>NC_063057.1:6964646-7312146 GCF_018812025.1 Megalobrama amblycephala | reverse complement strand
TCTCTGTCATCTTAAGGCTGTGGCAGCATGTGACACGGGCCATAAATAACAAGGACCAGACGGAGGCGACCAATGAGAAGTTCATTCTGGAGGAGGTTCAGAGGAAGGCAGCGCGTGAGCGCAAGGCCAAGTGTGAGGAGTGGACGCCCGCTCTGTTCGAGCAAGACCCCGCCACCGGAGAGTGGCATTACCGCTACGCCGAGTAAGCACAGTATTTTATTTCATTACGTTTTAAAAGATTCATTCAAGTGATGTTTTATGCCTTCATTTGATTATTACTGTGTTTGATGATAAATCTGTAGTAAATCATAAATCCAGAAAAAATAGAGCACAACAGGCCCTATTATTATTATTATTATTATTATTATTATTATAATTTTATTAAATTATTAAATTGTTAAAGTTTGATGAATTCAATTGTTTAGACATGATTTTTGATTATTAAATTACATGTATTTATTTATTTGACTAAACCATTAAAAATTCAAATGGAAAACACGGAATTTGGGAAAAATGAAAGTAAAATATGTAATAACTTGATTTTTTTTGATGGCTAAAATTTTATTGAACCATTAAAACAGATCTGAGAGCAGTCCAGCCAGCACTCAGTTCGTTTTATAACACATGCTGCCCCCTCCTGGACAGGAAGTGCATTGTAGCATGTCCCATTTACTTTGAGGATGGTGTTTGTCTCTGTGTCCTAGCACTCGTCCGTGGGATCCGCTCAACGATCTGATTCAGTTCGAGAAAGACGGCTGTATTCAGACCAAAGTGCGCCACAGGACGCCTATGGTACGTTCAGCCAGTGTAGTTAGTCTCAGTACCCAGCAGGGCTCCCGGAGGGACAATTACCTGAGCCAGGTACGTCCTTCTGTCCCCACCTTTCCCTCATTCTACCCACAATCCCCCTCTCTGCTTCCATCTCATCATCACCTGCCGTCGCCTCCGCTCTCTCCATTCTTCAACCAACCAATCACCGTTCTGCAATGCAACCAATCATTTGCTGCCTGACCTGGTCACATGACTGCTCTGCTTCATTTTCAGCTTTTGTTTTTTCTTTGTGCTCTTTGGCGTTTGCAACTGACTCGCATGCATGCCTGTGTGATTTCTGTTTGTTTTTTTGGTTGCATCAGGAATGCATCTTTGAAACTAGGGTCCAAAATTAACACTTGTTTTATGAATCTTGGGATATTGTATAAAAAAACATTTAAAAAGATTTGAATAAATGTGCAGTGCAAAATCACATTGGATGGAAATGATATTTTATGTGATACTTTTAATTTTTAAATAAATAATAAATGTAGTAATATATAGTTAGAAATTAAATTCATGTTTAAATAAATAATAAATGTAATATTTGAAAAAGTAAGTGTAAAAAATTTAAAATTAAATTTGTTTTCAAATAAATAGTAATATGTAATAAATATTAAATAATTAAATAAATAATAATAAATGTAATTTAAATACATAATAAATGTAATAATAAATAGTTAGAAATTAAATTTGTTTAAATAATACACTTTGTAATAAATAAAAATAAGTAGAAATTAAATATACATTTAAAAAATTAATAACTGTAAAATTAAAAAAATGGTAAATGTAATAATAAAAATGGTCATTAATTAAATGTGCTTTTTAAAAAAAAAATACATGTTTTAATAGATTAAAAAATAAGTAAAAAATTAAAAATACAATAAATGAATACATTTAAAATTTAAAAAAATAATGACAAACGTAATAAAAATGATCATAATTATTCATAATTAAATGTGCTTTCAAATAAATAAAATTAGAAATTAGAAATTAAATTTGGGGTTAAACAAATACATGTAATAATGAATTGAAAATAATTAGAAATTAAATTTGCATTTAAATACATAAATGTAAGATTTAAATAAATAATAGATGCAATATAAGAAAATAATAATAAGAAAAAAGTAATTAGAAAGTAATAAATATAATAATAAAAAAATTAGAAATTACATTTGCAACTTGGAAACTATGAAAACATAGCTAAAAGCACCAATATGCATAAGGAAAATCTGCTCAATAATCCCACTGTTGTAGGAACAGAAGTACATTTTTAATGCAAAACACAGCTTCATGGCCAGTATTAAATATTTATGGCTGGTAAAAAAGAAAAAAAGTTAATTTTGGACCCTGTTTGCAACCTTTCAGAATTATCTGAGAATTGCATATATAATTGTAATATAACCTGTCATAACCATAATATAAAGACTGATAGATGTAAATGTTCGTCTCTTGTCTGCATGTGTTTCTTTAGGTGACGGGACCAAAACGGAAACATAAGAGCGACAAACCTAAAAGTCCAGAAAGTGGCTGCTCGTCTCCGGAGCCAGACCGACAGGACTCGTCAGGCAGCGAGAGTACGTCTCACACACACACACACACACACACACACACACATGCTCAAACATCCCACGTGCCAAAAACCTGATCATAATCTTTTCCTCAGGGCACAAAAGCAAACACAACAGCCGCCTCAGGAAGAAAGGAACAGATCTGAGTGAAATCCAAAGTGCCATTGAGTCGATCCGACAAACACAGGAAGACATTAACAGGTGAAACTGCGTCTCAAATAAATGAATAAATACTTCAGAATGAAAAACAAGAATATTAACTTTTGTTAATATTGCATCCAGGAGCGTCAACGCCCTGAGGAGTCGAGTGGCGAGTCAATCGACGACGGAAAGTTGGTTCCTCACTCACAGAGATTTCGCCATCATCCTCTTCCTCATCTTCGTCCAGGTCCTTCTCAACTTCATCTTCAAGTAACGACACAAACCCTCACCAGTCCAGGTCTCCTTAAACGGGCGACCCTATCATCTCACGACACATTCGGTTATTTCGTTTTTTTTGCGTCGCGCAAAAGGACGGCTAATATCGGCCGCGGTTGAAGTGCATAGAAATGACTGTTTACTTTTATTCTTCAAAAAGAGGAAATTCTCATCGGCCTCTAATTGTTTTAATTTATTTTAACAATGTATTTTTTACCGTTCATGAGCGCCTCCTGCTGTAGTGGAGGACGTCAGTCAATATAGAAATGAAATGGGTGAATATCACTAAATCTGGGTCATATTTTGCCCTAAAATTGAAAAACGCAATGAAAAGCATTTTGCATTATGATATTTTCATGACAAATAAGCACATTTCACCCAAAAATGTCATGACTGAAGTGCAAAAAAAAAAAAAAAAAATCATTTTCCTTACTTATAATCCCAAAAAATAAAATAAGTATTTGTACGTGATGGTATTTATTGTACTGCCTTTAATTTGTACTGATTTTAAATGCGAATGGACGCATTATAGCAATGAGAATTTGGAAATGTTATGAAAGTGAATATGTCTTAATGCGTTTTAGTCCTAAAATCCACATTTCTTTTGGTTTTTGAGGGATTGAAATGTGACCTGGACACCCCAATATGAAACGTTAAGGTTCAATATTGCTGATGTTACTGGTATTTTATGAACATTTTATTAAATGAATGAAGGATGTTGTGAGTCGAGGTCAAATTTTGTATTATTTAAAGCTGTTCTGGGAACAATTTCATTATAAATCTTAATTTTAACAGCACAGTATGTGGATCCTGCATTTCATACGTTCGTGAGTCGTGTTTGAAGGTAATAATAATGTTTAATTTATTTGAACGATACTGGAGCGTGTACAGTATCCCGAGCGTCACATTTAATATTACTCCGAGGAAACAGTAGATCTAGGCGTAGTAAACCTGTAGCGGGAAATACTGTTGCGTACTTTTGTAGTTGCTTGACTCTCGTCTGCCACTGTTACATCAGACTAGATGTACGATTATCAAGCCAAATAGTCTGAGAGTAGATTAGAGTGTTAACGTCTCATCTGTACATAGTAAAAACCCCATTTCCTTTTGTACTTCTAGAGAAACGTGTGCTAGCCAGACGCCGTCGCCCATAGCCCCGTCACGTGTCTTTGTTCTGCGGGCGTTCGTTCGGTCACCTGATCACTTGCACCGCGTCCAATCAGATGTTTGAATGTGCTCATGTCAACAACAACTACTAAAAAAAAACCACGTGCCTTTACGAGCGGGTCCTGCAGCCGGAGTCTGAGGGATTGAGCCCGACTGTTTAATTCCTACCATCGTTTGTCTTTATTTCTCACTTCGAGTGAATGTGCCATACTCGATCTCGGAGACGTTTCCGGCTCGGCGTCTCACTGTGAGTTTTAGATTTCGTCCCGGAGCTCAAAAGCTGCCATAGATCTGCCATCGTCTGCCACCAAACCAGGGATCAAGCTGTATGTCACATGCATTCTGTTCAGTGTTTGTCTCCACGTTGCACACTTTACGCTTCTAGTTGAGCTCATTGTTCGTCGTTTTGTTCAGGGTTTTTTTTTTTTTTTTTTTGCCCCAGGCTCTTTTTAAAGGTTTTTACTCCTGCTGATCCATGTTGGGTTTTTTGTTCTTGATGATTTCCTGCAGATGTCTCTATGTACAGAACATGCTTATTTGTATTACAGAAATAACTTCCTGTAAGTTTGTCACCTGTGACATATCACCAAATAAATGAAAAAGACTGTACTGTTGCTTCTCCTTTCTTTGTACATGTCAGTATTGATTTATGTTATTAAATTGCTTTTGTGTAAAGGTTATTATAGTTATGAATTATTAATTTTATTTAATTTTCATTTAGTTTATTTAAATTTCAGTGTATTTCTTTTTATTTTATTTGAAGGCTTCCACAGTTAATGTGCTAACTGGTATAATTTAAACATTTTAACCGTGTTAAATATCTCTGCAGTCTAGTGTAATTGCTTTATTGTAGTTAGTTTTAGTTATAAAAACATTTTTATTCATACTTCATTTAACTAAAACACTTTAATTAATGATACCGTTTTGTGTTAATGATATATTAGCTATATCTGTGAATGACAGATGTGTTTACTGTATCTGTGTGACGTTTCCAGGAATGCTGTCTGTCATTTTAGATGCATTTACTCTAATGGCCAGCAGAGGGCGCTCCAAGACTTCAGTTCATTAGCATGACAAAAGGTCAAATAATAATAGTGGAGTAAATGAGTAGTATTAACAAATCATATAAAACAACAGTAAAGTCAAATATATAATTTATACAAGAGTAAATTCCAGTCCTTCACAAAATAATTGAATCTAAACCAATATGTCATGTTTATTTATGTATTTAGTAAGTAGCTGTGTAATAAGTGGGATAATCTACAGCCAGACACTTAATGCAAAATCCCTTCAAGTAGTTGTTCAATCTGTCAGGGTTTAATTTGTAATAATGGTAGATTAGTATGCCTATTAAATGAATATATTTTTATCATGCACTAATGAAAGAAAAAAACATTATTTTCTCTATTTAAGGTATTTTGGTTGAGTGTGTAGATGGCAAAGTCAGATTTAGTTGTTTTGGGGGTTAGTGGATTGAATGAATTGAGCCTGATGTACTAGTCTGGGTTTATTGACACTGGTGTTGAAGCCGAACAGCTGGAGCTGTCACTTAATCCGCATGTGTGCTGATGCATGCTGGGACAGCAGCTTCCGGAGCGACGGGCCGTCTTCCCACCTGTCACTGAGATGATGTCAACCCTGGTGAGTTCACATAGTGATGTCATAGATCACATGGTGATGTCATAACCTTTGTGAGTTCACATGGTGATGTCAAAACACTGGTGAGTTCCTAGTGAATCCTAGTGATGTCATAGATTTCACATAATGTTATAGACATGTTGAGTTCACGTAGTGATGTCAGAGTTCAGAATGTTGTCATGACCATTTTGAGTTCTCACAGTGATGTCAGAGTTCACAGAATGATGTCATAACCTTTGTGAGTTTATATAATGATGTTATAACACTGGTGAGTCCTCATGGTGATGTCATAATCCTGGTGAGTTCCTAGTGAATCCTAGTGATGTCATGGATTTCACATAATGATGTTATAGCCATGTTGAGTTCACGTAGTGATGTCAGAGTTCAGAATGATGTCATAACCATGGTGAGTTCACATAATGATGTCATAACCATGGTGAGTTCACATAATGATGTCATAACCATGGTGAGTTCACATAGTGATGTCATATTGTACACAGAATGATATCATAAACTTGGTGAGTTCACATGGTGATGTCATAACCCTGGTGAGTTCACATGGTCATGTCATAACTCTTGTAAGTTCACATAATGATGTCATAACACTGGTGAGTTTACATAGTGATGTCATAACCCTGGTGAGTTCACATGGTCGTGTCATAACTCTTGTGCGTTCACATAATGATGTCATAAAACTGGTGAGTTCAGATGGTGATGTCATAACTCTTGTGAGTTCACATAATGATGTCATAACACTGGTGAGTCCTCATAGTGATGTCATTATCATGGTGAGTTCCTAGTGAATCCTAGTGATGTCATAGATTTCACATAATGATGTTATAGCCATGTTGAGTTCGCATAGTAATGTCAGATTTCACAATGATGTCATAACCTTGGTGAGTTCACATAATGATGTCATAACCATGGTGAGTTCACATAATGATGTCATAACCATGGTGAGTTCACATAGTGATGTCATATTGTACACAGAATGATATCATAAACTTGGTGAGTTCACATGGTGATGTCATAAAACTGGTGAGTTCAGATGGTCATGTCATAACTCTTGTAAGTTCACATAATGATGTTATAACACTGGTGAGTTTACATAGTGATGTCATAACCCTGGTGAGTTCACATGGTGATGTCATAACCCTGGTGAGTTCACATGGTCATGTCATAACTCTTGTAAGTTCACATAATGATGTCATAAAACTGGTGAGTTCAGATGGTCATGTCATAACTCTTGTAAGTTCACATAATGATGTTATAACACTGGTGAGTTTACATAGTGATGTCATAACCCTGGTGAGTTCACATGGTGATGTCATAACCCTGGTGAGTTCACATGGTCATGTCATAACTCTTGTAAGTTCACATAATGATGTCATAACACTGGTGAGTTTACATAGTGATGTCATAACCCTGGTGAGTTCACATGGTGATGTCATAACTCTTGTGCGTTCACATAATGATGTCATAAAACTGGTGAGTTCAGATGGTGATGTCATAACTCTTGTGAGTTCACATAATGATGTTATAACACTGGTGAGTCCTCATAGTGATGTCATTATCATGGTGAGTTCCTAGTGAATCCTAGTGATGTCATAGATTTCACATAATGATGTTATAGCCATGTTGAGTTCGCATAGTAATGTCAGATTTCACAATGATGTCATAACCTTGGTGAGTTTACATAGTGATGTGATATTGTTCACAGAATGATGTCATAACCTTGGTGAGTTCACATAATGATGTCATAACCATGGTGAGTTCACATAATGATGTCATAACCATGGTGAGTTCACATAGTGATGTCATATTGTACACAGAATGATATCATAAACTTGGTGAGTTCACATGGTGATGTCATAACCCTGGTGAGTTCACATGGTCATGTCATAACTCTTGTGCGTTCACATAATGATGTCATAAAACTGGTGAGTTCAGATGGTGATGTCATAACTCTTGTGAGTTCACATAATGATGTTATAGCCATGTTGAGTTCACATAGTAATGTCAGATTTCACAATGATGTCATAACCTTGGTGAGTTTACATAGTGATGTGATATTGTTCACAGAATGATGTCATAACCTTGGTGAGTTCACATAATGATGTCATAACCATGGTGAGTTCACATAGTGATGTCATATTGTACACAGAATGATATCATAAACTTGGTGAGTTCACATGGTGATGTCATAACCCTGGTGAGTTCACATGGTCATGTCATAACTCTTGTGCGTTCACATAATGATGTCATAAAACTGGTGAGTTCAGATGGTGATGTCATAACTCTTGTGAGTTCACATAATGATGTTATAGCCATGTTGAGTTCACATAGTAATGTCAGATTTCACAATTATGTCATAACCTTGAGTTTACATAGTGATGTCATAACCTTTGTGATTTCACATGGTGATGTCAGAAACTGCAGAATGATATCATAAACTCAGTGAGTTCACATGGTGATGTCATAACTCTTGTGTGTTCACATAATGATGTCATAAAACTGGTGAGTTCAGATGGTGATGTCATAACTCTTGTGAGTTCACATAATGATGTTATAACACTGGTGAGTCCTCATAGTGATGTCATTATCATGGTGAGTTCCTAGTGAATCCTAGTGATGTCATAGATTTCACATAATGATGTTATAGCCATGTTGAGTTCGCATAGTAATGTCAGATTTCACAATGATGTCATAACCTTGGTGAGTTCACATAGTGATGTCATATTGTACACAGAATGATATCATAAACTTGGTGAGTTCACATGGTCATGTCATAACTCTTGTGCGTTCACATAATGATGTCATAAAACTGGTGAGTTCAGATGGTGATGTCATAACTCTTGTAAGTTCACATAATGATGTCATAACACTGGTGAGTCCTCATAGTGATGTCATTATCATGGTGAGTTCCTAGTGAATCCTAGTGATGTCATGGATTTCACATAATGATGTTATAGCCATGTTGAGTTCACGTAGTGATGTCAGAGTTCAGAATGATGTCATAACCATGGTGAGTTCACATAATGATGTCATAACCATGGTGAGTTCACATAATGATGTCATAACCATGGTGAGTTCACATAGTGATGTCATATTGTACACAGAATGATATCATAAACTTGGTGAGTTCACATGGTGATGTCATAAAACTGGTGAGTTCAGATGGTCATGTCATAACTCTTGTAAGTTCACATAATGATGTTATAACACTGGTGAGTTTACATAGTGATGTCATAACCCTGGTGAGTTCACATGGTGATGTCATAACCCTGGTGAGTTCACATGGTCATGTCATAACTCTTGTAAGTTCACATAATGATGTCATAAAACTGGTGAGTTCAGATGGTCATGTCATAACTCTTGTAAGTTCACATAATGATGTTATAACACTGGTGAGTTTACATAGTGATGTCATAACCCTGGTGAGTTCACATGGTGATGTCATAACCCTGGTGAGTTCACATGGTCATGTCATAACTCTTGTAAGTTCACATAATGATGTCATAACACTGGTGAGTTTACATAGTGATGTCATAACCCTGGTGAGTTCACATGGTGATGTCATAACTCTTGTGCGTTCACATAATGATGTCATAAAACTGGTGAGTTCAGATGGTGATGTCATAACTCTTGTGAGTTCACATAATGATGTTATAACACTGGTGAGTCCTCATAGTGATGTCATTATCATGGTGAGTTCCTAGTGAATCCTAGTGATGTCATAGATTTCACATAATGATGTTATAGCCATGTTGAGTTCGCATAGTAATGTCAGATTTCACAATGATGTCATAACCTTGGTGAGTTTACATAGTGATGTGATATTGTTCACAGAATGATGTCATAACCTTGGTGAGTTCACATAATGATGTCATAACCATGGTGAGTTCACATAATGATGTCATAACCATGGTGAGTTCACATAGTGATGTCATATTGTACACAGAATGATATCATAAACTTGGTGAGTTCACATGGTGATGTCATAACCCTGGTGAGTTCACATGGTCATGTCATAACTCTTGTGCGTTCACATAATGATGTCATAAAACTGGTGAGTTCAGATGGTGATGTCATAACTCTTGTGAGTTCACATAATGATGTTATAGCCATGTTGAGTTCACATAGTAATGTCAGATTTCACAATGATGTCATAACCTTGGTGAGTTTACATAGTGATGTGATATTGTTCACAGAATGATGTCATAACCTTGGTGAGTTCACATAATGATGTCATAACCATGGTGAGTTCACATAGTGATGTCATATTGTACACAGAATGATATCATAAACTTGGTGAGTTCACATGGTGATGTCATAACCCTGGTGAGTTCACATGGTCATGTCATAACTCTTGTGCGTTCACATAATGATGTCATAAAACTGGTGAGTTCAGATGGTGATGTCATAACTCTTGTGAGTTCACATAATGATGTTATAGCCATGTTGAGTTCACATAGTAATGTCAGATTTCACAATTATGTCATAACCTTGAGTTTACATAGTGATGTCATAACCTTTGTGATTTCACATGGTGATGTCAGAAACTGCAGAATGATATCATAAACTCAGTGAGTTCACATGGTGATGTCATAACTCTTGTGTGTTCACATAATGATGTCATAAAACTGGTGAGTTCAGATGGTGATGTCATAACTCTTGTGAGTTCACATAATGATGTTATAACACTGGTGAGTCCTCATAGTGATGTCATTATCATGGTGAGTTCCTAGTGAATCCTAGTGATGTCATAGATTTCACATAATGATGTTATAGCCATGTTGAGTTCACATAGTAATGTCAGATTTCACAATTATGTCATAACCTTGAGTTTACATAGTGATGTCATAACCTTTGTGATTTCACATGGTGATGTCAGAAACTGCAGAATGATATCATAAACTCAGTGAGTTCACATGGTGATGTCAGAGCTCACATGGTGATGTCATAACCCTGGCGAGTTCACATGGTGATGTCATAACCCTGGTGAGTTCACATGGTGATGTCATAACCCTGGTGAGTTCACATGGTGATGTCAGAGCTCACATGGTGATGTCATAACCCTGGTGAGTTCACATGCTTAACTTGGCAAACACCACTAGCACATGCAGTAATTATGTTTTTTGAGTGAAACTATGTTTAACAGGATAATTTTTGTAATTTCTCATGCATAACCATAAGAGTAATTACTGGGTTAGAATTGTGAGTGTTGCTCATCGAATGGCCTTTAATAAATGAACACAAAGGATGAATCACGCTGTTCATTCTGACTGTATTGTTCACACAAGGACTGTTGAAGAGCGTGAAGTGATTCCTGATTTAGACCTGAATACTGAGGGACGATGCCACTGTTTTCTGTGTTACTGAATGTGTGAAAAAGAGTGAACGCAGGTGACAGTCTCTGCTCGGACTGATCACGTTCACTTCTATCTGCCGTCTCAGAGAGGTGAAATCCGTAATGGATACAGAGATGAAACAGAAATCTCTCTGTCCTATTAAAAAAAGACGTTTATTTTGGGTTTGGATGCTTCCTCGTGTCTTCAGCAGGATATTTAGAGCGTTCCATCAGAAGATCAAATCCCACAATGCTGCTGTAGATCCTAATGAGCCGAGAGTTAATGCAGTCCAGTAAGTGCTGCATCCACTTCCGTTCCAAAAAAAAGTCTGTCAACATAGAACTGAATGGTTGCTAGGGTGTTGTTAGGTGGCCAAAATCACTAAGACACAGTGTGTTAAGTCAGAACAGGCTGGAAGTAGCTTAAAGGTCTCTGGTTAGTGATTGTGTAAAAACACCTCAGTTTGTGCATAATCAGTGTGTTTGCTTTATCAGGCCAACATAAATGTGTGAAATAAGAGCGCTGGAGCTGTAGTGAGCGCCACAGAGTTGAATGTGCTTTCCTCAGACCTGAAAGTTAATCTTCACTCAATTATTAATAGCGAGGCGAGAGACGCGGCATAGAAATGCGGTTGGGTTGATCTCCGCTGTCACACCGAGCCCCGTTTGTCTGTCATCTCTGAATCTTTGCCAGTCGAATAAATGGATTTCCTTCACGCCCATATTTGGAGCGCTCGACTCATTGTCTCCAGTGCCACCGTTGCTAAGATACCGCCTCCGACAGCATCTCGAGATGTTGAGGCTTTTGGTCTAATCCTGCAGGACATATGGAGACTTGAAACAGATGAAAACAGCTTGTCCGCAGCTGCCTGCACGTGCTGGGATGAAAGTGGAGCGGAGAGAGAGATGTAGCCACGTTATTATGTAATCACATCACAGCTCTGCAACTTACACAGCAGCAAACGTGCAACTTCTGCCATATGTTTACATAACAGATGCTTTCTGGGCGGTATGACCAAAAATACACCATTTTATATCACGGTTTCCAAAAGGCGTAATCTGATAATCTAATCTTTTGGAGTTCCAAATATAAATCCATATAAAAATACATAGAAAAATCATGCTCTTTTATGTCTAATATTGAATGCACTTTGATAGAAATTCTCCTGCAAGAACAGACACGCACTTACACCTTTTAAAGTTATATAATCACTTAAACATGCACAAACACACTCACAAATACAGCTACAACCTCTCAAGACAAGGAAAACATGCTCTCACCAGCACTTGGTTCACCAAAAAATAAAAAAATAAATGTTTATTCTCATTGCAAACTGTGGTGAAATTTCATTTCGACAACGATGTACTCAAAATTAAAAAGTTTGTTTCCTTTGCGTACAGACAACAACGTTGTCAAAATGATCCCCGTTCACACGGATCTGCGAAAATGACTAAAAACGCTGTATTCTGCTGCCAGGCCAGTAGATGGCGATGTCACTTTGTAAAGAAACACTACGCATCTATAGACTGAACACGTAATGCGCATGCACATGAAGCAAAAAGTATACTTTATTCGTTTACGTGTACGCTAGCGACGAACGCACAGCTTTGTAAAGTATACTTCACTTGACTCTTACGCATACAGGCGTTCGACGCATGCACATTGCAACAAATTGCTGATACTTCTATGACTTACAACCCATATAAACATCTTTGTGTTCTTTCATGCTAGAGTTGTACAAATGAGGGTACTTTCTAACCTCTTCGCACAATCTCTCGTCTTTGTAGGCCTCTATTGTCGCTGTAGCTTGCACGTGTTCTGTTAATGTATATTTTCTTCGACTACCTTGTGAATTGATGCCCCCAGGGCATGGTTGCTACCTTGTGGATAAAGTAATTACTGCAAAAAAATTAAATGCGCATGTACAACTTGTGCATACAAAGGCGAAGTTACAAAAAGTCCGGCGTTGCGCGTACGATATTTGCATCACGGGCACTGTATGCTGACCCTCACATACCCGTAAAAAGTGAAGCATACTTTGGCGTTGATGTCACCGTTTTCACAAATTCGCATTTTTGTAGTTTACACGGAGATGATAATGGTATCGCTTTCAAAAACTTCCACTTTGAAACCCGTTTTCAAAGGTTTGCATTTTCATGCCCCTCAAAATGCCGTTGCCATGTAAATGAATGACCAAAACACATCAAATGCTTTAACAACGGTGTTCCCTATGAAATATTATTGGTAGATATAGAGTGACGACTGATATTCATATGTCATATTTTATGTCAGTAGTCTGCTATACTGTAATAAAGATCTCATTGATTTACATTACAAGCCATCAGAATTTCATCTTACTTTTTGGCCATATAAACACCAGCAACTGCACCAAATTGCATGTTTCTAAATAAAATTGAGGTGTTTTTCTCTTCTTGAGTATGAGGTCCATATACGACAGAGCTATAACCACCACAGGCACTGAGGGTGCTCTCCATTATGCACTGCTTTGTTTGTCGGTAGAATTACAGACGGTTTAAAAAGTTACATTTTAGGCTGGTCTGCCTCAGCAGTCTAACAGCACTCGTCAGTGTCAAAATGATGACCAATCAGATCAAAGAAGGTGGAGCTTACTATTCACTGAAGACAAGTGTGAATTCCAACACGACGCATTTATTATTTAAAGTGAAAGTGTGTGTGCGTGGTAAGATATAAGTAGCTAAACATTTAATATTTGACAACTGTTTTACAATGGATATGTTTAACGACCCACAGTAACATACAGTGATGCAAACTACTCAACTTTTTTATGGAATTTCTGCATTTTGAATAAAAATATAATAAATAAAAAATTATTTGCAAAGAGTTTAAATGGACTTATTCACATCTATAGGCTATAATTAGACCTAAAACTTATTTTACTGTTCTTATTTCTTCTTTATTCCCTTTAATCCCTTTTAATCCTTTAATTATTTAATTTATTAAAAAAAAAATTGGTCCTAGCTATCTGTGATCAGAACAGACCTGCAACCCACCAACATGTGTGACATTTAGAGATGCAGGTCACCAGGTTTGACCTCCTCCTTTTCTTCTCTTTTATCTGACACTGAATAGACTTCAGCATGCGGATTCTCCCACCCAGAGCACACGTCTCTTAAAAAGGCAGGAGCGGTGATGGTGGAGACCTGCAGCGTTTGTGCTGGCAGTGAGAGCGCTGGCTCAGCACAGTCTTTATCCTCGCTGGAATCGCAGCAGATAAAAGAAGTGCTGTAGCCGAGCTCTCTTTCAGCTCAGGGATTAAAAGAGCATTAACACGGACGTCTGTCACAATAGCGCCTGTTTGACCGCTCCGCACTGTGCGCACAGACGCTTCTACTTCAGTCTGATTATTAAACATATATTCTGACTGTTTGGTTTCACAGCGCTGGGCTCTTGTGATGGTTATAAATAGCTGTTGAGTTGTTAAATGAGGTCATTATTAGCTGCCAACTGCGGTTTCGTACTCTGAGGTCCTGGATGAAATGAGCAGGATGTAAACCAGTGTCCATTTGGTTCATTTAATAGTATGTGTAGGAGACTAAGCCATTCATGCTGAATCATCCCTGTCAGCCTCATCTAATTTCCAGTAGGATTTTGCTGAAGTGCTTTAGCATCTTTAGCACCATCACTGTTGCTCATGCTTAGGGTTAGAGATTGGAACATTAAGTATTAAAACTTTGTGCAAAAGACATGAATGATTCCTCGTTCAACAGGCAAAAATAAAATATAGCTGCAAGCAGCGTTGACGGGCCCAAGCCCCGGTGCCGCCGCCACCCCGGAGGCTCATGTTGAAAAAGTTTAGTGTGAATTGAATAAACCCTGAAGGAGTAGTAGTTTAAAATTCAGCGCCTGATTTTTCAAAAAATCCACATTCAAACCAAAATAGCCAACTTCCTGTTGGTCGGAGCTAATGACTGTAAATTAGAAAGTTGTCCGGCTCAATGAGAACAATATATGTACCAAGTTTAGTTACTGTAGGCAAAACTAAGCCCTTAATGTCAAAAGGTGGCGCTATAGAGGCCCTATAGATTTATAAGGCTTTGCCCATGTCTACTGGCCGACAACTCTGATGTTTGTGTCGAGGTTCTTCCAATGTGAAGCATGCTAAGAGCCTCAAAAACACCCAAGAATATTATTAAAGTTTTGTGTGTTACCATGGCAACATTATTTAAGATATCAAGAATCTTTTTGCAGGTCTACATCTGCTGTGACATTATACTGATGAAGTTTGAAGTGACTCACAATAGTCACATCCATGTGATCAGCCTCCTACAATGAACATGCAGCTGAAGTTTTATCCAAATCAGTAAATGTATGCAGAAGTTATAACACACTTCCTGTTTCCCTTTTTTCGCCATAAATTTGTTTCCCTTGGGCTTGGACCCTAAAAATGATGATAATCCAAAAAACAGATTAACCCTTTAAAGCCTCTGTTAAGATGAAATTTATATATTACAACGTGAGGCAAAATTACTCAAGATCCAAAAAGACGTCTCTCGCTAATGAAAATGTTTTCCCTCGTCTTGTGAATCAGTTGTAGTGACTCACGTTGCTAATCTCGTTCTTTTTGAGTTGCATGCTGGGCTTTATTGTGCTCACGAGTGAATTAGTGTGACTGAACCACCTGGTTTGTTCATTTCGCTTCTGGACAGTGACTCGCTGTACCTTCTTCAGCTCTTCAAACGACACTGAGGCTGTTGAAGGACAGCAAAGCGTTCTCCTGTGTCACTTCACATTCGTCTCTCCCCCGCCTTATGCTTAGGAATAGAGAGAGAGGGAGTGGGTGAGCCAGAAAGACACAAAGAAATAAAGAGATTTCCACAGAAGAGCCAGATTCTGGCTGGCACAGACAAGATGGCAAGAGAGAGCGAATCTCCATGGGCAGCTCTGATGAAACGCACAATATAGCACATTCTGCCCACCTAAAACAAAAAAGAAACTCTGAATCTGAATACACTTCTTCTGTAGCATGTTGTGGACTGCTGATTAAGTCAAGAGCAGATCTCTGGAAGACTTACTAACTTAGTCAACCTAAATATGATTTTCATTCACAATTGCACAATACTAAAATTTGACCTTAGTAACTTAGAATCAAATCGTCCCAACATTCAACCGTCTCATTTTTTGAGTCAGACAAGACCAATTCATTGATTTGTTAGCTGGAGACTCGCTCCACCAACCGGATCACTGAATCAGTGAATTTTTCACTCGATAGCAGCTGCAATTGGATCCGTCCAATTCATGAATGAATTGTTCAGTGCATTGTGTGAACCGATCCAAAAGGTTTGTCAATGAAAATCGACTCATAAGAATGATTCGTTCACGCTTAGCGTCAAGGAGCAGGTCTCGATTTGTTGATTTCGAAAAATATTTTCTAAAAATGTTTTAAAAGTAAACTATTACACATTGAGGCAGACAAGACCAGCGATTTGTTAACGGGAGACTCGAATCACTGAATCAGTGAGTTGATCACTCGATAGCAGCTGCAATCGGATCAGTCAAATTTGCGAATGAATCGTTCAGTGCGCTGAGTGAACCGATCCAAAATCGACTCATAACAATGATTCGTTCACGATTCGCGTCACGCCGCAAGTCTTGATTTGTTCATTTAGAATGAGGAACAATGTTTTCTAAAATGTTTTAAAAGTAAACTATTATACATTGCAGTATAATGTAAGTTATTAAATTTATATTTTTAATAGCCCAAAATTGTTTATTTTTAAGGTCATTTTTGTTTAATTTTGCATTTTAAAAAATCTGGTAAAGTTGTGTTGCCACTTGATCCATTGATTCATGAGATATTTTTCCTCCCTGTCATCAAAGTAATTTGTGACATTAACATGCTGTGCAGAAAATGATTATTTGTCTCTTAATTAGTCCATAAATAACACCACAGAAATGTGCTAATTCATGTGGCATATGGACTTTGCAGACTCTGGGTTAAATGAATTATTCATGACGAATAAAATAAAATGCTCGGGTGTGAAGGACTCTTTGAACGTTGATGCAGCGCTCAAACTCTTTCATGCTGATGCTGAAAGCTATTTTCAGCCTCAATATGGCTGCTGCGTACGAGTTCTGTGAGCTGCCTCATCAAACACATCTGTGTTGGTGAA
The DNA here is from genome assembly GCF_018812025.1 of Megalobrama amblycephala. NCBI lineage: Eukaryota > Metazoa > Chordata > Actinopteri > Cypriniformes > Xenocyprididae > Megalobrama > Megalobrama amblycephala. The sequence goes on along the minus strand of NC_063057.1, from coordinate 7,295,040 downwards.
GCATAGGCCTGTTTAGTGTGCTATTATCGCTTATGCTTTATGAACACACCTCCCACACTATTAAACTGTAACTTGATTTAATTATTTCTTTGATTTATGGTTTTAGCTTTAGTTAACTGTAACACTGACTGTTAAAGCGATCAGACTTTAGAACGGTGTCTTATATAGAAAAAAGGAAGTTAGTAAGTGTGTGTGAGGTCGGTTTCAGTGGAGCAGAAAGCAAGAAGAGTGTGAGAGTGCACAAATATGAATATGAATAAATCATGAGGTGCTGGCCGGTGAGCGGAGGTTTGACATCTCACGGCATCTACAGGGGAAACACCATTTGATACAGCAGAAATATCACCAGAAACAACAACACCCACCCTGAACCCTCCTCTGTGTGTTCACCCACACTGAACTCCAGCAGACAGACTCGTGAAAGTCGAGGAGGGAAGGTTTGGTTAGTCAGCTTGACTCTGTTAGATCCTGCTGGTCGATGTCAAAACATCTTGGTGCAAAATGTGTAATAAAATCTGTTTTATTCCAAGCAACATGTTAGCATGGTAAAAACTGTCAAAACTTCTGTGCATTTATTCAATAATCAGAAGTTACTAATTAGATACAATATTTTATATGAAAAATAGGTTATGACTGTTTTATAAGATGACGTTCCACCGGGTCCAGACAGACCCATGAATACAAAAGGTGTTTACAGATTTTTTAATGCATTAGGAGGTTAATATTCATACAACCATCTATCCATCTATCCATCCATCCATCCATCCATCGTTCTATCATCCATCCATCCATCTATCCATTGTTCCATCCATCCATCATTCTATCATCCATCATCTATCCATCGTTCAGTCATTCTATCATCCATCATCTATCCATCGTTCAGTCATTCTATCATCCATCATCTGTCGTTCTATCATTCATCCATCCATCATTCTATCATCCATCCATCCATTCATCCATCCATCGTTCTATCATTCTTTCATGTCCATCCATCCATCGTTCTATCATTCCATCATCCATCCATCCATCCATTGTTCTATCATTCTTTCACATGTCCATACATCCATACATCCATCCATCGTTCTGTCATCATCCATCCATCCAATCCATCCATCCATCATTCTATCATCCATCCATCTATCATTCTTTCATCTGTCCATCCATCCATCATTCTATCATCCATCCATCCATCAATCCATCCTTCTATCATTCTTTCATCTGTCCATCAATCCATCATTCTATCATTGTCATCCATCCATCCATCATTCTATCATCCATCCATTCATTCATCCATCCATCCATCCATCCATTGTTCTATCATTCTTTCATCTGTCCCATACATGTATCATTCTTTCATCTGTCCATCAATCCATCATTCTATCATCCATCCATCCTTCTATCATTCTTCCATCTGTCCATCAATCCATCATTCTATCATCCATCCATCCTTCTATCATTCTTTCATCTGTCCATCAATCCATCATTCTATCATCCATCCATCCATCCTTCTATCATTCTTTCATCTGTCCATCAATCCATCGTTCTATCATTGTCATCCATCCATCCATCCATCATTCTATCATCCATCCATTCATTCATTCATCCATCCATCTATCGTTCTATCATCCATCCATCCATTGTTCTATCATTCTTTCATCTGTCCATCAATCCATCATTCTATCATCCATCCATCCATCCTTCTATCATTCTTTCATCTGTCCATCAATCCATCATTCTATCATCCATCCATCCATCTATCATTCTTTCATCTGTCCATCCATCCATCATTCTATCATCCATCCATCCATCCTTCTATCATTCTTTCATCTGTCCATCAATCCATCGTTCTATCATTGTCATCCATCCATCCATCCATCATTCTATCATCCATCCATTCATTCATCCATCCATCCATCCATCCATCCATCCATCGTTCTATCATCCATCCATCCATTGTTCTATCATTCTTTCACATGTCCATACATCCATACATCCATCCATCGTTCTGTCATCATCCATCCATCCAATCCATCCATCCATCCATCATTCTATCATCCATCCATACATCCATCCATCAATCCATCCTTCTATCATTTTCATCTGTCCATCAATCCATCCTTCTATCATTATCATCCATTCATCCATCCATCATTCTATCATCCATCCATTTATCCATCCATCTATCCATCCATCCATCCATCCATCCATCGTTCTATCATCCATCCATCTATTGTTCTATCATTCTTTCATCTGTCCATCCATCCATCCATCATTCTATCATTCTATCATCCATCCATCCATCCGTTCATCCATCCGTTCATCCATCCGTCCATCCATCCATCCATCCATCCATCGTTCTGTCATTCTGTCATCTGTCTGTCCATCCATCCATATTTGCTGCTCAAAAAACATTTCTTAATATCAATGTTGAAAACGTTTTTGCTGGAAAACATGATATACTAATTCAAACATTAGATTTTTTTTATTAAAGGAAATGACACAACAAATTGATCAAAAGTGAGAGTAAAGACATTTATAATGTTACAAAAGATTTCTATTTTAATTAAACGCTGTTCTTTTGAACTTTCCATTCCTCAAAGAATCCTGAAGAAATGTATCACGATTTCCACAAAAATATTAAGCAGAAAAACAGTTTTCAAAATTGATAATAATAAGAACCATTATTAATAATTGAGTGCCAATAATAATATGATAATAACTGAGCAGCGAATCATCATATTAGAATGATTTCTGAAGGATCATGTGACTGAAGACTGGAGTAATGATTTTTAATTTGATCACGGGAATAAATTACATTTTACAATATTTTATATATTATATTTAAAAATATATTCAAATAGAATGTAGTTTTGATCAAATAAATGCGGCCTTGGTGAGAATAAGAGACTTCTTTCAAAACTTTGAAAAATCAAAACATTTGATTGGCAGTGTATGTTTGCATCTTGCACTTTTCCGTGGCGGTTCAAACTGCTGCTTTGTGTTATATTTTGGTGGTAAATCCCAAGAGACGAATGCCTTAATAAAACAGAGACATGGCATCTCATTAGTTGCAGTGGTGAACAGCTGCTGCTATATTCACATTGATGATGATGATGATGCAAACATGATACAAAACAATTAGTACGCAAATAACACAATGGGAAAATAAACCGGCACAATGTATTTCACATGTAAAAGGTTTGGCCTCTCAAAATAACAGGGTGTATTTTAACTCTGTCCAATCAGCCTCACTGATTTGCTCTCATAACCTCCTGTAACAGTGATGTCACGTTTCCTCATCTCTCCTCTGGCTCTAGGACGGGCATGTTGCCATGGTGATGGCGCAGTACCACTCTGCCAGTCCTCCAAATGTACTAAGATTATCCCATGGTCCCGTCTGGCGGGGGGAATCCTATTTACGCTCTAGATCTTTTTTGGAGGGCACATGTATGCCATCTTTTTCTTTCGCTTCTCTGCAGATGCATTCAAAGGTATAGCATTTCCACACCTCCCACCTGCGGTGCACTGAAATCCCCTGGACATGTTTCAGAAGGGGGTGGATGGAGACTTTCCCGTCATGTTTTTGCAGTGGGCGCTCTGTGTCCCATGTTTTGGTTGCAGTGGAAGACACTGATCTTTAAATGTCCTGTGCTGCATGGATTATGTTGCAGTGAGGGTCATGTGACATTGACAAATCAAACACAAGGGTTCTGCTGAGTCTGCTATTATTGTACCTGATGTGCTCCTTCCTGACAAATACTTTGTGCTCAAATCTTTGATTCATGTACAGTACAGTGCAAATCAACCGTCAGCATCATCATATCCAGTGAAGAACATGTAGGCGTCATGCTTGGGTCATAAAAACTTTAGTAGTATTGCTGGACATGTCTAGAGAATATTTCTGCTAATTGTTTATATCATCTATAATATATTGTTGTTTGTATAAAATATTATGCATGCATTCCTTTCATTTACTAAACCCAAAATATTGAAATTTTAATTTTAAAATTATAAGTCATTGCCATAATGCTTTATTTATTTTATGTGTGTGTGTATATATATATATATATATATATATATATATATATATATATATATGTATGTGTGTGTACACAAACTTTGTTAGATACAATTAATCGTGATTAATTAATTTAAAATCTTTGATATTTTAGCCTGTAGCAAAAATAATGTGAGACTAGATGCAGTGATATTTTTGTATCATTGAGATAAGTTTTTATTTTTATTTTATTTTATTTTAATTTTTGTTAAATGTCTCCATATAATTTGTATTCATATGTCTATATAGTTTTCATTATTATTTTTTTTTCAATTTTAGTATGTTTCCTTGGCAAGTAGCTGAAATAAAATATGTTTATGCTTATTTCAGTTAACATTTATTTGATTTCAGGTAACCATATATTTTTTAGTTTGTTTAACTTTCACTAAACCTGAGCCTTCGCAAACAGCACTAATTAGATCTAAACCAGCCAGTCAGTTTTGCTCACACTGATCAGGTGTTTATGTGAGTCTATGTTTGGGTGAACACCTGTCCTCGCCTCCACGGCCTGCTTTTGGTTATGAAACTCTGTCACTAAGTTACAGTGTGTGTTTGTTTGAGTGTGTACACAGATACAGCCACCGATGGGTTAACTGTGTCTCTGTCACTGCATTAATTTTTAAAAACTGTGGGCATCTATATGTCAGCTCCTCTTACTGTCAGCAGGAAACCGAGCGGGCAGGGTTGAAGTCTCAGCGCCAGATGATAGTTACAGAGAAACAATAAAGGGTGAGAGGGTGACACTCGCATTCATTCCTCGACAGCATTAATGGATTGTCCTTGATTATGATTTCACTTTTTTAACTTCAGTTAGTGTGTAATGTTGCTGTTTGATCATAAACAACATCTGCAAAGTTATGACGCTCAAAGTTCAATGAAAAGGGAGATATTTTCTTTTACAGAAATCACTGTTTAAGGACTACAACAAATGGCTGGTAGGGACTACAACGACCTTCTTCCCGGGTTGGTGACATCACAAACTCCAAAATTTACATAAACCACGCCCCCCAGAACACGCAACAAAGGGGGTGAGGCCATGTTGGGCTGCTTTAGAGAAGAGGAAGAGTTGTTGTAGTAGAGTGTTGTTGTCATGCCGTCATTTTACGCCGGACTGCTTCACAAACGAGGGTCAATTCAACACAAAAGATGAACATGACGGCACATGCTAGTGGATGAGTTGAATCAACTCCACAGCAACTACATAAATTTATCCACTAACCATTCAGAAACGTCCAGTTTCATTCTAAAAGTCTCTCCATCAGTGTCGACTCCGGTTTGAACAATGTAAGGCTGAACACGTTACTGACAATCCTCATTTTGGCTGCGTGAGATTCTCCAGCTTTGTTGTTGTTAAAGGGACACACACAAAAACGGCGTATTTTTGCTCACACCCAAATAGGGGCAAATTTAACAAGCTATAATAAATGATCTGTGGGGTATTTTTAGCTGAGACTTCACAGACACAATCATATTACATCTTGTAAAAGGGGCATTATAGGTCCCTTTAAAGGAAGAGTTTGTTCATTTCTGTCTACGGACAACTTTTATGATGCTTGAAGGTCCATTTTGGAGCTTGACGACACTTTTATCCCATCCACCTCTATTGAAGAAAGCAACTATTCCTTTAAAAGCCCAGAAGCCTATGGAGTGATGTGATCAGTCTCCAGTGCCGGTCTGCAGTGAAATGTGAATGCTGATTAAAAGGTCATGTGTAGGTTATTAAATATCAGCTGTCTCACTATGAACATCCTCCCTTGAATTAATGAAAGGGCTTGTTTTTCTCCAGATGATGTGATGTGTGATTTGAATGAAATGGTGCAACAGCCATTTAGTGTGCAGCCTTAAACGTTCAATTTTTGTATAGCTGATATCTCTGTCTGTATTTGTGCATATTAAAAACAATAGTTATGCAATTATATGCATTATTAAAGGATGTCATGCAACTCTTTTTCAGGTTTAAATAATTTCTAAGCTGCAATATTCTGGCAACTCCATCGTGACAGTCTCTGATCTAAGATTCTAGGCTCATTTGCATATCATAAGCTGATTAAAAGGCCAACGAGAATGCTAAATAAATAAAACATTTTTATAAGTAGTCTAAATAAATAAATAGATGTGCACTGACTTCAGCTTTACTGATCTTTAATATTTTCTTTTTCAGTGTTGCATGGTGATTTGCAGTCCGTTTGGTGTTAGGTTGTCTGTCTTTCTTCATCTTTAAATTTTTTTTGCTTTACTCCAGTTCAACACCCTTCATTAAGAGAGAAACAATAGTGTCAGAGATCACTGGCTCAATGAAGTCAAGTCAAAGGTCATTAGGTTTTATAGAAACTCTACAAAAACATTTTGACAGGCGTTTTGCTGATGGGACTTATTCACAGTTTAATATGACACTTTCTTCAACGCCATTTACTGCAAAACAACCTTCAGTTCTAAGCAGAGTCATTTTTGCTCCAGGTTTCTGGCATTCCATGCCTGTTTCTTCTAAGCACACAGAACAACGACTCCATTTATATTCCTACAAATTTGATAGCGGCCAGGAATGCTTTAGCACACCAAGAAATTTTACGAAACTGACAGAATCAGTTACAAAAATGTTAAGTTTGATTTTATTTTAAGATAGATAGATAGATAGATAGATAGATAGATAGATAGATAAAACAAACAAACAGAATAAACATAGATAGATAGATAGATAGATAGATAGATAGATAGATAGATAGATAGATAGATAGATAGATAGATAGATAGATAGATAGATAGAATGATGGATGCATGGATGGATGGATGGATAGATAGATAAAACAAACAGAACAAACATACACAGATAGATAGATAGATAGATAGATAGATAGATAGATAGATAGATAGATAGATAAAACAAACAGAACAAACATAAACAGATAGATAGATAGATAGATAGAACGATGTATGGATGGATAAAACAAACAGAACAACTATAGACGGATAGATAGATAGATAGATAGATAGATAGATAGATAGATAGATAGATAGATAGATAGATAGATAGACAAAACAAACAGACAAAATTAAACATTACAAACATAACAAACATAAACAGATAGATGTCAAATATTTCGACGCAAAAGCTTTGGCGGGAACCTCCACCCCAGCCCACTCTGGAACAATGGATTCCCCCTGAACGATTTCCGGCAGCCCCTCCTTTTGTGCTCGCCGCTGTCCTGGTGGCATATTTCCGAATCCTACTATGACCAAAGCTGGGCTCATAAATATTAATTAGCTATAACGTCTGCCTTCCAACCAATGAGAATATCCCTACAGGCAGAACATCACGGTACGTAATTAATATTCATGAAACCAGCCTTCCCCGTAGTAGGATTAGCAGAGCGCGACTTGTTTTACGTGCTGACGCCAGATGTATATGAGCGCACGCGGCGGGATCTTTTTCCCCTTTTAGCGCCATCAGAGCGGGAGTCTCGCGCTGTTCACTGCGCAGTAGCATCTCCGCCTCAGACAGACCTCTACACGTCGGGTTCTCGGTAAGAACATATACCGCCGAGGGACTGAATGTCCGTGTTTATAAACGTCTTTTCGTTCATACTAGAAGATAAAATAACACTTAAGACGAGATTAAAGTCGTTAGAGTTGGATATTTAGCGCGTGAGCTAACCGTTCAGTCAGCAGCCATTGAGACAGACTCCTCCATGATGGAGATGAAAATGGCTGTTCGTTTTTTAAATATCGTTTAAATCCGAGTTTAACCGTTGAGCAACTAATCAAACTGCGTTTTTATCGTTTAAACGTTTATTTGTTGACATACTTGATTGGTTAGAGTTGTTATAAATGTTGTCTTGATCATCTTTTCTCGTGTTGGAGGATGATGATGATAGTTGGTCTGATCTGGCGGGTAAGTTTTTTTTGGGGGGGTGTCTGGTCACGTTGTCGGAAAAATGGAAATAAAACCAATTTATTTGACTAATCGGTCTTTTTTAGTGAAAGTCTGATGTGGTGAGGTAAATATGACACATGTTCGAGCACGATTAGGATAAAATGATCTGATGTGTTTACGCATGTATATACTGCTAGTTTAAATTCAGCTTAAACTAATGTTGTCATAATTAGCTGAATCACTGAATGGCTTTGGTCATTTCATAAGTTTTATCTTGTTGAGAGTAGTTGGTTATAAGGATGCTGTGCTGCTAACAGCTTTAGCCGGTGGATCTGTGGAGGAAACACGTGGTGATGTGGCCTGGCGAGAATTGACCACTGCACTGACCCGTGGATCAAATCCAAGATCATTAACCTAGTTTAAGAGTTAAGCAGATGTTTTAAATGGTAGGTTTAGGACATAGTTGGTTGGTTTGATGTTTAATTCGTCACATCTGTATGAGAGAGGGCTGGCGAGTTGCCAGAAGCTCTCTTATTGGATAGAATAATGAAGTCAATCAGCAATACAATATTTCATTTTCTCAAATTGTATTTCTGTCTAGATTATTCTTTGCAAGTGTTATGTTGCTATTGCTGACACATTTATGTGTTTTTGCATTCGAGTTTGGTCTATATTGATAGAAACATTACTAAAATATAACAATATACTGACAATATACTATCAGTAATAATAATAAAGTTGTTAAATTAACACTTTACAATAAGGTTTTGTTTAACATTAGTTAACTACATCAGTTAAAATGAACAATGAAAAATATTTCTAAAGCATTTATTAATCTTAATGTTAATCAACATTTACTAATACGAATAGTTTTATCTCTTAACATTAGTTAATTAACCTTAACTAACATGAACTAACATGAAAAAGTTGTTTTTTATTAACTAATTTTAACAAAGATGAATAGATAAGTACTGTAACTAATATATTGCTCATTTTTAGATAATATTAGTTAGCAGTGGAACCCTAATTGTTATTAGTCTTGAAGGAAAAAACTGTCAGGAAAGCCGCAATGTCAAAACATTGCATCTTAGCAAAGAGATATTGCATAGAATTGAAATTTAGAATGATGATAGGTTGTTGAAATGTGTAAATATTTAAATAAATTCTAATTTGCATATTGCTGCATGGATTATATAATTCTGCTTCATTTTAACTTGTGCATTAATTAGTGACGATAGGGGCTTCCTACAGTCGTTAAATACCAATGAATTGATTTTTTATTTTTTTTAGTTGTGGGAAGAGTCATGCACAGTCTACATTGTAGACAATATATTGCTATTTATATGAAAAAGTCTGTGGTGAATCATGGCAAAGTCTTGGAAATTTGTTGGTCATAAGGTTTGGGAACCTTACAGTGCATTGAACCTTTGCTCCCAGGTTGGATAGATTTTATAAGGTTTAAAGGCTTGCCGAAGAATGGTTATCAGAGTCTGGAGGAAACCTGCCAGGAACTTTGTCCTGGTATTGTGACGTCTAGTTGTGAAATGAGATGATCCGTTGCTGCAATTGTTCGGGAAACTCTTATATGTCTGTGTTGTCAGGTTTCAGCTGTCTGATCTTGACGCAGACAGAAAGAGGAAGAGATTAACCTTCAAATCTGTCAAGAATGGATGCTGCCAGGGCGGTATCAGGTCTTCATGTTATTGATCTTCTACAGGCGAAGAGCAGAGTAGGTTGAGAACATCCTGTCTGTAGCGATCAGCTCTTGAATGAATGAAGTTGCCGCTGGAGGTCTGGATGTGGGCGTCCGAGGCCGTGTTTGATCCGACTGGTTCATAGACGTCGCGTTTGGAGGCGTTGGAGCTGGCTCGTATGCAGGCCGGGCCCTGACAAATGGATCCAGTCAGATTCAGAGCTGAAGATAGAGGCTTCACACCTTTGATGTTTGTAGCTAATCTATCTCATAAACCCCCAGGGGTTGAGTTTCTGCCAAGTTTTCTAGCACAAGCGTGCAAGTTTCAAAACATTTGCACCACAAAATCAGCTCCGATTGGATGCTTTTGACAAATGTCCGTTATGTCAATAAACTTGTGCATATTTGCTGCCTGAATCACCCCAGCGCAGCGGGTAAACTGTCACCTGACCGATAAGGCCATCAGTGACCGAATTTGGCTTGAGGCTGTTGAACGTAATGGACAGCGTTAACATTTTTCTTTGTCTTTCCCCTCTAGGAATCAAAACGGTGAAACAACATGGCAGATCTTGACAAGTAAGTGCTTGTTTGTCTATTAAACAGCTTTTATTTTAGACTCTTGTCAGTAATGGTTTGATCAAGTGTCATTGCCCAGTTTGACAGCTTATTGGATTCACGTTCCCAGCTAAAATCCCTTTATGGCTGTTGTTTGAGCATTAAATGGCACACAAACGCCCCTCTCGGCTAAATTCTTGATTAGCCCTCACATGACCAGTGAACTGATCTGCAGTCCTAACCTCTCTCCTCCCTGTGAGAGACACAGGGGCCAGCAACATGTCCCCAGTGTGGCATCCCAAACATCTATGCAATGCTAAACATGTGTTTGCAACTCTACAGCTCGGGGTTCACTCGCTCAACACTTGTGATCCGAGCGATAGCTGCAGTACACCTGTTGTTCACCACAGGAACTTCCTGTCTTTTAAGAGAGGCGTTTATGTGATGCTGTTTCGCACGCACCTGTGCCAAAATATGATAACTGGATGGTGCAGAGTGCTTCAGGTTCTGCTTAACTTTTATTAAGCAGCATAAACTTCTTGTTGCCTATTTTTTTTAATACTAAGTCAAGCTCTTTTAACTTGAAAGAAGATCCTCATAATATGACCTCTTTTAAAAGATCTCGTAGGAGAAAGTCATGTTAACCTCAGTAAAAGCAAATGCAAGCACAATATTCAAGACTCACAAAGTTAGTTGGGTAAATGTTTAACCCCCTTTTTTGTTTTTGCTGTCTACTAGAACAGGTGCTTGAATGTTCAAAAAACAAATTTTTCTCATTTTTGACAATGTTGCAGCAACTATGGTTGTAAGTCCCATTGAACTCTATTGGTAACGACGGAACTTGCGACCATAGGGTAACGCACCCCTGTTTAGTTCCTGTCTCTATGAAGCCCCGATTGGTCGGCTGGATCAGTGTGTTTGGGGAAATGTCCCACCCCTTACCATAACAGCAAGTTTCAAGACTTTACTAACTAACTCAGCCAGGCCCCGCCCCTTTTTATCCATATACATTGGGCGGGAATTATTTAAATGGGGAGTATTGTGATGTGTTTGTTCCCGGAAGAAAATTAAAGACTATAATGGAGGCGTTGAAAATGCAACATTACACACTAAAGAAAGTTGAATGTGTTTAAAAAAAAAAAAAAAAAAAAAAAAAGAGCATAATATGACACCTTTTAATGGTATGTATTTGCAGTAAAGACCAAACTGAAATGGACCCAGCAGATATGGAGGATGTTGAAGAGGTGGAGGAAGAGGAGACTGGGGAAGACAACAGTAAAGGTATGACCTTTGAATCTTTCATGCATGTTTTCTCCTCTTTTTATGTGTAAACTAAAGGTCAACCAATAGTGAATTTTGTAATTATTAATATAAATTAAAATATATAAAAATAGCTTTTTCATCACCACTGACACTTTTTTTTTTTTTGTTGTTGTTATATGAAATGTATAATTTGCAAGAAATTGAAAGAAATCATTTTTTAAATGTGTATATATTTTAGCTTGCTCTGTTTCTTTTGCACATAACTATTTCAATAAAGTTTATATTTAAGAGCAGAGAAACATTTAAAGAACTATAAAACAAAGTATCCTCCACTGCTGGTGTGTGGTCATTCACAAAGGAGTTAAAATCTATCACCACTGATGTTTACTGTTTACCAATAGTGCCTTAAAGCAGCTGTGTGCCGATTAATCTGTAAAAACGACATATTGGTTGAGTGTTACTACCATTCGAGAGGACAGGTCCACTTTGGGTATTTGCATTACAAATCATCACAACCAGACCAGGTTTGTGTCATACATTGCAATGATGTCTGATTCTTGAAACTATAAAGCAAATATGTAACAATCAAAAACAATTATAAAATTGTTTTATCACAAAAGGTGTGAAAAGTAGGTAGGTACAAGAGGAACTTTATTTAAAGAATCATCTCTTCCTTTCAGGAAGATTCTTGAACCAATTTGCTAAAATGAATTTGAATTCCCAGCACTTCCTCCATCATTGAGCTTCTAGTGTCTTTGTTTAAAGTCTCTTTGCTGTATTCTTCACTAGGCTGCTGTGGAGGAAAACTAAATGAGACTGTCATGGATCTTATCGCTGACACGCACACTGTCAGTCGGTCGCAGTCATTAAGAAGAGGCTGTGCTCGGTTTTGCACTGGCACTTTTTGTGTTGGGTAACGTGATATCAATCAGTAACCTCACTGACCTTAGCTGTGTTTAGCAGCTGGACCGTCGGGCAGAGTATTAGTGCAGCTGAAAGCGTGTTTAATATAAAATAAAATGGTCATTAGATGTGCGCTCGCTTTCTAAAGATTGCTGCGCTGTCGCACTGACCTCGCCTCTGCTCGCCATTTTATTTTTGGAATGAAAAGAGCATCTTTTTTTTGACCCTTGGTGAAGGTGCCCTAGTTCTGAGAGAGTTGTTGATTGGATAATATGGGTATCAGACTCCACCCCTTGTCATTGTTTGGTCATTTAACAGCTATGTTTGTTTGCTCTGATTTTAGCACGTCAGCTGACGATGCAGATGATGCAGAACCCCCAGATTCTTGCGGCGCTGCAGGAGCGGTTGGACGGACTCGTGGGATCTCCCTCAGGGTACATGGAGAGGTACGTGTGAACGCACCCACTGTTACGCAGAGCGCAACTTCAAATAGCTCCCTTGTTTCTCATTGGCTGCATCTGATTTCCCTACTTTGCTAACACTGAGTGAATTAAATGTTTCTAATTTTGGGCACATCCTGTTCCTGCTACCTTGCATCACGGTTGGAAATTAACTGAGGCTTGGCATGCCATCAAAATTTATGAAAATGCCACAAATTCTAGATCTGGGGGCTAATTAATTAATTAATTTATTTATTTATAGTTTTTTGAAGAGATATATATATATATATATATATATATATATATATATATATATATATATATATATATATATATATATATATATATATATATATATATATATATATATATATATATATATATATATATACAATTTACAATTTACAAATGTGATGTTTGTATGTAATATTGAGGAAGTTAAGGTTTAGACAATATTTCACACCAGAGGAACGTTTTTAATAGTTCCTATAATTATTGGCGGAAGTACCTGTTTTTTGCCGTGTTTGCACGCCATGAACTGGGAACGATTTTAGGAATGCCTTTTGGGGAACTAAATTAGCTCCTACATCAGAGTAGGGTCTAACCCAGGACAAGAAGAACTACCAGTAATATAAGTGGGCATTGATTCACCAAACGAATGCCATACAAAAGTGGCATCTGCCATTTTTAAAAAGCCATGTAAACACAGTAAACCGCAAACTAACTCCACAAATTAACTCCACAAACATAGTAAACAGCAATAAGACAAACCTACAGAAAGCTAATGTTAATGACAGAGAGAAGAGGAGATTTTGTTGGAGAGTTTGTCTCTTAGCCCTCCTTTTTGCTCTTTCAATTACATAACTTATACCTCTGCTTTCCATCTCCATTATCATGAAACCCACGACACACAACAAAAACACAGCTCTGATCGTGGCGTCACCCCTTAAATGATCACCCAGCACTTGAAATTATTCTTTATAAACAGCTTGAACTAGAGGGTCATCAATTTAATATCTGGTTTTGTTAAGTACCTGATTGTTTGTTTATACCCGTAGCAGAATAGGCCTTTTAAGGATGACACAAGTTTTTAACACTGGGAGAAGATTGTCAAAACTATCATTGAAGCATGTTTTATTAGATTTTGCTGGCTTTAACCGTGTGAAAAACCTGTTTTATTTACTTTTGAAGGAGTTTTTAACAAAGTTAAACCAAATATGGTTTTGGAGTTTTTAGCAAAAATAATTTTTTAAATCTGATGTAGTTTTATCATTTTTTTTTCTCGCCATGAAAATAGCCACAGAAGCTATTCAACCAGTAAAATGGCCCTAGGGGAAAATTTAGTTATCGGGGGACCGCCCTGGTGGCTAGTTACTATAACTGAGTTCCTATAACTACCCAGTGCGAAGGCGTCTAATGTCAATATTGTCTGTTTTTGCTCTTTTACAAATGATAATGATTCCAAACAAATCCACAGCAGTCTCGAAGCAACAAATGGTGGTGTTTCAGTACTCATTGTATCCGGCTGATTTTGATTTGGTTGGTAGCATCCCTATAGTGTCTTATTATTGTAGTTGAATTTCATTAAATGTAAGAATTTGGCATAAAAGATGATGCATACATTTATTAAGGTAAAAATTATCCTTGTAAAGGGAAAAAATTGGAAATTTATGTAAAAGTTTATTTCTGTCACTCGCTTTCTTGCTCGCTCCTTACATAAGTATAATTCTGAGTCATTCATGAATCACCAGTTGTGTGTCATTTGCCCCTTGTGTCCTAATGTTGTTTTGGTTTCCGCGCAGCTTACCAAAGGTGGTGAAGAGACGCGTTAATGCCCTTAAGAACCTCCAGGTCAAATGCGCCCACATCGAAGCAAAGTTTTACGAAGAAGTCCACGAACTGGAGCGAAAATACGCCGCTTTGTATCAGCCTCTCTTCGACAAGGTGAGACCCGTTCCTGCTGTCCATTTCTTTCCTCCAGAATGATTAACACTGGTTGTATTCTTGAAAAAGGTGCAGTTTAAGATGAAACTACTTGCTGTTGTGCACTAGAAGATAGTACAGTATGTTAAAGCAGTTATATTGACCTGCTGCTTCAGCGTTTCCAACTGCAGCAAACACCAGAGTGTTCTCCAGTGCTGAGATCCTGTGGGTCAATCAAGGACACAAGAGACAAACAGCAGCCAAAGAGATGTCTTACAGAAAATAAAACCTGAGCTGTAGCTGTTTATCCTCTTGTAGCACTTTCTCTCTCTCCCTGTGGAGTTGTGATGTCTGAGAGGCTCAATTAAAAGTCGGGGTCCTTTCTGTTCATTTTGAAGCCTGTGAACATGGCTTTAGTTGCAGAAAATTAAAATTTTACAGTACAAATATCAGCATAAAGTTTACACTTTATTCTAGCCAATTACAGTGTTATTTTAGTATCATACTACACACACACACACATTGTATTTTGTTTTAGTTAACAATAATAACCCTGCTTGGATATAATGGTTCTTTAAATGAACTATGTATTGGTTAATGGAAGTTTTGACACTTAAAAATGCATTTGACCATTTGTGTTTTTAGCGGAGTGATATCGTGAGAGCAGCGTACGAACCCACAGATGAGGAGTGCGAGTGGAAACAAGATGAAGAGGAAGAGCTGACAGTAAGTAAGCAGGTACAGGTGATCCATACCTGCATGCTCTTCAAATGCCACCTCATATAATTCTTGTATAATGATGTATTCGGTCATAACTTGGCTCTGTCTGGCACTTTATCAGGAGGAAATGAAGGAAAAGGCCAAAGTGGAGGAAGAGAAGAAAGACGAGGAAAAGGAAGACCCTAAAGGAATCCCAGAATTCTGGCTCACAGTTTTCAAGAACGTCGACCTTCTCAGTGAAATGTTGCAGGTAGGGAGAGAACAGCCAAATGTGGGCTCACAAGGGAGTGGTTGTGACCGTAGTAGTGTTCAAAAGCAGGTCGTGTAACATGGGTATTTACAGTGAGTGATTTCTCTTTGGAAAATGTAGGTCTGGTCCTTTGCTGCCATCTAGTGATGTGAAAGTGCACCTTGCAGCCTTTTTAGCTAATTATACAGGCATCATGAAACTGCAGTTGCATCCAACTTTCATAGTATGACTCTTTCCTTCCAAGTATTCGGTTTCTCTTAGGAATTAAAATATAATTTGATTATCACAGTTTTATTAGAACATGGATCTTAGGCTAGTTAATCAGGGATATTATTGCTTATATATGTAACTTTTATTTATTTATTTACTATATTTTTGTGTATATAACTTTTATTTGGGGTTAAGTAAAGAAATAAATAAAAATAAATAAAAATATACATAATAAATAAAAATAAATGAATATGCAAACTACCTTAAAGAAATGTTTTTATTTATTGATTCAAAGCAACATTTCTCATTTTCATTTAGTTTAACTAAAACTGAAATAAAAATGAATAAAAGCTACATGGACTAAAGGCAAAAAAAGGAAATCTTTAACTATAAAATGATAGTGGAAAATTAGAAAACTAATTCAAAATATTAAATAGAATCACTGTGGTTAATGGCACTTGCATCCACAATCTTCATTATAATAATTTGCTCTTTTATTAACACAAATACATAAGATTAATTGAAATTTTTTTCCTCTACAGGAACATGATGAACCAATCCTCAAGCACTTACAAGATATTAAAGTCAAATTCTCTGATGCCGGCCAGCCAATGGTGAGCCTGAAAGTTGTTGTCTTCTGTGTGACGTCTTAATCTCACAGATCACTCACTGTTTTGTGTGTTTGGTCTCTTTCCAGAGTTTCACATTAGAGTTCCACTTTGAGCCCAATGATTTCTTTACAAACACAGTCCTGACAAAGACCTACAAAATGAGATCTGAGCCAGATGAGTCCGATCCCTTCTCATTCGACGGGCCAGAGATCATGGGCTGCACAGGGTACGGCTCAACTTTAGACTTTTACTCCATTGAGGGCATCATATGCCATTGTTCACCTGTGAGTCTGGAGACTGAATATCTTTGTTTTCAGATGCACGATCGACTGGAGTAAGGGCAAGAATGTCACACTGAAAACCATTAAGAAGAAACAGAAACATAAGGGACGTGGCACAGTTAGGACGGTCACCAAGACGGTCCCCAATGATTCATTCTTCAACTTTTTCTCTCCACCTGAAGGTAGAAAATCCTCAACTATATAGCATTTATAATAGTTAAACGGAGAATAGTATTTGCTGATAATGACACGGCCTGAACTTTCTTTTCTTTACATTTCTTTTCAGTTCCAGAAAGTGGTGAACTGGTGAGTAATTTATTTTTCTCTCTAGCCATGAACCTAATGAACATTTTGTCACTTTGTTCTAAATTTGGATGCATACAGAAAAGGTTCTTTATTGTCATAGATGTTAAAATTCATGGAACCATCAATGGAATCTTTCCATCAACAAAATTCTTTAGAATTTTAAAATGTTTTGTACACTCAGTAAGTTCTTTTTAGAACTGTTTACTGAAAGATTCTTTGGGAACCAAAAATGGTTCTTCTGTAGCATCATGACGAAACATAAAATATTTTTAAGCATTCATGCATGATGATTCAGCTTGGTGAATAATCTTTTTTTTTTTCCAGTAAACATGAAATCTTTAGGTTCTAGATCAGTGTCTGATGGTTTGTTTTTGCTGTGTTCAGGACGAGGACTCAGAGGCTGTGTTAGCAGCAGATTTTGAGATTGGTCACTTCATTCGCGAGCGCATTGTTCCCAGGGCGGTCCTGTACTTCACTGGGGAGGCCATCGAAGATGACGACGATGACGTGAGTGAACGAGACGCATCCTTTGTCATGTAGTGAAATGCTTTATTTCCAAACATCTGACCTGTGTTTCTGTTGTGGTTGCCAGTATGACGAGGAGGGAGAGGAAGCTGACGATGAGGTTAGTCTTCATTGATTTGACTTGTTTTTAATCATCTTAACGCCCTCGACTGTTTGTAAACTGTGTTTGTAATTTGCAGGAGGGTGAAGAGGAGGCCGACGAGGAAAACGATCCAGACTATGAGCCCAAGGTAAGAGTCCAGATGTCCATCAGTGTTCCTCACGGCAGTCTGATACTGAGATCTCAACATACAGAATACATACTGTCACCTCCACTCATGCATCTCCGCCTCTCTCGCCCTCAAATGCTAATTCTCCTGGCAAAAATCATATTCTTTACGATTTATTATTTTCTAATTTATTCACTGACATCTTTGGTACATTCAAGAAAGAAATGCAGTTGAGAACACGATATTGTTTTCTTGCCGAGTAGATGAATGACTGCAGTGTTGGTGTCATCTCTGTTTGGCTGTCAGTGTGGGAGTGTTCAGACCTTTAACCCTGATTTATAATTGATACAGTGCAGCTCTAAAACTACATGCGACAATGCTGAAAATAAGCTGCCCTATAGGGTCAATTTGCACAGTCCTTTTCCCATTTTTCACTGAATCTGAGCATAGATGAGTAATGCATCAGCTTGCCCAAATGGTTCAGGATGGGAATTGTAATGGATGGTTTTCCTCTGGCATAGGGCTGTGACGGTGGCAAATTTTTACTATCGCGGTGGTAAATCACCAACAACCGCCGGTGTTGCAGTGATTGAAAGGGGAACTGCACTCTGCTGCCACATGCACGGGAGCGCACTCACCACCTACTGGACAGGGGTGGGAATTACAGTTACAAGCTACATAATCTGTCAAAATGACGGACGGGCTGCAGATATTTTCTGTCACTTCTAAAAAAAAAAAAAAAAAAATTCCATCAATGACGGAAAATTTTTGATTAACGCGACCTCTGAGATTTTTACTTTTATTTATATATATATATATATATATATATATATATATATATATATATATATATATATATATATATATATATATATATATATATATATATATATATATATATATATATAATATAAAATATATAGCCATGATATACAAATGTCACACTACCACCGGTGGCGCGGTTGTCATGCCTACCGTCACAGCCCTATTCTGGCATTACTTGATATTAGTGCTGTCAAATTGATTTATCGCATTTAACATAAATTTAAAAAAATATATATAATATAATATTTTATGTGTGTGTACACACATATATTATGTAGGGCTGGGTATCGATTCAGATTTTTCTTTTCCAATTCACAAGATCTCGATTTTATTTTTGATTCAATGTTTCAATTTTCACTGGCCCCACCACAAAAAAAGTAAAAAATGAATAATAGTTATTGTTTTAATTGTTTTTGACCTATGTAATCTTGTTTTGTAATAAGGTTATGACACCCAATATTTTAGATACCAGTGAAATTTAACAATTCTCGATTCCATTTGGTACCACAGTAAAACTACAAACTGATATGAATTTCAAAGATTATTAAAGACAAGCAAACGATCAATAATAAAAAAAAACAAGCAATAGCACAAAAAAATAAATACAATAGAACAAAGATACAAATGAAATAATCATTGATTTTAAAGTTTTCCAGATCGGTCTAACAGTAGTTTTCAGGTACAGAAATTGAATAAAGTAATCAAATGTAAAATAACACTGCATGTAATCTTCACAGTACCAATTAAATAAAGGTTAATCCTTAAAGTTATTCAGTGATGAGCAGGGAGTGATTTTCTGTCTTTCGTAGTTTGATTAACATTAAAAAAAACATAGACAGCAGCAGGAATATTGGGTTTCTGTCGCTTTCTCTACTGCTTACTCAAGCCATAACCGACTGTTTACTTGAATACTCGCAAAGGCAGGCAGTTTGAGAACTTTTTGAACTTATCAGTTTAGGCTCAAGGAGACGTGAAAGAGAATTTTATTATTTCACGCTGTCTGAGATGTGCAGCTGTGTGTGTGTGCACGCAACTTCTCACACAGCGCACACAAGTTCTCTTTCGCTTGAATTCTTAAATTGGCAAGGCTTGAAAATGCATGCAAATGATACGTTTTCAGGCCATGCAGCGCTGGCCCGATTGGGACACTGACAGTTCCTTCAACTGTCCGGAACGACTTTCACACTGAAAGGCGCAGCTGTATGTTCAACCAAATCACTGTTCTGGATGAGATGGAAGCATCACTGCACGTTTATCTTCTCGGCACCCGAGGCCTTTTTCACCAACATCCGTCAGCATGTTAAAGTCCCGCCCGTGCATCTCATCTTTTCTCAATGCATGCACTTGACTAATCAAACATCACTGTAGAGTCGTTTAGATTAGGACAATATTGACTGTTGTAAACGACGTCATAATTAACATGTTAACTTTTCAAGCACTTTGGCACCTTGTGAGTTCCTCTCTAAATTTCTCCTCACTAGGTATAAGTGATGTCTGTAGTAACCCTGCCCTGGTAGGTAACGCTCATGAATCAGTGTGTCCCTCCCCGACCCTCCTGTTGCGTTTTGAATCCCTTCCCATCATGCCACCCCATCCCTACACTAATTCACTAACACGCTCAGCTGTTGTGCTTGTTTTCCCACTCTTTAACCATCGTGAGTTGGCATTAGCATTTGTATTGTTTCTGTATGTTGAAGCATCTGGTTTGCTCTCCAAATTAAACCCTGATTTGACTTGTTCCCTGCTGGAGTCTCTTTTCACGCTGAGTGTGGAAAAGACCGGCCGCACTTGTTCTGTCATGCCATTGGTGGAACCCAGTGTCAGTCATTGCTGTGCCATTCCTGGGGCCCTATGAATTTTTTTTTTTCTTTTTTTTTTTTCTCCATTTTAATAAAGTAAATCACGAAACTTGTACAATTTAAGGGCTTAAAGTTAAATTAGTTTAATTCCCTATGATATCAGTAATATTTTTCACCCCAAATTGTTATTTTTTCCCCCAATTCTGTTCCATTTTAATTATTCTGGATCCAATTTAATAATTAAATCATGATACTTATACAATTTAATAGTTAAAAAAAAAAAAGTTGAACAATTTACTTTAATACCTTACTTTAATATTATTAATAATAATATTTCAAAATGTATAACCTGAATGTATTTGATATTTTCTATCTTATGTTAAGTTGAAATGTTTTATATAATAATGCAAATTTTACGGATTATGATATTGACCTTTTGTGTTTGTCATGTAAATAGCCATGAGGCTAGCATGGTGTAAAAAACTTAATAAACAATTAATGCCTGATGAAATCAGAATTTGGGAAAAAATAAAATGGAAAATAAAACGGTTACATTTTAATGATTCTGGATCCATTTTTAATGATTAAATTAAATCGTGATACTTACACAATTTAATAGTTCAAAAATAGTTTAACACATTACTTTAATGCAATTTATAATCAGTTTTGTTTTTCTCCCCAAATTCTATTTTATTATTTTTTCCAAAATTCTGTTCCATTTTAATTAGTCTGGATTCTGTTTTAATGGATTAATTAAATTAATAATCAAAAAGCATGTCTAATCAATTTATATATTTTTTTTTTAAATAATAGGAACTTATTATTTTGTTTTTAATTTTTCTAGAATTATGGTTTAACAAAGTTATCAAATATGTGAAGATATAAATTAAGGTTTAATTAAAATAAAATGTATGTATTTTAGAAAAAGTGCTGCACAACAAAATTGCTGTACTGTAAAATTTAAAACATGGAAGAAAAATGTAATTTATTCTGTAAATATTACTTTGAGAAATGCATTCTACTGTACAGTAGTAAAGTGTTCCTGCCACGATTTCAAGTTAAACCTTAGTTTAATTTTCACGGGTTGTCATGAAGACCATTTGAATTTCTGTGTATATGGTGTGATGATAAAACTTGTAAAGTTATACTGGAAACTCAGTCCGCATCATGGAAATCATAGGGCCCTACGTCCCTCAGTTTGTCGCCGTGTGTTTTTTTTTTTTTTTTTTTTTTTTGCTTTTACAATTGAAGTGCGTTTCATGTGCATGAAAAGTAACTCTCCCTCATTTTCTGGTGCTTTACAGAAGGATGCTAACCCCCCAGAGGAGTGCAAACAGCAGTGATGGCGGCGCCCGCCTCCTTCAGGATCCCCTACACTGTAACGGCTTCAAACAAACATAGTTACTTACCGCCTTACAATGTTTTGTATTTTTCTTGGTAGAAATAATTGAAAAAAATAAATAAAAGGGTTTCAAGATTTTTGTTACAAAAAAAAGAAAAACAACTCCTATCAGGAGCCGTTGCTCATGACGCATAGTATTTTATTAGACCGGTTTCTTTCTTTCGTCCCCCCCCTTTTTTTCTTTCTTTTTTTTTTTTTTTTCTTTTTCTCTGTATAAATGGTTAGAATGCAGAAAATCCCTCAAAGCATGACACTTGTTTCTTCACTGCTAAACTAGTTGGGTTCTCGTGAAGTCTTTTGTATTGCTCTTAGACAACAGCTGTGGAAAGACTGTCCAGTTTACAGGGAAAGTGATTCCTTTACGCTCTTGAGCAACCAAAGCGGTGGCGTCTCTGCGGCAGGGTGGCACAAAGGTGCTCGTTCATTCAGTTTAAACCCCCCCCCCCCCGTGTGTAATCAGGCTAAATCAGTTCTCGGTTAAAACATTCCACAGAAGCGTCCCACTATTTCCGCTAGACTTTTGCGATCCTTCAAAGTTGCTGTTTTCCGTCGGTGGTGACTGATGTACATTCCACATCTGTGAGGAGGTAGACGCTCTGCTGCATGACTGTTGTTGTTTTTTTCCTATGAGCACTTTGTACTTTTTGTCATGTATTAGTAGCGTCTCCAATGTCAATTAGACCAAGCGCTTGACGTTAAACTGGCTTGCCGTTATTCAGGTGGGTTCTCTGCTCCATGCATCTCTCCAGAATGCACTTACAACGATCCCAACCACCTCATTGGAGGATTAGACTTAGAATGCGAGAGCCTGATTTGGAGGAGCCAGTTCTAGTTGGTCTCTGATTGGTTGGTTTCTGAGCTCGGCCCTGAGTGATGTTTGTTGAGGAGTCTGTGGTGACACGCCACCCTCTGTTTGGCAGGCCTATCACTGTGAAGGGGTGCGACCGACTGCGTGTGTGTTTGTGTGTGATTGTGTGTGTGTGTGCACTCAGAGGAAGGTCTTTGACGTCTCCTCTCACTCGTAGCGCAGCCCAGCAGGTCTGAAGCAGATAGAGCAATATTTTCACTCAGAAACCCCAAACGCCGCAGTATCCCGTGTCTCGTAGCCCCGGCTCTGTGCACATATCTAGCGCCGAGCGTCTGGGTCATCGATTAGTTCTGTCTGAGGAGCGGTTGAAGCAGCAGGGGTCTTTCTGGTTCCCCTCAGCAGCTGTTGTCAAAGCAAAATGCCATGCTACAAAATACTAATGTACTCAATAACTGTACGTGGATGTATATTCATGAAAAATAAATTGGTAAAATGTGCAAGCCTTGGTCTATTTCTTTGCATGTAGTGTTTAAAAGTGTTTTTTTTTTTTTTTTTTTTTCTCCAATATTTTTGTGTATGGATTTAGCAATATGGCAATCTTAGAAGTTTAACCAATGCATTTATGTTGTAATTTAAAGGTTATGATGCTCTGGCAGTTTTTGTGAATGTATGTAATCATTCATTGACTCCACTAGGCGGCAGCGTTGAGTTTAAATTCCCTGAAGTAATTCAGTTTGACCACTCAAAATAATCAATTTTAACATGCAGTCATTTAAGTAATCAAATAGGCCTTTTACTTATTAGAAACTATAAATAACTTCTAACAAATAAACCATATTTGCTTAATGTTCCAAGCAAGATTATCTCACTTCATGGTTTAAATCAGTAATGGAAGAGAAAAAAGTATATTGGTCAATGACGTGACGGGTCATTATTTTGTCCAAAGGCCTTAACAATGGTAAAATAATGGTAAAAAAAAAAACAAAGATATCTCACATACTTTGGATGTTGTTGTACAACTAGATCTTTTATTGAATCCAAAAGGTTTTAATTATATTTTGCTACATATAAAGATATTTTAAAGATTTTGAAGTGTCAAAAGGTCATTCGGTTTAACCGTCCAAAGGCCATACAGCCATTTTGTTATTTTATTAAAATATCTTTAATGTTGTGTGTGTGTGTTTTTATATATATATATATATATATATATATATATATATATATATATATATATATATATATATATATATATATATATATACAGTCCCCTCCAAAAGTATTGGAACAGTGAGGACTATTCCTTTATTTTTTCTGTAGACTGAAAACATTTGGGTTTGACATCAAACAATTTATATGAGACAAAGATCAACATTTCAGCTTTTATTTCCAGGTATTTACATCTGGATCTGATACACAACTTAGAAGATATAACCTTTTGTTTGAACCCACCCATTTCTCATGTGACCAAAAGTATTGGAACATGTGACTGACAGGTGTGTTTTGTTGCCCTGGTGTGTCCTATTACATTGATTATTCAAACAATAAATGGCACTAAATGTCTGCACTCAGTTTCAGATTTGGGTTTTGCCTGTGCAGACTGCTTTTATAGTTAGACGTGTAACCAACATGAAAACCAGAGAGCTGTCTATGGGTGAAAAACAAGCAATTGTGAAGCTGAGAGAAGATGGAAAATTAATCAGAGCCATTGCACAAACATTGACCATAGCAAGTACAACCATTTGGAATGTCCTGAAGAAGAAAGAAACCACTGGTGTACTAAGTAACAGACCTCGAATGGGTAGACCAAGAAAAACATCAGCTGTTGACGACAGAAACGTGAGAGCTGTAAAGAAAGACCCTAAAACAACTGTTAGTGACATCAGCAACAACCTCAAGAGGGCAGGAGTGAAGGTATCACAGTCTACTGTCCGCAGAAGACTTCATGAACAAAAGTACAGAGGCTACACCAGAAGATGCAAACCTCTCATTAGCAAGAAGAATAAGAAGGCCAGGCTGGAATTTGCCAAAAACTACAGAGACAAGCCTCAAACATTCTGGGGCAAAGTTTTATGGACTGATGAGACAAAGATTAACCTCTACCAAAGTGATGGAAAGGCTAAAGTTTGGAGAAAAAAAGGATCTGCTCATGACCCCAAACATACAAGCTCATCTGTGAAACACGGTGGAGGTAATGTCATGGCTTGGGCTTGCATGGCTTCTTCTGGGACGGGCTCATTGATCTTCATTGATGATGTAACACATGATGGCAGCAGCAAAATGAACTCTGAAGTGTACAGAAACATTTTGTCTGCCAATTTACAGAAAAATGCAACCAAACTGATTGGGAGATCCTTCATCATGCAGCAAGATAATGACCCAAATCACAGTGCCAAAGCAACAAAGGAGTTCATCAGGGGCAAAAAGTGGAAGGTTTTAGACTGGCCAAGTCAATCTCCAGACTTAAACCCTATAGAGCATGCATTTTACCTGCTAAAAAAGAGACTGAAGGGAGTAACCCCCCAAAACAAACAACAACTGAAAGAGGCTGCAGTGGAAGCCTGGAAAAGCATTACAAAAGAAGAATGCAAAAGTTTGGTGATGTCAATGGGTCATAGGCTTGATGCAGTTATTGCAAGCAAAGGATTTTCAACTAAATATTAAGTCTTATTCACTTTAATCTATTTTAAGTTAATCTGTTCCAATACTTTTGGTCACATGAGAAATGGGTGGGTTCAAACAAAAGGTTATATCTTCTAAGTTGTGTATCAGATCCAGAATATATATATATATATATATATATATATATATATATATATATATATATATATATATATATATATATATATATATATATATATATATATATATATATATATATATATATATATATATATATATAAATTCTTGCATGATTTTATAACATATCAACATAGTGCAACATGGTATTAAAATTATGTGTATGTCATTGTTTTGTTATGAAAAAGAATGTCCGAAAAATGAATTTCATTGATGTCATTCGGAGTAACCAATATAAAGGGACCATTCTGGATCAAGTCATGCTGTCAATATCATGTGACAGGATGTGACCTCATTCAGACACCTGCACAGGACCACATGGTCAAAAAGCAAAGTAACTAACTCTTTCAAATATTTGAAAAATCCATGTTTTCACTTGCTCATACGCATGTCCTGAAACATCAGGTCATTCGGTGCAACCGCTATAAAACATGGAAAATGATGTAATGTTTTAAAAACTTGTACTAAATATAAAATATTTGATTGTTCTTTTGCTAGATATCAGCCTGTTAGCACTGTTTGAAAATATCATTTGGTATAACCAAGTGTCATTTGGTAAAATTTTGGTTAAACCAAATGACTTTTTGGTGACAAATTTTGTCCATCTTGTGAAAAATGACAAAAGCAGTGCTAATTGAATATAAAAAATACATAATGTCATTGTTAACACTTAATAAAACTTCAAAATTAATTAATTAATTAATCCATTAATTATTTATTTTTACACATTTAAAAACCTTATTCATCAATGACCCATATATATATATTTACAAAAGTATTTTAGGACAGTTTTATATCTAAATTTTACATGTTAATTTTTATAGTTATATATTTTTATACTCTTTATAATCATTTAATATAGGTTATCTGTATTAACCGTTTAATCTGAAATTTCACATTTTAATGTTAATGCATTTCATGTTTCGTTATTAACATTGTAATTGAATACTTATACAGATAATAGTTTATTTAATCGCTTATACTTAAAATATTTCCATTTTGTTATGTTTTACATAAAGCTTTACAGATTTTATGCATTTGTAATATCTCTTTATAAATGTTCGCATTAAATTACATAATTGCCACAAATGTTGCCTAGGTAGGCGCCTCGGCTGGTTTTGAGACACAGTCCATCCATGATGAACTCGATTGTGTGTGCGCGTGCTGATGTTGCTGAGTTGAGCGCGCGTGCTTCACTCATGCAGTGGGCGGTCCGCGCGTGAAAGAAAACCCCCGTGCGCGCTCTGTCCCCGATCATCACAGTCCTCGCAGACCCGGGACATCCGTCCGTCCGCCTACCTAACCCCAATCCCAACCCGAAACCCCAGACCCTCACAGGCTCGTTTCATGCGCGATCTGAGGCGATGCTGGACTCCGGTGGCGGCGCGCGCGTGCTGAAGGAGGGCGCGCTGGAGAAGCGCAGCGACGGGCTGCTGCAGCTGTGGAAGAAGAAGCGCTGCGTGCTGACCGAGGACGGACTGATGCTTCACCCACCCAAACACCACCACCACCATCACCCCGACACCGGCTGCAAGGTGAAGGAGCTGCACTTCGCCAACATGAAGACGGTGGACTGCGTGGAGCGCAAGGGGAAGTACGTGTACTTCACGGTGGTGATGTCTGAGGGCCGAGAGATCGACTTCAGGTGCCCGCAGGACGAGGGCTGGAACGCGGAGATCACGCTCCAGATGGTCCAGTACAAGAACCGCCAGGCGATCCTGGCCGTCAAGTCCAGCCGGCAGAAGCAGCAGCAGCTGCTGGTGGTCTCCTCGCAGAAGATGGTCCGAAACGCGCAGTAGGACGCCGGATAGCCGCGGAGCCTCTCCGGAGGGCTCGAGAACAAGAGACGTTCCCGTGTGAAAGCGGGACTCGATGCGCATTACAGCAGAGAGGAGCTCGCGGACGTCGGTTCGGTGTCACCTTGTGCACTTGGACGCGCGCACAGACGCTCTTCATGCATTGAAAGACATCACTGCTGAATTACCATCATAAACGAGCCGGGAATATCTCCTCAGAGACTGTTAGGGAGGCCGGGGCAAGTTGTCACATTGAGGTTTTGATTGAAAAACTATTTGTATGAACGCTCCTATTGTCTCGCAGTGGTTATGCGTGTTGCTTTCAAGCATCTGGTCTTAAATTAGGGTATATATATATATTAATTAATCATTTGGTAATCTGTAAAATCACGCTTGGATCTATTAAGGTGAGAGTGAACTGATTGCATTCTCCAAAAATGCCAGGTTGGGGCAAGTTGTCACATTATGTAATGAATTAAAATCTGTTGGTCAAAATGACCTAATTTGTGTTTCAGAATTACTTAGTGTCAAAAAAATGGAATGTTGCTATTGTGACAACATGCCCCACTATATATTATGTTAAATGAACTGTCTTTTCTGGGTAGTAATGGTGTAAATGTCCCTATGATTTCTGAAGCAAATACTTTAAAGTCTGTATTTATACAGAAACTGGCTGAAAATACCCGGAGTAAAAGGTGTGACAACTAGCCCCGGTCTCTCTTATATGTTTATTGGTTGTAAATGTGAAATGCCTTTAGTGCATCATCATCATCATCATCCGTCTGTCTGTTTTGAACAGAAATGCCACCATCACTTTCCATTTCAGCGCAGTTTCATTTGTCAGTCTCGTGCGGCTCTGGACGTGTAATCAATATCTTCCGGGGGACCTGAAAGGCCAATTTGTTACGCTCCAGGTCGCAGTCTGCATGTGCGGTGCAGGGATTTTAAAGAGACCACCTGAGAGTCACAACACCGCCTTGCAGTGTCACACATCCAGAAAACTCCTGAAATCCAGTGATCCTGTCAGATCCACCACCATCATTTATGATCTCTGATGCTCGACCAGTGGAGATGCTCTCAGCGTTTAATGTGCCCATGCGTTCGATTAGATATTTATTTGTACATATATTTTGTAACAGTCATTTGCATATCTGAATGTTGGGTTATGTCTCTTTAAGTACACTTGCTGCATCTCAGAATAAGCTTTTGATTTTCGTTTTTTGTTATTTGTGTAACTGGTTTGAATGGAAGATCCAACGCTGGTTTTGAAGGTACATTGTTGGTTCTACTTTTTGTTGTTATTCAAACCAAAGAATGTACTTCACCGTTGTCTAAACATTTCATTGGGTGGATCTACATCATGTTGACTTGACGTAACTCTTAGGGGCCGTTCACACAGAGCACGTCTTTGCATCGAAAAATGCGAATGCATAGCCTCCTTGTTAGAGCACCTGCCTCCTATGCCAGCGTAACCGGGTTCGAGTCCCGCTTAGGGCGGTTCAAACAGGAGGGGTTACATTTACATAGAAAAACAATGGAAAAGTAGCGCATTCTGTGTGAACGGCCCCTTAAGGTTCA
Organism: Megalobrama amblycephala; assembly: GCF_018812025.1. NCBI lineage: Eukaryota > Metazoa > Chordata > Actinopteri > Cypriniformes > Xenocyprididae > Megalobrama > Megalobrama amblycephala. The sequence continues at coordinate 7,266,219 of NC_063057.1, read as the reverse complement.
TTAATTTTAACTAAGAAAGTTGACTGTGCCATTGACCTCAGTCAGTGTAGATGCCATAATTGATGCAATGAAAATGTGATGTGCAGTTTTCCATTTTGTTCCACTGGAAATGGCAAAAACACTTGGTAAAGTCTCATATGTCTTCTTTTCACAGCCCCGTTTTCATTCCCGCCAAATTAAACGTGGCCTCTATCCTGACTGAGGATGTTGATCTGTGTATTCCGATCAATAGTGCATTACATAAAACTTTTCTCAGTCGAATGCACAGTGACAGAAATGAACTGGATGTTGTTGATTCATCAGAAATGCCAGACGATCTGCTGTCGAGTCCTGCGTGTGACTGAATTGTTGTTTGCTTTGTGTGAAAATGACATTTTTTGATGGAACGGCATCGTTCCTTAAGCTGATCTGAATGCCACTTTCATACCTTTGAAATATACATTCCATTTCAAATGAATGTTGCATCTTTGTCTTTGCTTAGTGCTGTGATTTTGGGGATTTCGTGGTACAGAATGAACAATGTTCGGCCAGAAACATTACACACATGCAAATGTCAACACATCAACACTTACTACACTCTAAAAACAACCCAAGTTGGGGTGAAAATAGACAAACCCAGCGGTTGGGTTAAATGTTTGCCAAACCTGCTGTGTAGTTTTATTGAACTCAACTATTGTTTAAAAATGACTATATGGCTGGTTTAAAATTAACCCAAAATAGGATGGAAATTAAAAATCGGACACAAAATTACTAGAGGCAACAATAATAATCAAACAGTCTTAAAAGTGCTGGGTTAAAAACAACCCAAGTTGGGTTGAAAATGGACAAACCCAGCAACTGGGTTAAATGTTTGCCAAATGTGCTGGGTTTTATTTAATTTAACTCAACTATTGTTTAAAAATGACTATATGGCTGGTTTAAAATGAACCCCAAATATGTTGGAAATTACTAGAGGCAACAATAATAATCAAAAGGTGACCATTTATTAATTAATAAATAATAAATTAAATGTATATTGTTTAATTATTATTTGTTAAACTTGTGAATAAATGTTCATTTATTAAACATAATAATAAATGTTAATTTCCAACATACTTTGGGCTCATTTTAAGCCAGCAATACAGTAAATTTTAGTTGAGTTAAATAAAACTACCCAGCAGGTGGGTCAAACATTTAACCCAATCACTGGGTTAAAATGACCCGATTACTGGGTTTGTCCATTTCCAACCCATTTTAAAAATAACCCAAGAAAATGTAGAATATTTTTACAACTTGGGTTCATTTTTTAGAGTTTATTGTATAATTATTCTTTAAACGTATTAATAAATGTTAATTTATTAAACATATTAATAAATGATAATTTCCAACCTATTTTGGGTTCATTTTAAGCGAGCAATACAGTAATTTTTAAACAATAGTTGAGTTAAATAAAACTACCCAGCAGGATGGTCAAACATTTAACCCAACCACTGGGTTTGTCCGTTTTCAACCCATCTTGGGTTGTTTTTATCCCAGCATTTTTCAGAGTGTAGGTTGCTTCTTCAAACTCTTGCTCTGCCACGACTTGGAAATTAGTCGTAGAAGACGTGTTGCTGACAATGCAAATCATATTTGCATTGTTTTATTCATTGCACAACGTTTGCTGGTGTTTCAGGCCTTATCGTTCACGTTTCAGTGTGTCTCGTGTCTCCTGCCGTTGGCTCTGTGAAGCACTCGCCGGTCTTCTTGAGCTATAAGTGGAAGCAGTTTCCTAGAATAATATTTCACTGTCAGGGCTGTCAGTAAGACGAAGTGTTGGCCACGCGTCTACGCCTCCGAACGCACCCGGAGAAGCCGGCTAACTTAATTAAATCTCGGACGCTAAATCAGAACGAGGACCACCATGAAGGATGCGTGTGTGTGTGTGTGTTATTGGATACACGTGACCTTTATAGACGAGGACGGCTTCATTACATCACATCACACTACTGTACTTCAGTGTCATTATAGTGTGGATTTGGGATGTGATCAGCTAGTGTGGGTGGAAGATGCATAAGAAGTCATGCTGACAAATGCATACATGCACTCTGGATGGCTGGGATTCTTTCAAAGTCCTCGCAGAGCATTATGGGTGAGAGTGTGTAAAAATGGCAGACTGCCTCATTCTCTGCCCAATGCACACACACCCCGATTGTCTATTTTTACGCCTGTACACCTCGGTGTAATCTGAGTTGTGTTGCAGGAATGTCACTCTTATAGATGCTGACCTCATGTGTTTACGAAACACATCCGTTTGTCACAGCATCATAAATGGCATTTGTTGCACCATTATGGCTTTCAAACGGAAACATAGACCAATTACAAAAACAAATCAGATTTGAATTGGATGTTGGGTCACATATTTGACTCTTGAATAAGTTTTTTATCCACATTCAGTTTTTAAAATAATCAAACATCCATTAACTACTGGAACCATGTTAAGATTATGAAGTCATTGCACTAGAAATCACTGACCCATTACTTAAATTTATAGTTTGGCTGGAGCTTCAGCAGTGTTTCTGCTACAAAATCATTGTAATTTTCTAATTGCCAGTTAATCTGTGTAATCGTTTACTCCTTCCGGCAGTCGTGTGGAATTAAACGAAAGCTAATTATCAGAGCAGTAGGTGTAGGATGGAGAGATGTGCTGAAAACGAGCCAATGACAGAGCCGGAGGGCGGCAGTGAACCTTCAGCGTCTGTTTTACATGCTTTATTTATGTATTTGCCATTTTTTTCTTTTGTAAGACATTATCTCTGTTCCAGAACCGTCTGAACGGTCTTGCTGACTACATAGGTAGCTATCTTCTAAGGCAGCATCCTAACTGAAACCGATAGTGCTCCTTTTTTGAAGCACAATGGGAAAAACAACTCCCAAATGATTCAGTTTGATGAATCAATTTCAGTATGTAAGATAATGACATGATACACTATAAGCATATGAAGCATAAAATCATAAAACTAATAAACACAAAGATACATATGACACAAGTATTGGTTAAAAGTGCATTTTCTAACTAAATGGAACTTTTTTAATTATTAATATTGTTCATTTTTGGAAATAAAAGAGTTTGGAACAGCAATTTGGTTTTAGTCTCAGATACTTTTTGGTACAAACCCTTGTGAATGTCAGCTGATGATAATGATTCTCAGATTAACCAAATGAAACACCAGCTAGTTAGATATTTGCTATTAAAAGGATATTTGTTATTAACTTCATGGCTGCTGATAGAGCTGACAAAGACACATCCGGTATGTTGTCTCCCAGTCAGCTGCCTGTCAGATGAGGCACAAAGTTAATAAATAGTGTCTGCTATTTGCCAAAGAAACAAGCATGTGTGTTCAAACATGAACCATCTCTAATAATGAACATTTCCGAAATGTTAAGCCGATAAAAGGATTTGACTAAGAGAGAGAAATGTATGTTTCTTTAATAACAAACAGAACGTTTATCAAATGTGATGGAAATATGACATGATTAAATAGCATTTTATGGAAATATGAGAAGAAAAAAAAACATTTTTAGGTAAGAGATGTAAATTAATCTGTAATACACTGCCTGTATTTGCTGCTTTAGGTGCAAAACTGTAATAAAAATTAATAAACAATCTCAATATATGCTAATATACAACTTTATTTGATTGCATTTGAGGGGATACTGGGCCATAGAGTAGAAATTACGCAATGACAGATAAATAAAAGAACAGATAAATCGATTATTTTAAAGGGTTAGTTCACCCAATAATGAAAATAATGTCATTAATTATACTCACCATCAAGTCGTTCTACACCCGTAAGACCTCTGTTGGCTCAGTGATGATCTATAGACAGCAATGCCACTGTAACTCTCAAGATCCATAAAGGTACTAAAACATATTTAAATCAGTTCATGTGAGTGGTTCTACCTTAATATTAAAAAGCGACGAGAATACTTTTTTATGCACCAAAACAACAAAATAACGACTTTTCAACAATATAGTGATGGGCCGATTTCAAAACACTGCTCCGGAGCTTTACGAATCAAATCAGTGATTCGGATCTCCTATCAAACGGCAAAACTGTTGAAATCACTTTGGCGCTCCGAATCACTGATTCGATTCATAAAGCTCAGAAGCAGTGTTTTGAAATTGGCCCACAAGCCAATATTGTTGAAAAGTCATAATTTTGTTTTTTTGGCGCACAAAAAGTATTCTCGTCGCTTTATAATATTAAGGTATAACAACTGAACTCACATGAACTGTTTTAAATATATTTGGATCTTGAGAGTTACAATGAAATATCTTAATTTGTGTTCCGAAGATGAACGAAGGTCTTACGGGTGTAGAATGACATGAGGTGAGTAATAAATGTCATTATTTTAATTTTTGGGTGAACTAACCCTTTAACAGATTCATTGAGTCGAATTGTTTGAAGGAACCGGATCCCACAAATGAATCAGACTTTCAATCTAGAAGTGAATCGGACTCAATGAACCGTTCCAAATAACCGTTACTGATGTCAATCACTTTTTATGTAATCGCATAGCCGTGAATATCACCTGTAACCATTGTTGTGGTGGCAGTGACTGATGTAAATATCAAAAATGTTACGTCAATATCACTGGAAAGTTGACGCAACAAGAGTTCAGTTGAACTGGGAGCTTATCCATCAACCGACAGCGGTGGAGAATCGCGCGCCGTTGACGTCAGAAACTGGATCTAAACCGTCAGTTGACACACGACGTCTATCCCCGTCTATGTAAGTTACCGAAAACAAACACACATTTATGTTCAGTTTAAAGTAATTACAGCACTCAAGATGCGGGTGTGAGTCCTGAATAATAACCGAACTGTGTATGAACGTAACACCGTATTAAACGCCCAAATACAAACGTGTGAACGTTCGCGAAAACAAACATTGTTAAACGCATACCTAAAGCTTGTATTTTATGTTAGTGCACTTTTTTTTATTAATAATAATATTAATATTACCTCTTGAGCACAAAATAATTATTTAAACCTAAACGGTCCTTTAAAGGGATAGTTCACCCAAAAACTTCCGTATTTTTCCCTATACTATGGAAGTTTGGTCCCTTCTCATATTGTTCAAAATATATTAATTTGTATCCAGCAGGAGAAAGAAACTCGTACAGGTTTGGAACAACTTGAGGGTGAGTAAATTATATTTTTCATTTTTGGGTGAACTGTCCCTTTAAGAACATTCCTTTAATGTAATATTCCAGATGTATTTGAAGTACTGTTCTATCTGAAAGCCATAAAATGTTGTCCGCTTGAACAGCTAACTTTAAATCTCCTGTCGTAACACTTGACTTTGGCCCTTGTGTCTGTTATGGGTGAGTGATCTCTCGAACAGAGAGGCCTTTCTCTCCTTCTCTCTCTCCTCCAGACTGCACCTGTTCCCGTTCACCCTGGAGCCAGTCACACCAGTCTTCATTAGCACAGCTGCTGCCGCCCCTCAGCCCACAAGACAGGAAGTCAGATTAGATACGGAATGTCACCTTGCCCATATCAAGCGCTGGCCACCAGAATAAGACACATGACACATGATCATGCTGGTGATTTACATCAGTGAGTGAGTAAACACTGCAGAAAATGCAGTCTTATCTGGGAGTAAATACTGTCTGACTTCATTATGTATAATGCATTATAAAGGTATTGTAATGCATTATTTCCATAAAAACAAATTCTATATTCTCTCAGGGGAGTCAGTTTGTTCAGTATTCCTCTCTCTGAGAAACCCCTGAGGAAAAAACATGCAAAGTTTTGAGTCATTTTAAGTTTCATGTTCAAAATTCAAAGCTCTTGATTTGCTTGCTCAGGATTTGTTGTCAGCAGAAGTGAGTTTAAGTGCTTCCTTGTGTTCCTTTAGTATCAGTGTTTTCACACACCCACACAGCCCAGGTGTTGCTTACTTCACGAGTCTGTCGTATTTCACAGCAAACCGCTCAAGGTCACTGATAATACGGTGCCGGAAAGTCTCAGTAGCTGAAGAAAATCAACTGTGTCTCTTCCTAAATTAAACATGCACAACAATCCGGAATAATTTTCTCATCTGTACATTTTTTAGACTGAAATAACCAACTAAGCACATTATTGGACGGACTGAGTTTCAGCTCTGAAATGAGGCGAGAGCGCTTGACATTTCAGAATATTGCTCATGTTCAGCTTCTCTCTGCCTATGAGATTTCTGGGTAATTAAATAACTCCCAAACATACCCATTCAAATTATCTTTTGACATTTAAATCAGCCAAGGTTTCCCCCCAGTACCGCCCAACTGATTTGAATAACAGACCAAAGAAAACCTGCCAGGCGGCTGTCCCGTACGTTAGTGTGCGTTAAAGTGGTATATCAATATCCTGAAGAAAGTTTTGCATGCGCAACAGGGTTCCCACATTTATAGTGAATATTTTTTTCAGATAAAGTGATTTAGTTGTTTGGCAAGACTGCTTTTTGCTTTTGATGGCAGCAACAGCAATACTATAAAAGACACCAATGGTCAATAAATAATCATGCAGAGAAATTACTCTGAAAAAATAATGTGTTGGCTCTACAAAAAAAATTAACAGTTTGCATCAGTTTTTTTGAGTTATGACAACTTTGAGTGAATTTACGTTCAACCAACAAGCTTTATTGAGTTAGAGGAGCTTAAAGGGTTAGTTCACCCAAAATAAAATTTCTGTCATTAATTACTCACCCTCATGTCATTCCAAACCCGTAAGACCTTCGTCCATCTTCGTAACACAAAATAAGATGTGTTTACCTTCATATCTGGCGTTCGGACGTAAACACGGAAGCGCTGAACTGCGTTCACGACATCAACAGCGTAGGAGACTGACATAGAAGTGAAGAAATTAATGAATAAAGTCGTTATTTTTGGTTTGTTTTTACTTACAAAAAGTATTCTTGTTACTTCGTAACATTAAGGTTGAACCACTGTAGTCACGCTGACTATTTTAAAGATGTATTTAATGCCTTTCTGGACCTCAAAAGGTGCCATGTCTGGTTCAGAAACCCTCGGATTTCATCAAAAATATCTTAATTTGTGTTCCGAAGGTGAACGAAGGTCTTACAGATTTGGAACGACATGAAGGTGAGTACTTAATGACAGAAATTTCATTATCCCTTTAAGAATTTGTAGCATAAACACAAATTTTTAAGTTGATTACTCAAAAAAATTAAGTCACTCCAACAACCAAGGTTGTAGCCCTGGAACCAATTAAACTTATCTATTTCAATTCAAATCCACAGCTATCATATCTTATTTAACATGAATTTTTACTGACAAAGTAAGATATTACTTGTCACTGGCATTAGCGCAGTCATTGCTTATAGAGTGCATAGTGTTTACCTTCATGTATCTACTCTTCTGAACAATGATAACCACAAAAACTTCAACGTTACAGAAACTCTTTTAAATGTCAAACATAACAGCATTAAACACAAACAGATCTTTTCCTTCACTAAAAACAAATAAATTAACACTTAATTTCAACATTTATTCTCCTTATCAAGTTATCAAGTTGCTACAACCTAATTTAAAAAAAAGCAAAGTAGCACAGAAATTTGAGTTTAAATTACATATGATATTAAGTTGATGTAATGATCAACATTATTATATAACAGAACTCAACAAATTAATGTTTGCAACTTAAAAAGATTAATTAAAACAATAAATTAGAATTTTTAACTTGCAATAATGCATTTATTTAAGTTGTGGTAACAGATCCCCTGAATTACTTTTTAGAGTGTATATGGTTGCAAAGATGTTTATACTGCACTTTATACAATAAAAATAATCAGGAAAATAACATAATGTTGCAAAATTCATCAATTATTTAACCACTTCAATTTCAACTGTTAAGCATTGTTCAAATCTTTAAAGTTGACTCAGTTCATTTCAGTTCGACAGTGTAAATGTTGTAAAGTTCATCAGTTACACACAAAAAATGTAGGATTTACTATGAAACAAATTTGACTCAGAAATTGCTCGTAAATTTCACATAATCACAAAGAAACAGCAATAACACATTAAATTAAACGTGAAATTTTGATGTACTTTGAAAAATCATTGTTTATAGTGTATGAAACAATTTTGATTCAGCTGTAAAGAAGACAAATGTTTAACATTGATCAAATGTTTAAATGTTTAAAGTTCATCAAATTTGAAACGAATTCAATTTCAGCTATAAAGCAGTTCTACAAAAGACAACAGTGTCAATATTCAGTTCAAATTTTGTTCTCATCCAATAGTGTCAGTGCAGCCAAAAGATGGTGGTTTTAATGTGTCAATATGTGTTTCCTAACATATTCTGGGCCGTTGGTTGTGGTTTCTACTGGCCCAAGTCTATGGATATACTAACTAAGTCAAAAGTGCATGAATGAAATACTTTTGATAGTGTTTCTCAAGGAATGAGTGCGATTACTTAGATGTGTGGAGGTCATTGGTTTTGTGAGTCAGTTGGGAGATGAGCGGTTGTTTACAAAGGAGTCTAGTACTGTTTTGAATGAGGTGTGTGTGACCTCAGCGGGACGGTCCCACCCTTTCCTCCCACTCATAACCGCCACCTCTTGAACACTGGCCGCTGGATATGATAATTGTTCTTTCATTGCTTTGTACCTCTCAGCCCTCAGAGGTTGGTGTATGTTCATCTGTTTGTTAATAAAGTCCAACAGCAATCCCTTACAATGAAAAAAATAGTTTTAAAGTCATCCCTTATGACTTGTTTTCCAGTAAAAATATCTAAAAATTCTTAAAACAACAAAATTATGTGATATGCAACAATGGATAAAATATTAAAGGGTTAGTTCACCCAAAAAATGAAAATTCTGTCATTTATTACTCACCCTCATGCCGTTCCACACCCGTAAGACTTTCATTAATCTTCAGAACACAAATTAAGATATTTTAGTTGAAATCCGATGGCTCCGTGAGGCCTCCATAGGGAGCAATGACACTTCCTCTCTCAAGATCTATAAAGGTACTAAAAACATATTTAAATTGGTTCATGTGAGTACAGTGGTTCAATATTAATACTATCAGAATATATTTTTGGTGCGCCAAAAAACACTAAAAAACGACTTATTTAGTGATGGCCGATTTCAAAACACTGCTTCAGGAAGCATCAGAGCACAAATGAATCAGTGTGTCGAATCTGCTGTTCGGAGCGCCAAAGTCACGTGATTTCAGCCGTTGGCAGTTTGACACGTGATCTGAATCATAATTCGACACACTGATTCATTTATGCTCCGATGCTTCCTGAAGCAGTGTTTTGAAATCGGCCATCACTAAATAAGTCGTTATTTTGTTTTTTTGGCGCTCCAAAAATATTCTTGTCGCTTTATAATATTAATATTGAACCACTGTACTCACATGAACCGATTTAAATATGTTTTTAGTACCTTTATGGATCTTGAGAGAGGAAGTGTCCATTGCTCCCTATGGAGGCTTCACGGAGCTATCGGATTTCAACTAAAATATCTTAATTTGTGTTCTGAACATTAACGAAGGTCTTACGGGTGTGGAACGGCATGAGGGTGAGTAATAAATGACAGAATTTTCATTTTTGGGTGAACTAACCCTTTAAGACTTGAATGTATACAGTCTATAAGTGAAAAATATCTTGCACTTATTAAAAAGATGTGAATAAAGCAAGTCTTAATATCTTATGGAGTGTTGCCTCTAAACTAAATCAATCTTGTTTTGAGTATTTTTTAGATATTTTAACTGAAAAATTAGACAAAAATACTTATACTTTTTTTATGAACATGGATGAATACACTTCCACTAGGATGAACTATTCCTTTAAAAGTCATGTGAAACATCTTAATTTAATCTGCGCTTAAGGGGAGACATCATTAGGACTCATGTGCTTTTTGTTGAGGGTCAGATGATCTCAGATCATCTGAAGATAACGCTGCTCTGTCATAAGCGTTCATTGCTGATTGATTTCGCACTGTGAGATCTGTGTTTAAATAAGCAGTCGGGTATGAGTGAATATACCGTGGAAATGGTCATAAAGCTGACTCACTGCTGGTTCTGCAGGAGAACCGTGTTTGTTTTGAAGGTGTGAGCCGTCTGACTGTGAGGAAGTGACTCCAACGGAATGTTATGAGACTGTGACTCTGTTCCAAACCGCAGTGAGCAGCCTAAATAGACAGCATCCGACTGCTCAGGGCATTTAAGGAGCACATCATCTAGGAATTAAACAGGACAGATGTGACATGAACTTGTACACTCTGTGCCAAGAAGGGTCAGAGCAGTATACTTGAAATTATGGAGGACGTACTAAGTACTAGATTATTATACATTTGTTGAATTAAGTCTACTATAGGGTGTACTCATTTCTGCAACCCTTCATTTAAACTTATTTTACAGATATTAATGACATATATTTCTCTGTTTTTATTAAGTATATGTTTAATGCGTTTTAGTTTTGCCATCTTTCCATTAATTGTATTAGTGATCATTAAGAAAATGTGTGTACTCATTTATGTTGTGCACTGTATTGTTGTCTACAGGTCTTCAGTCCTGCTCCTGGAGGCCCACTGCCCTTTAAAGTTTATATCCAGCCTACTTCAGCTTGTGATTTCTAAGCAATCCTGAAGACCTTGATTAGCAGGTGTGTTTGATTAGTGTTGGAGCTGAACTCTGCAGGACACTGGGCCTCCAGGAGCCGGGTTGGTCTACAATTTTGGTTCTGTGTAGATTAAGTAGCATTAAGACATAAATGTGAATCCCCTCCTCATGTAAATTACATTTCATGTGTTAAGAGATTCATAAAAAGGGCCTGCTGTTGCAGTTATCTCATATATGGCAGCCAGGCAGCTCACTAGTGTTTAGAACAGCTGTTTAGTTTCCCATCAAAAATAGTCACACTGTGAAATACAGTAAACTGGCAGTACCGTCACAATCGACCCGCTGCCGGAGGAGAACCTCTCTCAGACACACCACATGCTGCCAATCAGGGATCAAAGCGCAGGAAGTGGATTAGAGGGGCGGTGAGGGTGGCGTCCTCGTGCATGCTGGGAGATTAGAGGGCATGATGTGCCTCAGCCAAGAGCCCTTAAAAAACTTCAACACTTCCAGCTGCAAACACATAGTCTCGTGTTCCTAAGGACAGTTAGATCATTCACACCCCGCTCGAACCAAACGACCGGCCGCTTCAGAGCACTAACAAACCAACACGTGATACTAAAAATGATTGCTAGTAAAAATATCTAAGCATTGTTAAATACAATTACTTGAGAAGCAAAATTACAAGATATAAAGTCTTTTTTTCTGAAAAGTTAATCAAAATGAATTGGCTTCCCAGCTAATAATAATATGTTCTAAAAAGATTTTGCTAACATTCCCATTAAGCTGTGGGAACGTTATTTCTGAATGTTCTAAAATGTTTTAAATGTTTTAAAAATGTTTTTTTCTTGGTTATGCGAATGTTAAGGAAACATTCCGTTTTGCAAACATCATGGGAACGTTACTTTTGAATATTCTCTGAACATTCCGAAACATGTAGCAACGTTTAAAAAGTGTTAGGTGAACGTCCGACTAAAACGTTGCAGGAAAAAAACGTTCCATGAAAGAAGTATAAATAATGTTTTTGTGGTAACGTTTTGAGAACATTATTAAAGACTAGATAACTTTGAATGAACGTTCTATTAATGCTATGTTTGTTCATAACTTTGAGAGAACCTTGCCACAATGTTAGCCAAAGTTCTGAGAACATTCCCTATTAGCTGGGATTATGCTTAAAATAATAAAACTAATTTTCCCTTTTTATCTTGCTTTAAGTATACTTAAAGTAACTTACTTAATTTAGATTTTTTTAGAACACAATACTTAATACCTTAAGTGACTATGCTTCTCAAGTAAATGTATTTTGATTTAAGAATATACTGTAAAACAAATCTAAAATACTAAGAATTTTTTTTAGACAGAGATTCACTGCGAAACAGGAAGACGGTACATGCATGCTCTCAATATCACAGTGTCCTGGTAGAGAGTGTGTGTTTCTGAAGAACTGGCAATGAAGTTCACACACTCACACACACTTTCAGCACCTGCTGTCAGACGTGCTGAGCCGAAAGGAGATTTGTGGCTCATCTCAGCACAATCTCAGGCGCCATTCAATCACAGAGAGAGACGCCCCATCAGCACTAGCAATAAACTCACTTCTGCTCCTCCACCTTTCACACACTTGCTTCTTTCACTTACTCACAGATAATGTTGCTACTATATATACTAAGGCCAGAAAAAAATACTTTATGCAAGTACACAAACACGTGTGCAAGTACACAGTCCTGTCGGACATACTTTTTGTACTTGTATGGAGTATGTTTAGGGTCTAACACTTTTTTTTAAGATTTATTTTTGCCTTTATTATGATACGATAGTATGGAGTGTACAGCAAGCAAGGTGGGAGAAAGAGAGGGGGACGAGATCGGGAAATATCCTCGAGCCTGGACTCAAACTCGGGTTGCCCAAAGTGCAACAGTGCTATATATCGGCGCTGCCCACGAGGCTATCGTGTCGACATTTCATTAGCTTTAACAGGGATGGAATGGAATACTGTACTGCACTCTGTGTAGTATATAATGTATATGAAAAAGTATGCAATATGCATTGACAAACATTTCTAACAGTAGAATGCAATCTCTTTATGCATGTTTAATTCAGCAAGTGGCATCTAGTTATCTTGTTATCGTATTGCTTATACTATAACGATGGTGAAATAGAGAAATGTACACACATTAAGATCTAAAATCTTGTTGTTACTACTTTAGTGCAATTAGTTGTATATTATTTCATTTAAAAATGTCAAATACTAATTTCTTTTCATAAATATATATATGTGTGTGTGTGTGTGTGTGTGTGTGTATATATATATATAATATATAGTATATAATTTTTTTTCAGGAAAGTAAAAAAATACTATAGGGAAACTGTAGAGTATGCAATAACAAACATTTCGCATTTAACTTAATTTGCAAAGAGTAATTTGCAAGGAGTTTTTTTGAGTTGTTCTCATGTCAAATCTTTTATTTTTGAAGTTCAGATTTATGTTCATATTTTCATGGTTTATTTAGTTTCTTGTCCAACTAGTGAAAGTCTAGTTTCAAGTCTGAGATCTATGTTCTGAATTCTTGTTTAAAAAAAAAAAAAAAAAAAAATCTGCACTTGGGCTCAATCCTCAACAGTCTCCACAGTGTTAAAGATGCATCAGGCTCTCAGTACAGTGTGTGTGTAATATCACAGTGTTTCCTCTCACAGCAACTATTGTTTCCTGTTTGTCTTTGCTCTTCTTTTTCACTCCATCTTTTTCTTTGTACTTTTCCACAGACTGCCGTTTCTATGGAAACAAAGAGCAAGAGGCCGGCCTGGGTTTGATGGAGCGCTGTCAGACAGCGAGGGGGAGGTCGGATCGTGTGTGTGTGCTTGTGTGTGGCCCAGAGGGATCCTGAGGATTGTGCTCTATAGAAACAGTAAAACTCCAGAAGAAGCCGTGCTTCATCAAGCTGGTTCTCCTTTAGCACCTCCATCTTGCTCACAACCTCCTATGGTGGGTTTCAGTTTTATTCAGGGGTCGCAGAATCTGAGAATCTTCCAGAAAACATCTGAATCCATATAGCAAATCTCTTAAATGTTTCTCTGCTTTCAGATTAAATGGAGATGTTTCTCCTGGGCAAAAAAAAAAAAAAGTCCCACTTTATATTAAGTGGCCTTAACTACTATGTATTTACATTTAAATTAATCATTTGATATAATGCACTTATTGTGTACATACATGTCTTTACATTGTACTTATATTTTAAAAACACCTGCATGTAATTACATCTGTAATTAATTTCTGTAATTACATTTATAATTACACTGTTGACCCATCCCTTACACCTTACCCCTACCCTTAAACCTACCCATTCCACCAAAGCTTTCCCTAACCTTACCCGTATCCCACCTCAATAGTGGCAATAGTGTTTTGCAATTCAATATGAACCCAATAAGTACATTGTACTTATTTTTTTATGTAAGTACATAGTAGTTAAGGCCACTTAATATAAAATGAGACCAAAAAAAAAACCCCTCCAGAAATCACATCTCCTTGATAGCTTAAAAAGAGATCTCAAATTGTGCTCAGATCGATTAGATCCTGTAGTCAGAGATCTAAATATCCCAAAAGAAATTCTCATCAGATTATCTGTGCTGTGCTGTCTACACTTTTTTTTTTTAATTAATTTTATTTTGCAAAATATACTTCATTTATACTTCATTATAAAATCAAATTTTATAAAATGTTTATTTACAATTATTAAATTAATTTATTTAATTTTTTGCATTACAACAATGAGAATTTTGTAGGAAAATGTGCTTAATTGTCATGAAAAAATGACTAATGGTCCTAAAAATTAGCAAAATGTTTTTTTTCTATTCTAATACAATTGATTTTTTTATTAATTTTATTTTTTTTTAAATTATTTCTTTAAAAATATTATTTATTTTTATAAAATATATCATTAAAAATTAAGTAAATATATATGCATTATATATATATATATATATATATATATATATATATATATATATATATATATATACACACATACACACACACACACAAACACACACAGTCCCTCATGTATAAATTCAATTATTTTTATATGAAATATTTTACATAGTTTTTTTCATATTTATATTATTTTAACCCTTTCCAAAACAATAAAATAAATGTAATATGTTTGAAAAAATAATGAATTTATTTAAATTTTTGCATTACAGCAATAAGAATTTTTGAGGAAAATGTGCTTAATTGTCATGAAAAAATAAATAATGGTCCTAAAAATTGGCTTAATTTTATTTATGCAAAATGTAATTGTTTATTTCTAGTATTGTGATTTTGGGGTGAAATATGACTCGCCATGTTCCTACCAGAGATTCACTCCTTATGTCAACACAATTTGTGTCAAGGAGCCTAAAGAATATTCTGTGAAAGTTAAATGATAAATGAGAGCCCCATTATGTCTCTTGAGCTACGAAAAAGTAACATCTGAGCAATAAAAATGTCCTTCTGAAATACATTTTCATAGTAAGAGGGCAGATAATGGAGGAGCCTAAAGCCACAGAGCACCAATACCAGGAACGGTCCATGAGACCGATTGTGTTAAAGGACAATAATTATGTTACAGAAACGTCCATTTATCATCCACTTCCTCTTCAGCGTTAATAGACTGGAGTATCTGTTGGGCCCGAGGCACGTGTACCACATGTTTTCTGTGTTTAAATGACATTCGGCCCACAGCTGCTGTACGGTGGATCAGCTGGATTGTAAACTCATAAACGGCAGACATCAGACGCCTTCAGAAGTTTCATCTTCACACGATCTTTTTTTAACTATGGCTCAGTTTTATACATAGTCACACTGCTCTAATAGATCAGTAAACAACTGTAAATGAAGCAAAGATGCACGTTAACACACATTAATTTGATTTATAAAACATTTGCTCTCTATACATATCATAAACAACCAGACTTTGAGATGTTAGTCTGATAATGATCGTGTTTTTGATTCATTTTTTCTTTGAGGATTCATGAAAACATTGGGTGATGAGAACATGTCATTTCTTTGTTCATTTGTCTTACCAGACACGCAGACAACTCACTTTATTAGACAATAAATGTAATTTGTCACACGTTTTCTGGAAGTGAAGAGACAATCAGAGCACATAATGAGAAAACAGACAGTATGACATCAGTTTCCTAAGTAAAACCTTGCATCCAGAAAGCAAATTAAAGTTCTTGCGTTGATGAGCTGTCTGTTTTGAATGTGTGATTTGTTGTATTCTTTATTTTTGCTTCTGCTGAGTGATAAATGAGTGTTTTTTTTGCAGCTGTGTTTTAGTCCGAGTGTGAGATGAAGAAGGTAATTATCACTCCTTTGTGCGAGTTGTCTCCACAGGTGAGATGGAGGAGGCACAGCGGGAGCATCTTTCATTGCTCAGAGAGTGGAGAACACATGGATGCTTTACAGGCACATACTGGCATCCTGTATTTCTGATTCGGTGCCAGGAAAACCTTCTCAAACCACCAACTGCTGGATTTGTTTGGTTACTCCTAGGCTTTTGTATTTTCTGAAGAAACAAGTGTGCCGTTTGCCCATGCAAAACGTGCTGCCATTATGCTAGCTTTAAGTATTTGCTATAGTGTTATATGTTGTTCTTGGGTATTAGGTTGTTCTGTGTTGTTCTTGAGTGTTTTGGGTGGTTTCTGCAGTGTTTGATTGTTGCTATGGTGTTGTAAGTGGTTGCTAGGGTGTTCTAAATGGTTGCTGCTGTGTTCTAAGTTTTTCTTGAGTGTTTGGGTGGTTATTAGAGTGTTTGATTGTTGCAAGGGTTTTCTAAGTGGTTTGTAAGGTGTTCTGTGTTCTATGGTGTTTTGGGTGGTTGTTGTAGTGTTTGATTGATTGTTGCTCTGGTGTTCTTCTAAGTGGTTGCTAGGGTTTAAAAATGGTTGCTAGGGTGTTCTAAGTTCTTGTGTATTTTAGGTGGTGATTATAGTGTTTGATTGTTGTTAAGTGGTTGTTAGGATGTTCTGTGTTGTTCTTGAGTGTTTTGGGTGTTTGTTGTAGTGTTTGATTGTTGCTAGGGTGTTCTGAGTGGTTGGTAGGGTGGTCTTTTTTTATTCTACGGTGTTTTGGGTGGTTTTTAATTGTTGCTAGGGTGTTTTGGGTGGTTTTTAAAGTGTTTGATTGTTGCTAGGGTGTCCTAAGTGGTTGGTAGGGTGGTCTTTGTTGTTCTACCGTGTTTTGGGTGGTTGTTGTAGTGTTTGATTGTTGCTAGGGTGTTCTGAGTGGTTGGTAGGGTGGTCTTTTTTTATTCTACTGTGTTTTGGGTGGTTTTTAATTGTTGCTAGGGTGTTTTGGGTGGTTTTTAAAGTGTTTGATTGTTGCTAGGGTGTTCTAAGTGGTTGGTAGGGTGGTCTTTGTTGTTCTACCGTGTTTTGGGTGGTTGTTAATTGTTGCTAGGGTGTTTTGGGTGGTTGTTAAAGTGTTTGATTGTTGCTAGGGTGTTCTAAGTGGTTGGTAGGGTGGCCTATGTTGTTCTATAGCGTTTTGGGTGGTTGATAGAATGTCTGATTGTTGCTAACTGGTTACTAGGGTGTTCTAAGACATTTTTGAGTGTTTTAGGTGGTTGTTGAAGTGTTTGATTGTTGCTAGGGTGTCCTAAGTGGTTGTTAGGGTGTTCTGTGTTGTTCTTGAGTGTTTTGGGTGGTTGTTGTAGTGTTTGATTGTTGCTAGGGTGTTCTAAGTGGTTGGTAGGGTGGTCTTTTTTAGTTCTACGGTGTTTTGGGTGGTTTTTTAATTGTTGCTAAGGTGTTTTGGGTGGTTTTTAAAGTGTTTGATTGTTGCTAGGGTGTTCTAAGTGGTTGGTAGGGTGGCCTATGCTGTTCTATGGCGTTTTGGGTGGTTGATAGAATGTCTGATTGTTGCTAACTGGTTGCTAGGGTGTTTTAAGTCATTTTTAAGTGTTTTAGGTGGTTGTTGAAGTGTTTGATTGTTGCTAGGGTGTCCTAAGTGGTTGTTGGGGTGTTCTGTGTTGTTCTTGAGTGTTTTGGGTGGTTGTTGTAGTTTTTGATTGTTGCTAGGGTGTTCTAAGTGGTTGGTAGGGTGGTCTTTTTTAGTTCTATGGTGTTTTGGGTGGTTTTTAATTGTTGCTAGGGTGTTTTGGGTGGTTTTTAAAGCGTTTGATTGTTGCTAGGGTGTTCTAAGTGGTTGGTAGGGTGGTCTTTGTTGTTCTCTGGTGTTTTGGGTGGTTGTTAATTGTTGCTAGGGTGTTTTGTGTGGTTGTTAAAGTGTTTGATTGTTTCTAGGGTGTTCTAAGTGATTGGTAGTGTGGTCTTTGTTGTTCTATGGCGTTTTGGGTGGTTGATAGAATGTCTGATTGTTGCTAACTGGTTGCTAGGGTGTTCTAAGTCGTTCTTAAGAGTTTTAGGTGGTTGTTAAAGTGTTTGATTGTTGCTAGGGTGTCCTAAGTGGTTGCTAGGGTGTTCTGTGTTGTTCTTGAGTGTTTTGGATGGTTGTTATAAGGTGCGTCCCAATTCGCGTACTTATGTACTATTCTATGACGTTTTTAAGTACAAATAGTGAGAGTAGTGTGTTCACACTGAAAATTCCAAAAAGAAAAAGTACACTTTAAATACCCAGATGATGCATTAAATTAACGGAAAAAACGAAGTGTGGAACGTTGGACACTTCATGTACACTCAACTGTCGCAGCTTTAATTACATAGTGGAGGGGGAGAGGGTATCAGACTCCGATGTTAAATGACAAAATAACCGTATACAATTCATGCGCTACATGGATGAGTACATAGTGCATAAGTACATAGTTTATAAGTGCATAGTGTATAGTGCGTTGTTTGGGACGCAACTATAGTGTTTGATTGTTGCTAGGGTGTCCTAAGTGGTTGGTAGGGTGGTCTATTTTGTTCTAGGGTGTTTAGGTGATTGCTAGGGTGTTCTAACTAGTTAAAATCAATGGAGACACCTCAAGTCTCTGTGATGTTATGGTCTATATGGCTGAGCAGAGAGAAGCATGTTGGATCTCTAGGGATGTTCTGGTGAAGTGAGCTGGAAGACGCTGGTTGTGTCTTAATGCAGGAGGGCTGGTGAATCTCTCAGTTCATGTCTGTTCTTCCACAGGGCCCAGAGGAATAACGCCTGTCCATATAACCCTCCCCATGCTCTCCTGTCTCTGTATGATGCATTTTTAACAGAGTTTGCAGCTCAGTGAAGTGTGAGGATGTTTTATCCATTGCTGCCAGCATGGAATGAAGAAGCAGCACAGTATTTGGTTCCAGCGATGTAATTGTGTTAAATAACCATCATTTTCCCCAGTTCTCATTGCATTTGAGTATCATTTGATTTCCTTTGCAAATTTTTGAGATTGTGGAGATGTCTTCTGAAACTCTAGAGATTATACGTACATTCTTTTTAAATAGTAGACAGGATGGCGTATACTGTACAGTAAGTCTGTGTTCTCCATGTGTCTTCAGCAGCATTATCATCCATCAGCCTGAACAGATGAAGCCGTATTAAACGTGACATTCATTACCTCCTGCTGTAGTATGTGCAGCACCATCTCTGCAGGTATTCCATGCATACAAAAACAGTATACATACTCCACACTGGAAGCACAGTATGCAATTCTGAGCATAGCCGTTGTCTTCTTTGCATCACACTTCATTCTTGTCATCTTCGATTCATTTTTTCCTGTTGTGTGGCCAGCGTTAAACTCGGTTATGGAGGCGTGTGACCTTTCCCTCTCAACATGATTGATATTTTATGCTGTGCGTTTGAAGGATGCTGGGAAAACGAAATATCCTCTAGAGATCTGACACCTGTCATAATCTTTCCTGATATTAGTTATATGCAATTATTTAATCTGCATGCAATTAAAGCCTCTGGTTGATGAATAACGTGGAATAATTTATGAACCCATTGTTTCAGCGATGCGTGATGACTAGCGATTAGACGGGGTTTATCCGGCCAGCGCCGAGAGAATGTAAACATGCTTTTTTATATTCATGAGCTCAGATGAGGATCTGTTAAATACACATGGAGATATTAGTATCTCGATTTCCACAACATTCC
This sequence comes from Megalobrama amblycephala, assembly GCF_018812025.1. NCBI lineage: Eukaryota > Metazoa > Chordata > Actinopteri > Cypriniformes > Xenocyprididae > Megalobrama > Megalobrama amblycephala. Next base: position 7,246,562 of record NC_063057.1, on the reverse strand, counting down.
TCGACATGCCGAACAATGCTTATTCTGAGTTTTTGTTTAGATTCTTAACCCTGCTGTCGTCTCCGATTAGTTCTCGTTAACTAGTGGTTAACGAACCTCCATTTTTCTTCTAATAGATGCTTTATCTTCAGCGTGCTTGAAGCAGCTGAATAATTGAGATTTGCAAATTGGCTGTTTGCATTGTCTCCACATGCAACAATTAATTGTTTGTCTGCTGGCTAGAGACAAGACGAGACGGCCTGTGTGTTTTTGTGTCTGGTGTTGTTGTGTGAGCTGCAGCCTGTAGATTTTATTGGAAAAAGCGAGAGCCATTCAACAGATCTTCAAGGTCAAGACCGCAGGATATTATTGTGTGTGCTTGTGTGTACAAACACAGTACTGTTTCTCCCCCTTCTGCGTTTCTGGCCAGAGGACTTAATGCCGTTTACACTGCCTTTATGTCTCATTTAAGCATCGTTTTTGTCTAAGATGTTTCAGCAGCTCAGATCATTTGGTCTTTGGAGAATCTGATGAGAAATATTTGAGATCTCTGACTTTTGATTGCAGACTTTTAACTGGGAGGGATTTGATTGGATTGTGAAAATTGTTTGTTACTTCCAGAATGGAGCTAAATTAAAAAAAAAAAAAAAAATAATTTTTATTTTATTTTATTTTATTTTTTTAATTTAATGTCTTTATTTTATTTTATTTTATTTTTTTGATTGCGAAAAGTGGTTATTACTTCCAGAGAGTTTACTAAAACAATAGCGGAATATATATTTTTATTTTATTTTATTTTATTTTATTTTATTTTATTTTATTTTATTTTATTTTATTTTATTTTATTTTATTTTATTTTATTTTATTTTATTTTATTTTTTATTTTATTTTATTTTATTTTATTTTATTTTATTTTATTTTATTTTATTTTATTTTATTTTATTTATGCTGTTTTCTTTTTATATTTAATTTAATGACTTTTTCTTATTTTATTTTTTGCTTATTTTATTTTTTTGCGAAAAGTGGTCATTACTTCCAGAACAAAATTTGAATTTACTAAAACAATAGCTGAATAGATATTTGATTTGATTTGATTTATTTTAAATTTTTATTTTTAATTTTATTTTATTATTTTTTTTAATTTTTTTTTTGATTGCGAAAAGTGGCCATTACTTCCAGAATAGAATGTGTATTTACTAAAAAAATAGCTGCATAGATATTTAGTTATTTTATTTTATTTTACTTTTGTTTTGATTTTTGTTTTGTTGAAAGTTTTATGCAGATTATGAAGACATAAAAAAACATGCACTTATGAATGGTTCACAATGCAACCAAGAAAATGTAGTAAGAAGGTACATTTTGATTTCACATTGACTTTATGTCCCATTTGCTCTCATTTCCTTGCTAACAAAGAGAAACAAGTGAGATATTAGTGAGAGCTCATTTGTGATTTACCCAGACAGACGCTCTCTTGTGCTGCAGTATCTGGTGGACATCTGACTCTCTTCTGGATGCTGGCCGTCTCCTCTTTTGTTACTCTGAGGTCACAATGACACTTTTATCACTCTGAATTTTCTTTCTTTCTCTCACAAAGCGAGGCGAAGCGTTCCGGATGGACGGAGAACAGTGATACATCCGCCGTCCTGTCCGAGATCATTCATTGTTCAGTGTTCAGTACAGTAATTCATACAATATCTGAGTGTCGTTCAATAGATAAGCAGGTTACCCTTTATTCCAATTGTTCACTTTAGACATGCTACTAACTCTCATTAGATTATTAGTAGATTGATAGGGTTAGGGTTAGTAAAATAAGTCGACATGGAGTTGGAAAGTTACTTATAGTCAGTAGAATGTCTGTTGAAGTACATCAAAATAAAGTGTTAGCATATATGAAGCAGACAGTCTATTAATACTCTAATGACTGTTAATTGACATGTAGTTGCAAAGTTACTTAGTTGGTAGAATGTCTAATGTGGACTATCAAGATAAAGTGCTACCAATAAGCAAATATCAAAGCAGTAAGAAAAAGTTTTGCAGTGCAATTATTTCCTAATTTGCTTTCGTACCCTGACGTCTCCAATGCATGACGTCCACGCGTATGGAAGCACGTGGTCACAATAGAGCCTTGTTCTCGATGCCTCAGGGTAAAAGAGTTTATCACAGCAGATTGTTTCATCCCTCCATGTCCGTCTCAGTGGCACACGGCTAACAAACACTACACTATGTGTACTGTAGTCCTGTGCCACTTTAACTCTTACAGAGGGACAGCGATTATCTGAAGGCTGACTGCACCTGGCCTCCGCTCTGAAGTTTTTTGGGATGGAATCGGGTCATATGGTCGTCATCGGAGGCCTCGAGACACAGGCTGTCAAATCTGAAACGGTGCCCATGTCACATGGCGAACTGAGTGCTAACCGCAGTGCTAAGCACACAGAGCTAAGCACACAGAGCTAAATGACGGCCATTATCAGCAGGTCATCATGGGTCGGACTGGAACGGCCCTCATGGCCATGAGCCATAATATAACGCAGCGTACAGTGACCCTTCAACACACAGAAAAGAGTCCAGTCAATAAATCAAGAGAGGAGACTGTGTTCAGTAGGGAAAACTGCCATACTGCATACTGAGCAGTACAGAGCCCTGCACATGATGTAAACAATATATATATTATGGCCACAAATTAAGAATTCATTCTCTCATTTAAGTTAAATTGTGGCCACAAAATAAGAATTCATTCCCACAATTTATTAATTTTTTCCCTTGCTTTAGTAAATCATGGCCATGTTGCACTAATTCATTCCCTTGTTTTGATTTAAAGGGTTAGTTCACCCATAAAAAGGAAAATAAAAATAAATGAACAAATAAATTTGGGAACAATAACACATCACAGGCAGGGGCCTGTGTTATTGTTCCCAATTATTTATTTATTCATCTTTTTTTTTTTTTTTTGGGTACAATGTTTATGAACGGCAATATTGCCTGATGTGCTGTTCCCAAATTTATTTATTTATTTATTTTCTTTGATAGAGCTATTCTGGAGTCCTGGGAATTATTAGTCTGTTTTTCAGAGTTATATCTTTCATGTGGACGTTAATGTTGATTTTTTTTTTTTTTTTTGACAGATGTGTGATTATTCCTAGTATTATCTTTAATTGTCATTTGTTGTTTCAGATGGACTTAAACTGGAGTCTTTGGACTGATTATTTGATTATCTGATTGCTTTAATTATGATCATGATCACCTGAGGATTTGTAGTGCATTTTCTATATTATTATTGAGAATGAGTGAAATTGTTACACTGATGAAGGCGAAGCGTTTGTCATCTTATTTCCTGCGTACCATGATTAAAGTGCTTCAGAGTGCAGACCTTTTTTGTATTGTTATATTGATATATAGGTCTCAGCACTTAATTAGCTAGGAGAGCACGGTGAATGCTTTGATTGGTGTTAGTATTTTCAAAATTATATGGTGCTTTTGATGAATTCATTACACAAAAGTTATAGAGAAACGCAGGAACTGCATGATCATTAGTTTACTAAATAAAATAGGGCTAAAATACCTATATACAATAAGCACTTAACTTAAATAACTATTAAATAATATAACCAGAGAACTGGCTGACTAAAATCAGCTTGAAAATGGTGTCTCATTGAACAAAGATTACTAATCCATCTGTAATTTCTTGACAAGTTAAACTGTTATTTCATAACTCAGTCGTGGAAGTCTGTTCTTCTGGCAACATTAAATAGCCTAATTAAATATAATTCTAGGGAAAAAGCATGTTGAGATTCGTGACAGTACAAAGTTTGAGCGCGTCCAGTGCGAAAGTCAAAGAAATCCACGTTCGAGAAGAAGAGAGATTCGTGCTCGCGAATTACATGGATGCGCTCTCCACAATTGTCAATAAAATAACACCATAGAAACTGCCCCAATGAACTATAAAAAACAAAAGGAAAGCAGTGTCTGAAAGCTGCAATCGATTTTTATTGGTTAAAATGAAAGGAGAAAATCTCATGTTTTTCCTTGGGTGCTCAACTATTTCCATGGGTGCTCGAGCCCCCGAGCCTTTTGTTTAAATATTGCTTTGTTTTGTTTTTGCTCTCTCTCTCTCTCTCTCTCTCTCTCTCTTGAAATTATCAGAACTCACATAGAAAGGATAGATGTGCATAACATTTGAAAACACAAAGATCTTTCACTCTTTTTTGAGTGAACAGGACAATAAGAAGCTCATATGAGCATAAATTTAGCCCGTTACTGTTTTAGCTGCTTGTGTGTATGTGTGCATAATGTGTGTGTGTTTCTGTGTGCATAAAGAGTCTTTTGTATGGAGCGAATCGCAGGCGTTGTTGGCCCGCGGCGGATTTCTCCTACTTCATTAAAGCAGAACACATGTCTGTATGCATGACAATAAGCATTACAGCGATCTGTACAGCCTTACAGTCACTGCAAGTGTAGATCTGTTTGACAAGCACTTCACTGTTTCCTTACACGGTGATTTCTGATCATGAGACTCCTGCTACTTCAACATGTATGAGACACACACACACAAACATATGCACACAAATATATATATATATATATATAATTTTTTTTTAAATATTTTTTCTGAACACATGTTTGCATATATAACACCTTTGCAAGTAAACAGCAACATCCTGACAACCACTCACAACACCCTAGCATCTCATTTTTCTTGCATGCACCTGTAAGTTTAAATTGAGAAAATAATTCATGCATTTTTAATAATGCAATAATGTACAACACAAAATCAAGGTTTCCTCTGGGTCTGGGAAGCAACTTACTCGTCGGGCGTCTTTTTAAAGGCCTCATTTCCTGGCCTCTCCGTACACGCTGCCATTCTCATGAATAAAAGATGCAGTCGTTAAACTTAGTTTAATAGTTTCAATAAAAGCTCCTTCCAGAGAGATAAGCTGTCACATTAACTTAATATTCGTTTCCTAAATGTGCCTCTCAGGGTTCCATGGTGAAATTAAATTTCAATTCGTATTTATTCTTTTCATGTCTTTATGAACTGTGTCAACCAGGTTTGGAAATATAGATGGAATTAGAAGGTAATGTTATATACTGAATTTGATGCATGAACTGCATTTGCATGAACTGAGAGGTGAGGGTGACAAATGAGCGCCAAAAACGCAGGGCAGAGCCCACTATTTCAGTTTATAATACTAAAACAATAACTTTAAATAATTTTAAAATAAATGTAATACTTTTTAATATTTTTTTCTAAAATAAAATTTAAACAATATAAATAATATATATGTATATATGCATGTGCATATATATTTATATTTCTTTTTTGTATTAATGATTATAATGACTTTATTTTAATATTTAATTTTGCTATATATATGTGTGTGTGTGTGTGTGTGTGTAAATATATGTATGTATATAATTTGTGAACACATTTATGTGTAAATTAAAAACAAACATTAAAATAAAGTCATTGTAATCATAATATAAAAAGAAAAATATATATATTTGTAAATACATGTTTATAATAATATTTAAATTGAAATTAAAATAAAAATAGTACAGTAATATTAATATAATATTTATATAATTAATAAAAATAGTACAAAAATGATATATATATGTGTGTGTGTATGTATATATACATACACATATATTCAGTATATTTATATATATATATATATATATATATATATATATATATATATATATATGCATACACTAAAATTCTCTGTATAAATAAATCTCTCTGTATAAATTAAATATAAACTCTGTATAAATTAAAGGATATTTTGTATCGATTCTGGAATGTTCCAAATCCAGGAGGCAGTATTCCGTAGCAGTAACAGTTGTTAAACCACAACAGAACAGAGTAAGGGATCATCTTTCCTGACTCTAGTAAGTTTGATGTGTATTGTGACACTGGATCAGTCCATATTGTTCTGTTTGCGCCGCATCCATCCATCCATCCATCCATCATCCATCCATCCATTCATCCATCATCCATCCATCCATCCATCCGTTTGTGTGTGTTCAACTGAAAATTTCTTTGTAGGCAACTGAAGTGTGTGTGCATGGAAAAGTTGTTTTCAGCACAGAAACATGAATCCTTTAATAACTATATTCTGCCGGAGCTCTCAGGCTGGTAATTTGGTGGGTGTGGACGCCTCGCGACCTGCGATGGCATTTCCCTACTTTACTGCTATAGCAAAGATGACAGATGATCGGTTGTCATGGTAACCATCCAAGTGACGATACGGTACCCTATGTTTTTTATTATTCGGATGCACTGGGGAACCTCTGAACATACCTCAGATACTGTTTTGGAAAGATAAGTGGGTGTTAAAGTCACTTAGTGTGTTCTTTCTGGCATGAAACAGCAGTGTTGTTTTAGGGTGTGTTCAATTAAAACGAACTGTAGTGCGATTGCTCTGTAAGTGTGGTTCATTTGAATAAGTGTGAACACTGCCATCCGAACCCTGGTGCTCACACTAACAAGCGCACTGAGAATGCTGAAAAGACGGGTCTCGGTCTGTTTCCAAACGAACTCCACTGTTAGTTTTAGTTAATGATAATAACCCTGGCTCAGAGCTGCTCTTTTTCACATGTTAGGCTGATTTTAAACTTCAGAAGCTCAAAAAAATGACTAAAGAGCAACATAAAAGTAGTTAATATGACTTTACATTAGAAGTGCGCAATATTATATAACATATCATATGACTTCAGAAGACTTGGAATATAGTGCACAGATTATACAGCCTTTTGTGGTGTTTCACTGTATAAATCATTTTCCAGTTTTGTTGCATGTCTCTGTAATTACACTCTTAAAAAAAGTGTTTTTGCAGTGATGCCATAGAAGAGCCATTTATGGTTCCCCGAAGAACCTTTCAGTGAACCGTTTTTTTCTTAGTGTGAAGAACATTCTAAAAATCTAAAGAAAATTCTTCCACTATAAAGAACCTTTTGTGGAATGAAAAGATTCTATGGATGTTCATGGACCCATAAAGAACCTTTATTTGCAAGAGTGTATTCCTTTAATATGAAACTGTCACTCAGTATTTCTCTGGTAAACCTCTAAATACCGGGTGTCAGAATTTAGCAATTGCCATGACAACAGTAACAGTGACGCACAACTGGGAGTTGCTCCACTGAGAGCCGGTCAGTATTTTAGTGTGCTGCACACACAGATCTTGGCTGGTTTATGCCTGGCGGTGCTGGTAACCAGCTAATGTGACAAAAGAAACTTTTCCTTGTAACTGTATCAGATGTATCACCCATACTAGGCCTCTGGAAAGGCTGTGTGTGTGTGTGTGTGTGTTCAGTCTCAGATAGTGTTACTGTCTCTAGGTGTGTCTGAGGATGTGTCTAAGTTGGGTGGTGGCTGTAATGTTGCCCTGGTTTCCTCTTACTTACTCTGCATGAGATCAGCAGCTAAAATAAGAAAATGATATAGACACACTGCCAATATGTATAAAGAAAATGGTGAGGAATATAAGCAAGCTCTGGTAACCTGAACATGATGTCACAGCTAACAGAACCTTCTCAGAACTTTCCAGTAACGTTAATAGAATGTTAGTTCAAAGTTAGTCTTTAATAAATGTCTTTAATAATTACATTAATTATATATTGTTCATGAACATTTTTTCCTGAAACATTTGAGCTGTTTGAAATATGCTACTTTTTTTTAGAATGTTCAGAGAACATTCAAAAGTAACATTCTCATGTTTGCAGAATGCAAATGGAATGTTCCTTGAACGTTTAAACATTTAAAAAATGGAGTGTTCAGAGAACATTCAGAAGTCATGTGTTTTTTTTTGTGTTTTTTTTACTTCATAGGAACCTTCTCTTAAAAATTAAATAAAACATTCTCATAAACTTGTCTGTTTGTGTTTTACAGGGGAAAGCAAGTTGTATGTGTTTGGAACAACATGAGGGTCAGAATAAAGTCAGAATTGAGTTATAAAATCAGAATTGTGAGTTATAGAGTCAGAATTGAGTTATAGAGTCAGACTTGCGAGTTATAAAGTCAGAATTGTGAATTATAAAGTCAGAATTGTGATTTATAAAGCCAGAATTGTGAGTTATAAAGTCAGAACTGAGTTATAAAGTCAGAATTGTGAGATATAAAGTCAGAATTGTGAGTTATAAAGTCAGAATTGTGAATTATAATATAAAGTCAGAATTGTGAGATATAAAGTCAGAATTGTGAGTTATAAAGCCAGAATTGTGAGATATAAAGTCAGAATTGTGAGTTATAAAGTCAGAATTGTGAGTTATAAAGTCAGAATTGAGTTATAAAGTCAGAATTGCAAAATATAAAGTCAGAATTGCAAGAAATAAACTAGCAATTGTGTCGTATTTTTCTCAGATATTCAGATTTTCTCAGATTTGTTTATATCTCGCAATTCTGACTCTATAACATGCAATTGCGAGTTATAAAGTCAGAATTGTGAGATAAAATGTCGCAATTACCTTTTGTATTTTTCATTTTATGGTGGAAACAAGCTTCCACTACTGTGCACATTGACAAAAGGCAACTCCGTTAATTAGTCACAGAAAGTAAGAGCCCACTGGGACCACAAGTGTTGTATAATGACTCTGGTATGATCTTTGCCTTAATTACATGCATAATAATATAATAATTAATTACATATATTGGTCTTATTTCAGTAGGTTCACCCATATCCAGACACACAATAGAATCTTGTACTATTTTAAACAATCTCTAATGGTAGTTTTTGATTCAAAAGCTCCTGACAAGTAGAATGAATCAGGCTGAATTCCTTGTACCAGTTTTCTCCCGCTATATCATCAATATCCAGGAAGTTGTCACTACTAATTAAACCTCCTTTCCCTGAGGGTCTTAAAAGTTTGACTTGGCATTTCCTCTTAACATCTCGCAACCACAAAAAAGACAGCTCTGCTAGAGAGTTTCTTCATTTATGGACATAAAGAATCTGTCTTTGTTATTGAGACTTCCGCTTCTGAACATAATTTGATCGTGCCAAGTGTTAGCCGCGCCTCTTTAATTGTGGCCCGGAGCTTTTCCCTCCTTCGGGTCGTGAATGATAAAAGCGTTTGATGTTATTAATTCATAAAAGGGATGTGATCTTTCATCCGGCCCCGTGGAGGAAACCAGTTCTGATGATAAAAGTTCTATTTGGAGGAAATGTTTCTGGAGCGGGCGAGTTCTTTCTAAAGCGTCTCACAGCATGAATTATGCACTAAGACCTTGATCAGCTTTTGCATCTGAACTGGACTGCTTTTTAATAGCCAAAGCTAATGAAGACAGATCACAGCTCGGCATATAGATAACATACTGTTCATTGTACTGACTCTGTGAATTGTGTTGTGATGGTGTAAAACCAGGTTAATTTCTCTGTAGGACCGAAAAATGTTTCCCTGAAGAACTTCACAGATAATAAATTATAAATATGTTGATATGCTTATGATCATATGATCTGATTATAATCAGTATCAATTTTAAATCTATTGCTGAATAAATATATATTTTTAGAAAATGTTAATAATATTATTATATAAGAATTTCACAGATATGTAGTGAAATGTTAATAATATTTAAGTATTTTTTAAATATTATTTAAATATTAAATATTTTAATAATAATATTTAATATTTAAATAACTAAAGTAAAAATCCCATTAATTTATTCTTTTTTTTACTGAAGAACTTCACAGATATGTAGTGAAATGTTAATATTTAAATAAGTTATTAAAAAGTAATTAAAATTAAATATTTTAATAATAATAATAATATTTAAATAAATAACTACATTATTATATAGATATTTTTTTATTACATTTCTTTTTCTAAATATTAAATAGTTTAATAATAATATTTAAATAAGTAAAAATCCCATTAATTTATCCTATGGAGAAATTTTTATAATTACATTTTTTACTGAAGAACTTCACAGATATGTAGTGAAAAGTTAATAATATTTAAATAAATTTTAAATATTATTAAAGTATCAAATATTTTAATAATTATATTTAAATACATAAAGTAAAAATCCCATTAATTTATTAGAGATTTTTATTACAGTTTTTACTGAAGAACTTTACAGATATGCATGGAAATACATTTAAATAATATAAATATAATTTTACCAAAATCATCATTTTTAACAAAATTATAAATGATACATTTTTAAAAAATTTTAAGGAATATTTTATGAAAAATGTGTTTATTAAAATATATAAACAGGTGGCAATAAATTTAAAATATATTGTTATTATGATTGTTTTATAGGAGTAGAAGCGATGCTGCTGAATCTTTTGCTGAGCATTTCAGCAATTAATCCTTTTAGCCAATCAGAACCTCCATCCCTGAGAATCAGACATGTTTTAGATTCTAATCCAATCAGTCATTTGGGCTCCTGATGTACTTCTTCTGTAAATAGAAAATAGAATTAGTCAGGTAGATTGATATGAAGCGTAATCTAATAGGAAGTACTGCAATGGAAAACGTTTCTTCGCACAGCATTACAATGATGCTAGTGTGGTTACTAGGGTGGTTGCTAGGTGGTTGTTAGGGTGTTTTGGGTGATTTGGCATTGTTATATATTAGTGATGTAGAATAAACAGGTGGCACTTCATAAAACTGTGACATTTATCATCTTACGCGTCTCATAAAGATCTTCTGTGAATGCAGCTAATCAATGTAAGTATTGTCTCTGGAGATCCGAAAACTAGAGGACGTTTGACTAAATCCGCGGTCTCTGGAGCTTGTAAAGAGAAGCTTCCTACAAAATCCTTGATTAGTATTCAACGTCTCTCTTCCCACAGGGCCATCACTTTACCTCCGCACAGATGCGCCTGGATTTAAACACTGTTCACTGTCTCTAAACCCTCCGCTGGCTGCGGGACTGAGATATTACAGCCCATACCTGCAGCCTTCTGGAAAAAAAACACAATCCATAAGTTTTCCAGAGCTATTCAATTAACTTAAAAAACTTGTGTGATTACATTTAATTTTCAATAACGCTCTGAAGAATTAGAGGGCTTTGCCGCCGTGCTTTGGTGTTCATTAGCAGTAATCCGCAGCGATCAGGTGTGTTCTGGAGAGATAGTGTGCACTGGTGGGAGTTTTCCAGATCTTTGTTTCGGCCCACTAGGCGCCGGAATACGGGATTCAGCAGGCGCAGTCGCAGTTCATGCGGTTGCCATGGAAATCTGCACACTCTGGGGTTTAGCCACAGCCCTGTTTTACTAAATGCTTGAGAAGACGTGGTCGTGGTCTGTGATAAAGTGTATTAAAATGGCAGTTTAGTGCAGATGAATGTGTAAACAGACCTCAGAGCTCCCCGCTGAACACCAGGATCATGGTTGCTCTGCATAAACACGTTTGTTTGTATGTCTGTTTATCACAGGAGTCAGACTTTGCTATTGTTTGCTTTGCTCTCACAATGTTCGGTTATTTTTGTTGAAGCTGAAGTGGAAATGCATTGAACTCTCGTTATTGCTCATATTTAGGGTTGATTATTTGAACAAACCCCAAACAGTTCCATGCTACAACAGTCCATCCAGTGTGTGTGTATATATATATATATATATATATATATATATATATATATATATGTATATAAATGAAAATAAATTTATTTTATCAATATTTATTGATATTGATATAATTTATTTATTTGCTTCAAATCAAAGTTTGCAAACTCTTTATTGAAGTTTTTAATTTCTGAGTGATCTGACTATTTAATCTGACATGTTTTCATCTGGCAGGCCATAAAAGCAGACAAATACACATTTCTACAATGCTGAGCGAATACATTTTTTTCCCCTCATTTCTGCAAACCTCACAAACTACACTAAAATTAGTATTCACAACTTTAGTTATGCACATATTCAAATATGCACATACATCATCAATATGAGATTGCGCCTTTTATGTAATGGACTCTTTTTGAGGAGACAAGCATTTGATATTCAAAGTCTGTTTACAGTCTCTCTGGTGGGAGGAACTGCAGAGAGAGTGGGTAAATACATTTTGCCCACTGCTGTGTTGTAAAACACCATGAATTAAACATTCAAGGCATTCTAGGAGATCGGAGATCAGTGAATTTGGTGTGAGGACTCATTACTGACTCTGACTGCAAGTTTAAGATGTAAGTGGAACAGCGAGGCAATATTTTTAAGTAGAGAGGGCAATGTATTAATTAATTCATTCATTAAAAATTATTTTTTTATTATTTTGTCATGCAAGTGAGACTCAAAACTATCAGTGTTGGTGTAAAATTCATGTGCAGATATGACTACACAAGCAGCCTCAGCCATTGATATGTTTTACCTGTTTCACAGGCCTCACAACAGAAAGGTCTCCGCTTGGGCTCAAAAAAGAGGCCGTCATCATGCCGCACATACCAGGGGGCTTGGTGCAAAAATGCCACCAAAATTAATAAAAATCCCCCAAAATTGAAGATATGGGGCAAAAAATGTCCCTGTATGAGTTCTTGTTGATAATATTTAAGCAATACCACACAAACAAATCTGCTGTTTTCCCGAATATCAGCATGTTTGCAAATATGATATTGATTTTTCATACAACAGTTCAATAAAAAAGAAGTTAATATTAGGTGACTCACGTTTTAGACTCAGAATATTGTCTGTTTTTGCTTTATTTTGTCAATGAAAATAGTTCCAAACAAATCCACAGTAGCATCACATCTCTGAGCAACAAAATGATGTTTTGTTACTCAATGAATCAGTCTAACGAATGACGCAATGACTCACTTATAAAGACAGTCTTGGGCTGTGTCTGAAATCGCCATTTGAGGGGACAGTTATTTTTAGTGGTTTCCGAAACCATAGTGGATTTTACTGAATGCACTCATTCAATCCCACAATGCACTGCAATAAAGAGTGTACAACCGATGTACGCTCAACGGCTAGATGTAATATAAGTCTCTGATGTCCCCAGAATGTGTCTGTGAAGTTTCAGCTCAAAATACCCCACAGATCATTTATTATAGCTTGTCAAATTTGCCCCTATTTGGGTGTGAGCAAAACACGCCATTTTTGTGTATGTCTCTTTAAATGCAAATGAGCTGCTGCTCCCGCTCCCTTTCCAGAAGAGGGCGGAGCTTTAACAGCTCGTGCTTCGGTTGCTCAACAACAACAAAGCTGGAGAATCTCACGCAGACAAAATGAGGATTGTCAGTAACGGTGTTCAGCCATATGCTGCGTTCACACCGAACGCGTCTGGGGCGTCTGATTTACATGTTAAGTCAATGTAAACGTGCGTCTAGTCATCCTGCGGCGCGAATCAAGCGCATAGCGTGGCGCGAATCGGCCGTTGATGCGCAAATGGCGCGGTGCGAATTGAGCGTTCACGCGCCTGACGCGCGAATTGAGCGTCTGACGCCCGAATTGAGCCCGAGTTGAAAAATCTGAACTTTGGCGTAAATTCGCGGCGCTTTAACCAATCAGGGACTCTGCTTTAGTAACGTGTTTATGACATGATCAGCAGTGGAGACCAGAACAAAGATAATAGTTGCTGTGTGTGGCCACCCTGAGCTCTATGATGTGTCATCATATTTTTATAGAGACAGGAATAAAAAAGACCTTGCCTGGAAGAGGATAAGCGAAGAAATCGGACAATCTGGTTAATTGTAAAACACTTTGCATTTTAGCTGTTGGTCATAGCCCACCTGCTCGCTAGCAAAAGCCGGCCGGCAGTTTCCAACTGACAAGATGATGTGTTTATTCAGAGGATCTGTGCAGAAAGAGATGGAAGCCCCTCCCATGACGCGAATTCGCGTCTAAACACACTTTGTCTAGACGCGCGAATTCAGCGAATTTTACACGCGTCTGAAGCGTCTGACTACAAAATGTTCAAGCGTCCAACTAGACGCATCTGGCGCGAATTTGACGCCCCAGACGCGTTCGGTGTGAACGCAGCATTACATTGTTCAAACTGGAGTCGACACTGATGGAGAGACTCAGGAAGAAGTTACAACTTTTAGAATGAAACTGGACGTTTCTGAATGGTTAGTGGATAAATTTATGTAGTTGCTGTGGAGTTGATTCAACTCATCCACTAGCATGTGCCGTCATGTTCATCTTTTGTGTTGAATTGACCCTCGTTTGTGAAGCAGTCCTTCATAAAATGACGGCATGACAACAACACTCTACTACAACAACTCTTCCTCTTCTCTAAAGCAGCCCAACATGGCCCCGCCCCCTTTATTGCGTGTTCTCGGGGGCGGGGTTTATGTAAATTTTAGGGTTTGTGATGTCACCAACCCATTTGTTGTAGTCTTTAAAAAGCGATTTCTGTAAAAGAAAATATCTCCCTTTGCATTGAACTTTGAGTGTTGTAACTTCGCAGATGTTGTTTATGCTCAAACAGCAACATTACACACTAACTGAAGTTAAAGTGAAATCATAATCAAGGACCTCTTTAAAGAGAGTGTGACAAAGATTGAATGCTGTTTTTGTTTTCGGTTGTGATTGTAATAAAAGTTCTGGTTAAAGAGACAGAATGTGTGGATAGTGGTAGATAGGGTGCATTTTTAATTAAACTATTAAGAGTGAAATATGAGATAACAATGTTAAATATAACAGAGATAATAAAGTAATTGCAGTTGCATTGCACACAATGCTTTTTCTCATTGGGGGGTCCTCTGACTGTTTCTTTGAAGCGGGCCTCCGATGATGGCACATTTGATGCACCGCAGCCTGCAGTCGTGCATGATTTGCATCCAAACCCGTAACGCCCTGTGTCACACACTGGCGGCAAACACAACACGATTGATGCCATTTTACAAACCCACTAAATGAATTGATCGTTCAGCCCGTGAATCTCACTTCATTCATACTGATGATGTCTGAACACGTGTCCTCTTAAACCGCTCGTAGGGAAAATCTGAATACCGCAAGCGTGATTTATCCACGGCTCAGTGCGCGGCGTCCGTATGTGACAGAGAGAAGAAGGTGATTTATGGAGCCGTTTGTTATTCAGAGTCTGGCCTTTGCTGCTTATTACTTGTTTAAACAGAATGTGTGACAGTGTGCAATCTAATGAGAAGAGTGGGAGAAGCTGACAAAAACATGTTCATCATTAAAATTACATTTTTTGTATTTTAAATGTGTTTTTAAAGTGGTATTATTTACCATTCTGTTTATTTCATAAATACATTTTATATAAAATTATGGCTATTTTAGGACTTTTAGGATGTTTTGCATGTATTTTCACATTGTATCACAGATTAGTTCTTTATTAGTTCTTTAGATTAGCATAAATTAAAGGCCTTTTTTCAAATATTGCCAGGATGTATACATTCCAAAAATATTTACATATATTTAAAAGTTTAATTTTCCATTTTAATAATAAACTTTATTTTGCATTATTCTAATGGGAATTTAGTAGGGGGCTAATATATACTTAATAGTAATGAAATTAAAGTTGCAATGCAAAAATAATACTTATATAAATTTTCTTTATGCAAAATATAGTTTCTTGGATATTCATTTTGTTTTTGGTTTGAAATATGATCTGAACAAGTTCTTGGACTGAAAAAGATCAGTGATCTTAAAAATAAATATAGTGGCGACAGAACAAGGTCAGAGAAAGTGAAGCGGCGGTCCTGAGGATTTTGAACAGTCTTAAATCATTTATTGCTCTGACAGAGCATTCTGTTTTCATCTGCTTTTCCAGTGTGTCATCTCTTCCAGAGTTTTCTCATCCCTCACATCCGTGCATGTGCCGAGCGTTGCCACAGAAACCCACAGCGAACGATGCGAAGCTGCTACCTCATTTCCTGCCATGTAGAAGACTGGCAGCTCAGAGCTGGTGCTGCCCGCTGTGCCAACATTGTTACTAGTCATGTGTGTCCCAATCTGTCTCTTATTTTCTTTCTTTGTTTCCCTGTCCTGATGTTTCTTTTGTCAGCCTCTTTTTCATTGTTCTATGAATAATTCATATTTAATTTCTTCTCGCTTTTCATAGAGGCTCTTTTTTGTTATCATCCCAATCATTTTATTCATTTAGCAACCACTCAGAATTTTGCTTAGCAAAATGAGCCATATCTAGAGATCAGAATACCATCGAATAAAATATATCTGATCTATCTATGATATTTATATTTTGACAGTAAGAGAACACCTAGCAACCGCATAGCAGTGCCATGGCAACCTCCAACAACACCCTACATCACGCCGGTGAGTTTTGTATATCTGGTTTTCATGATGTGTGTTACCATGATTTTACTATGGTAACATCACTGCAGAAATATTTTAGACTTAGTTTGCACAGTTTTTTGCAATGATTTGCAGGGCATTTCAAGTGTTTGTCACTGCATGTGTATTTATTATGGGTGTTACGATACACTTAGCTAATGAGACGATACACAATATTAGGTTCATGAGAATTAGACAAGACTATATTGAAGAAACACTATATTTAAGAAATCTTCAAGGACAAAATATAGTCTTTTATTCAACTGAAAGTCACAAAATGCAAAACAATGCAGGTGAATTTACTAATTTAGGGCTGTTACTAATGATTATTTTGGTAATTGAGTAATCGGACGATTATTTTGACGATTAGTCGAGTAATCGGATACTTGTTTTGTGGTAATAAAAACAGACCCAAGCGAACATTAGCCTTCGAAATGACTTGATTGTTGTTGTTACGCTTTACAGCATGATCAAATAATTGTTTAATATTGGCCAAACAACATTTAATTCAAATGTTAACTTAATCTTTAACATTTACAATAGAAATGCTACAGCCACTGTAATTTTTTTTGAACAAGAACATGCAAACTCACACGAGGGTTTAAATTTTAGTTTGCATATTTAGAAACATACTGATGTATTCTCCTGTGTTAGTGTAGGTTTATAAATTATAGCATTATGATTTTTAAACTGTTTTAATATATTGTGCAGCCTTAGAAAACAATCTAGTAATGCACTTCATGTGTTCTTGTATGTGGAATGCGCCACTTCCTGTTAAATTGCAATCAAGGTTTTTTTTTAAATCGAGCACTCGAATTTAATCGAGGAATCGCGACAGCCCTACACTAATCATCTAGTAATGAATGTCATTTCAGTTCTACTTTCTGAGTATGAATTATCATATGCATATCGTCATGTTTTAAAATTGCGAGATCTCGTCACACCCCTAGTATTTATGTGTGTGTTGACATCAGCTATACAGACGGGCGTTCGATCGCTGGTTCCCACAGGTCTAGAGTCTCAGCAGTCAGCAAAGGGTGTGTAATATAAACCTCAAGTCAGGACAGAACAAATGGTTTGTCCTCCATATAGAGACCAAATGAACTTCCTAATGGTGTTCTGCTCTCACTCGAGTCGCTTTGAAATGTGGAGAGACTCTGTCTTTGTCTTGAGCACAGATGCAGTATAGATCCATTGAAACTGATACAGACAAACCTTTAAAACAAGATCTTTTAAAGAGAGATGGAGGAAATCCAGCCTTCACTCTTTATAAAGCTTCTTCAGCGGCTCTTTTCAGCACTTTAAGTTCAATGAAAAACAATATTACATGAAACTTGCTCCATAACAGTGAATCCCTTAAAGCGGACATATTTTTACAAGATGTAATATAAGTCTCTGGTGTCCCCAGAATGTGTCTGTGAAGTTTCAGCTCAAAATACCCCACAGATCATTTATTATAGCTTTGTCAAATTTGCCTCTATTTGGGTGTGAGCAAAAACACGCCATTTTTGTGTGTGTCCCTTTAAATGCAAATGAGCTGCTGCTCCCAGACCTCTTTCAAGAAGAGGGCGGAGCTTCAAGAGCTCATGCTCTGGCAAACCGACAACAACAAAAGAGGACAATCTCACGCACTGAAAATGTCAGAAACTGTCAGTTGAGAATGTGACAATACAGCGTTAAAAAAAGACCCTCGCTTGTGAAGCAGTCCGGCGCAAAATGATTGGTGCAAGTGTATAACACCTTGCCGATCGGGTAATTTCCTTTCGAAAATGAAATTTAACAATGATGTCCTCAGTGACTCAGATGGCGGGAATCTATGGCTGTATCTATGCTAATAGGGCAGATAGGTCACCGCCTGTGGACGGGGCTTCTCCCTACGATGACGACATGGTAGAGGAAAATCTGAATCAACTCGTTTGAAGAGACTGCTTTTGATTTATGGGAATTATAAAACAAAATGAGTGAGTGGATTTTTACCATTATAGGCTGGTTGTTTACACACACTGCAGACACACAACTGTGTTCAAACACCTTATAAAAGTGAATTTTGCATAATAGGTCCCCTTTAATAGTTTGATTTACATGAAACTGTTTGAACTGATTAGATTCAAGGGTGAACTTGAAACTGATTGTTGAGATGGCAGATCTGATGTCTTTTAGTCGTAAAGCACAGATGATTCGTGAGGGAGGGTTTTTTGAACAGAAGGTTGTGAGTAAGGACGTTTGTGTCAGTGCTTGAAGCGATGGTGCAGTGTGAACGTATGCAGAGCGACAGAGCTTTAAGTCAAGCCTACAGACACTCTCGAGCATCTGTCATGAACACACACCGCTGCAGGGAAGGGCACGACGCAGGGCCAGAATACAGACAAACACAGATAGTGTCCAGTCGAGAAATAGATCAAGTTTGCTTATCTAGATCTAGATGTTTTTTCCTCTCTTGGTGACACATGGGATATTTCTCATATTAAATTACCGAAATGAAAATATAAATAATATACAGTCAAACCAAAAATTATTCAGACATTTTTGATATTTTTTTACTAGTTGGTGCAAGACACTGTAGTTCATTTATGTAATTGAGAATAGCAAAATAAAGTAAATTATACCCAAAAATTCTTCATACAGTGGACTACCAGTAAAATTGATAAAAATTTGGAACCAGAAATTATTCAGACACTTTGACCTGACCATGTTTTGCTTAAGTGTTATTTGACATAATTAAGATAAATTTTTTTCTGACACAGTTTAACTCTGAGAGCTTGTCATATTTTATTACCATTTTTTTTAAACTATGGTGAATAATCTGTATTAATGAATGAAAGGTGTCTGAATAAATTTATATATATATATATATATCAGGGTTTCTGCGGATCTCAAAAAGGTCATAAAAAGTCCTAATGTTGCCCTTTCACAAATTAAGGCCTTAAAAAGGTCTTAAATCAGAACAAAAAGTCATGAATTCATAAAGTTATGACATTAAATGTTGCAAGCATTGCAAAAAATGTATATCTTCTTCAGTATTTTTGACTTTTTGTCAATTTACATTTAGAGAAGATATTGACGTGTTCCCTTCAATTTATTCCTTAAATTTCGTTCACTTGGTCTTTAAAAGGTCTTGAAAAAGTCTTCAATTTACCTTTATAAAACCTGCATATATATATATATATATATATATATATATGTATATACAGTGGGTACGGAAAGTATTCAGACCCCCTTAAATTTTTCACTCTTTGTTATATTGCAGCCATTTGCTAAAATCATTTAAGTTCATTATTTTCCTCATTAATGTACACACAGCACCCCATATTGACAGAAAATACAGAATTGTTGACATTTTTGCAGATTTATTAAAAAAGAAAAACTGAAATATCACATGGTCCTTCAGACCCTTTGCTGTGACACTCATATATTTAACTCAGGTGCTGTCCATTTCTTCTGATCATACTTGAGATGGTTCTACACCTTCATTTGAGTCCAGCTGTGTTTGATTATACTGATTGGACTTGATTAGGAAAGCCACACACCTGTCTATATAAGACCTTACAGCTCACAGTGCATGTCAGAGCAAATGAGAATCATGAGGTCAGAGGAACTGCTTGAAGAGCTCAGAGACAGAATTGTGGCAAGACACATGAAAGCCCGCATGGAGTTTGCCAAGATGGTGAGAAATAAGATTCTCTGGTCTGATGAGACCAAGATAGAACTTTTTGGTCTTAATTCTAAGCGGTATGTGTGGAGAAAACCAGGCACTGCTCATCACCTGTCCAATACAGTCCCAACAGTGAAGCATGGTGGTGGCAGCATCATGCTGTGGGGGTGTTTTTCAGCTGCAGGGACAGGACGACTGGTTGCAATCGAGGGAAAGATGAATGCGGCCAAGTACAGGGATATCCTGGACGAAAACCTTCTCCAGAGTGCTCAGGACCTCAGATTGGGCCGAAGGTTTACCTTCCAACAAGACAATGACCCTAAGCACACAGCTAAAATAACGAAGGAGTGGCTTCACAACAACTCCGTGACTGTTCTTGAATGGCCCAGCCAGAGCCCTGACTTAAACCCAATTGAGCATCTCTGGAGAGACCTAAAAATGGCTGTCTACCAACGTTTACCATCAAACCTGACAGAACTGGAGAGGATCTGCAAGGAGGAATGGCAGAGGATCCCCAAATCCAGGTGTGAAAAACTTGTTGCATCTTTCCCAAAAAGACTCATGGCTGTATTAGATCAAAAGGGTGCTTCTACTAAATACTGAGCAAAGGGTCTGAATACTTAGGACCACGTGATATTTCAGTTTTTCTTTTTTAATAAATCTGCAAAAATGTCAACAATTCTGTGTTTTTCTGTCAATATGGGGTGCTGTGTGTTTTGTCTGTTATATAAATAGTAATTGAAAATAAAATTAACAAAAATACATTTTATCAATAATAAATAAATAATACATACAAATATATATCGTTTTCAAATAAAATATTAAATTATCTAAAAATAATGAATGCATACAGGTGTATAAATAATATATTTGCTTTCTTTGTTATATGAATAGTAATCAATAATAAATTAATAATATATATAAAAATAATATATTAAAAATAAAGTTTAAAAAATCTAATTATTGATAATACATAAATAATATGTTTTAAATTAATTTTTAATTATAATTTAATTATTATAAATAATATTTCCTATTAATTATTTTAAGCAGAAATTGAGAGATGCGGCAGAAAAATACAGTGTTTGATGCGTGACACATTATGCGTAGTTAAACCTGTGCACATTTATGCACTATAGCGGGAGTGTTCTTGGTCGTCATGTTGCTTGCAAATGGTTTGAGGCTGCAGTACTGAGCTTGTGTGTGTGTGTGTGTGTGTGGGGACAGTAAATAGCCTGCGTTAATAGCCCGGTGGGAACAGAGGAAGTTCACAGTCATTAACGCCCTTCATGACAACACCAAGTGGCTTAATTACTTAATTGGGACTGAACCCGTGGTTAAGTGGCTATCTAATTGCAGAGTGGAGAGTTTAATACGTGTTCTGCTACAGTGTGTTTCATTCTGAAGTGCCTGTGAGTTTTGGAGGATCTCCGAGATGATTTTCTTTCTTCTTCTAGTGTTTTCAGGGAATTTGTCATAAAATACAAGCTTATGATGCATATTAAAGATGTGTGTGCGTGATAAAGATCACTCTGATTGAAATGTAGTCAAGGCGAGAGGGTAGAAGAGACGAGAGAAATTATAATTCCTGGTGGGGCTTCAGAATATAATTATTGCCCATAACGGACAGCCGCATAAAGAAGCTCTATATCAAATTCATAAAGAAGAAGAGCTCCTCGTGGACTTCATAATGACCTGCTGGACTTTTGTTCTGGGATCAGTTCCTCTGAAGCTGTAATGATGACTGTAATGAGGTGTTCTCATGCAGGATCTGACCCTGGAACAGTGGCGTGTAAGAGCCGCTGCGGGTCATTAGTATTCATCCAGCAGTGTGTGTGTGTCCTCTGAGTCTCTGCTGGTGTCGTTCCAGCGCTGGACTGAGTTTTAATTAGTCTGACCAGCTCTAATAACAGCACACGCCGCTGCACATCTGTTTCACACACAGACAGACTCATGCACACTGTGTACTTTGTCGGCACACAAAATCACCCATGCGTTGCCATATTTGTTCACTTGTTTTAAAGATTTTCTCAAAAACCTCACCAGACTTGGCTCAAAGTCTCTATTTCATACTGTTTGTACTTTCGTACTGTTTGTTCCAGGTACTACAGAGCCTGTAAAGGAACATAGTGATTGAATATGAGATGAGAGGAAAAAATTACATCAATGTTTTTGCGTTCTCTCGCAAATGTTTTACATTCCCCAGAAAAACTGTGTTCGCTCACGAAATGTTTTGTGTTCCCCCGAGAAACTGTGCGTTCATTCTTGAAATGTTTTGCATTCCCCAGAGAAACTTTGCGTTCGCTCGTGAAATGTTTTGCATTCCCCAGAGAAACATTGCGTTCGCTCGTGAAATGTTTTGCATTCCCCAGAGAAACTTTGCGTTCGCTCGTGAAATGTTTTGCATTCCCCAGAGAAACTTTGCGTTCGCTCGTGAAATGTTTTGCATTCCCCAGAGAAACTTTGCGTTCGCTCGTGAAATGTTTTGCATTCCCCAGAGAAACTTTGCGTTCGCTCGCGAAATGTTTTGCATTCCCCAGAGAAACTTTGCGTTCGCTCGTGAAATGTTTTGCATTCCCCAGAGAAACTTTGCGTTCGCTCGTGAAATGTTTTGCATTCCCCAGAGAAACTTTGCGTTCGCTCGTGAAATGTTTTGCATTCCCCAGAGAAACTTTGCGTTCGCTCGTGAAATGTTTTGCATTCCCCAGAGAAACTTTGCGTTCGCTCGTGAAATGTTTTGCATTCCCCAGAGAAACTTTGCGTTCGCTCGTGAAATGTTTTGCATTCCCCAGAGAAACTTTGCGTTCGCTCGTGAAATGTTTTGCATTCCCCAGAGAAACTTTGCGTTCGCTCGTGAAATGTTTTGCATTCCCCAGAGAAACTTTGCGTTCGCTCGTGAAATGTTTTGCATTCCCCAGAGAAACTTTGCGTTCGCTCGTGAAATGTTTTGCATTCCCCAGAGAAACTTTGCGTTCGCTCGTGAAATGTTTTGCATTCCCCAGAGAAACTTTGCGTTCGCTCGTGAAATGTTTTGCATTCCCCAGAGAAACTTTGCGTTCGCTCGTGAAATGTTTTGCATTCCCCAGAGAAACTTTGCGTTCGCTCGCGAAATGTTTTGCATTCCCCAGAGAAACTTTGCGTTCGCTCGTGAAATGTTTTGCATTCCCAGAGAAACTTTGCGTTCGCTCGTGAAATGTTTTGCATTCCCCAGAGAAACTTTGCGTTCGCTCGTGAAATGTTTTGCATTCCCCAGAGAAACTTTGCGTTCGCTCGTGAAATGTTTTGCATTCCCCAGAGAAACTTTGCGTTCGCTCGTGAAATGTTTTGCATTCCCCAGAGAAACTTTGCGTTCGCTCGTGAAATGTTTTGCATTCCCCAGAGAAACTTTGCGTTCGCTCGTGAAATGTTTTGCATTCCCAGAGAAACTTTGCGTTCGCTCGCGAAATGTTTTGCATTCCCAGAGAAACTTTGCGTTCGCTCGTGAAATGTTTTGCATTCCCCAGAGAAACTTTGCGTTCGCTCGTGAAATGTTTTGCATTCCCCAGAGAAACTTTGCGTTCGCTCGTGAAATGTTTTGCATTCCCTAGAGAAACTTTGCGTTCGCTCGCGAAATGTTTTGCATTCCCCAGAGAAACTTGCGAAATGTTTTACGTTCCCCAGAGAAACTTTGCGTTCGCTCGTGAAATGTTTTGCATTCCCCAGAGAAACTTTGCGTTCGCTCGTGAAATGTTTTGCATTCCCCAGAGAAACTTTGCGTTCGCTCGTGAAATGTTTTGCATTCCCCAGAGAAACTTTGCGTTCACTCGTGAAATGTTTTGCATTCCCAGAGAAACTTTGCGTTCACTCGTGAAATGTTTTGCATTCCCCAGAGAAACATTGCGTTCGCTCGCGAAATGTTTTGCATTCCCCAGAGAAACTTGCAAAATGTTTTACGTTCCCCAGAGAAACTTTGCGTTCGCGCGTGAAATGTTTTGCATTCCCAGAGAAACCTTGCGTTCGCTCGTGAAATGTTTTGCATTCCCCAGAGAAACTTTGCGTTCAGTCGCAAAATGTTTTGCATTCCCCAGAGAAACTTTGCGTTCGCTCGTGAAATGTTTTGCATTCCCCAGAGAAACTTTGCGTTCGCTCACGAAATGTTTTGCATTCCCCAGAGAAACTTGCGAAATGTTTTACGTTCCCCAGAGAAACTTTGCGTTCGCTCGTGAAATGTTTTGCATTCCCCAGAGAAACCTTGCGTTCGCTCGTGAAATGTTTTGCATTCCCCAGAGAAACTTTGCGTTCACTCGTGAAATGTTTTGCATTCCCCAGAGAAACTTTGCGTTCACTCGTGAAATGTTTTGCATTCCCCAGAGAAACATTGCGTTCGCTCGTGAAATGTTTTGCATTCCCCAGAGAAACTTTGCGTTCGCTCGTGAAATGTTTTGCATTCCCCAGAGAAACTTTGCGTTCGCTCGTGAAATGTTTTGCATTCCCCAGAGAAACTTTGCGTTCGCTCGTGAAATGTTTTGCATTCCCCAGAGAAACTTTGCGTTCACTCGTGAAATGTTTTGCATTCCCCAGAGAAACTTTGCGTTCACTCGTGAAATGTTTTGCATTCCCCAGAGAAACATTGCGTTCGCTCGTGAAATGTTTTGCATTCCCCAGAGAAACTTTGCGTTCACTCGTGAAATGTTTTGCATTCCCCAGAGAAACATTGCGTTCGCTCGCGAAATGTTTTGCATTCCCCAGAGAAACTTGCGAAATGTTTTACGTTCCCCAGAGAAACTTTGCGTTCGCGCGTGAAATGTTTTGCATTCCCCAGAGAAACTTTGCGTTCGCTCGTGAAATGTTTTGCATTCCCCAGAGAAACTTTGCGTTCAGTCGCAAAATGTTTTGCATTCCCCAGAGAAACTTTGCGTTCGCTCGTGAAATGTTTTGCATTCCCCAGAGAAACATTGCGTTCGCTCACGAAATGTTTTGCATTCCCCAGAGAAACTTGCGAAATGTTTTACGTTCCCCAGAGAAACTTTGCGTTCGCTCGTGAAATGTTTTGCATTCCCCAGAGAAACCTTGCGTTCGCTCGTGAAATGTTTTGCATTCCCCAGAGAAACTTTGCGTTCGCTCGTGAAATGTTTTGCATTCCCCAGAGAAACTTTGCGTTCGCTCGTGAAATGTTTTGCATTCCCCAGAGAAACTTTGCGTTCGCTCGTGAAATGTTTTGCATTCCCCAGAGAAACTTTGCGTTCGCTCGTGAAATGTTTTGCATTCCCCAGAGAAACTTTGCGTTCGCTCGCGAAATGTTTTGCATTCCCCAGAGAAACTTGCGAAATGTTTTACGTTCCCCAGAGAAACTTTGCGTTCGCTCGTGAAATGTTTTGCATTCCCCAGAGAAACTTTGCGTTCGCTCGTGAAATGTTTTGCATTCCCCAGAGAAACTTTGCGTTCGCTCGTGAAATGTTTTGCATTCCCCAGAGAAACATTGCGTTCGCTCGCGAAATGTTTTGCATTCCCCAGAGAAACTTGCGAAATGTTTTACGTTCCCCAGAGAAACTTTGCGTTCGCTCGCGAAATGTTTTGCATTCCCCAGAGAAACTTTGCGTTCGCTCGTGAAATGTTTTGCATTCCCCAGAGAAACTTTGCGTTCGCTCGTGAAATGTTTTGCATTCCCCAGAGAAACATTGCGTTCGCTCGCGAAATGTTTTGCATTCCCCAGAGAAACTTGCGAAATGTTTTACGTTCCCCAGAGAAACTTTGCGTTCGCTCGCGAAATGTTTTGCATTCCCCAGAGAAACTTTGCGTTCGCTCGTGAAATGTTTTGCATTCCCCAGAGAAACTTTGCGTTCGCTCGTGAAATGTTTTGCATTCCCCAGAGAAACTTTGCGTTCACTCGTGAAATGTTTTGCATTCCCCAGAGAAACTTTGCGTTCACTCGTGAAATGTTTTGCATTCCCCAGAGAAACTTTGCGTTCACTCGTGAAATGTTTTGCATTCCCCAGAGAAACATTGCGTTCGCTCGTGAAATGTTTTGCATTCCCCAGAGAAACTTTGCGTTCACTCGTGAAATGTTTTGCATTCCCCAGAGAAACATTGCGTTCGCTCGCGAAATGTTTTGCATTCCCCAGAGAAACTTGCGAAATGTTTTACGTTCCCCAGAGAAACTTTGCGTTCGCGCGTGAAATGTTTTGCATTCCCCAGAGAAACTTTGCGTTCAGTCGCAAAATGTTTTGCATTCCCCAGAGAAACTTTGCGTTCGCTCGTGAAATGTTTTGCATTCCCCAGAGAAACTTTGCGTTCGCTCGTGAAATGTTTTGCATTCCCCAGAGAAACTTTGCGTTCGCTCGTGAAATGTTTTGCATTCCCCAGAGAAACTTTGCGTTCGCTCGTGAAATGTTTTGCATTCCCCAGAGAAACTTTGCGTTCAGTCGCAAAATGTTTTGCATTCCCCAGAGAAACTTTGCGTTCGCTCGTGAAATGTTTTGCATTCCCCAGAGAAACATTGCGTTCGCTCACGAAATGTTTTGCATTCCCCAGAGAAACTTGCGAAATGTTTTACGTTCCCCAGAGAAACTTTGCGTTCGCTCGTGAAATGTTTTGCATTCCCCAGAGAAACCTTGCGTTCGCTCGTGAAATGTTTTGCATTCCCCAGAGAAACTTTGCGTTCGCTCGTGAAATGTTTTGCATTCCCCAGAGAAACTTTGCGTTCGCTCGTGAAATGTTTTGCATTCCCCAGAGAAACTTTGCGTTCGCTCGTGAAATGTTTTGCATTCCCCAGAGAAACTTTGCGTTCGCTCGTGAAATGTTTTGCATTCCCCAGAGAAACTTTGCGTTCGCTCGCGAAATGTTTTGCATTCCCCAGAGAAACTTGCGAAATGTTTTACGTTCCCCAGAGAAACTTTGCGTTCGCTCGTGAAATGTTTTGCATTCCCCAGAGAAACTTTGCGTTCGCTCGTGAAATGTTTTGCATTCCCCAGAGAAACTTTGCGTTCGCTCGTGAAATGTTTTGCATTCCCCAGAGAAACATTGCGTTCGCTCGCGAAATGTTTTGCATTCCCCAGAGAAACTTGCGAAATGTTTTACGTTCCCCAGAGAAACTTTGCGTTCGCTCGCGAAATGTTTTGCATTCCCCAGAGAAACTTTGCGTTCGCTCGTGAAATGTTTTGCATTCCCCAGAGAAACTTTGCGTTCGCTCGTGAAATGTTTTGCATTCCCCAGAGAAACATTGCGTTCGCTCGCGAAATGTTTTGCATTCCCCAGAGAAACTTGCGAAATGTTTTACGTTCCCCAGAGAAACTTTGCGTTCGCTCGCGAAATGTTTTGCATTCCCCAGAGAAACTTTGCGTTCGCTCGTGAAATGTTTTGCATTCCCCAGAGAAACTTTGCGTTCGCTCGTGAAATGTTTTGCATTCCCCAAAGAAACTTTGCGTTCGCTTGAATAATGTTTTGCTTTCTCAGATAAACTTTGCATTCGCTATCAAAATATTTTACATTTGCCTGAGGAACATTACATCCACTCGCAAAGAACAAAATGTTTTGCTAGCGAAACCAAAGTTTCTCGGGGGAACGCAAAAACATTCACGAGAGAACATAAAAGCATTAAAATATAATTTTTCCCTCTCATATCATATTTTTTCCCATACTTCCTGACAGAACCTTTCAGCGTTTGTCTGTAAACAGTTCGCTGGAATTGTGGTCTGTTTGAGCACCAAACGTTGCAGAAACAGGATGTGGTCGACAAATTAACTGAAATCTGCCATTAAGGTGTGTTTGTGTACATTCACAACAGTCTTTAACAGTCACTTGACACACAGTCATCATATCACTGACGGTTAATGTTTTCACTCTAACTGAAAATTCACTTCCTTCATCAAACATTTATGTCTGATTTATTTGTATTGTTCATTACCTATAATATCAACTTGCATGTTTTGGAATCAGTTGATGTGTTTGCATTTCCATTTAAAATACTGTGTGTACAGTCCTTCACAGCAGCCCTTCACAGACCCACAATCCTGCTGTGCTCAGCTCTGGTGTCGTGAGGAACAGCGGTTTAACAGTGGAGACGCTGTTTCAGTCCTAATTGCCTTTCAAATGGGGCTGCACATGCATGAAGGGCAGAGAAACATTCACGAGAGGAGAACAGCGAGACTTTAAACTCACGTGTGACTGGTGCATGATGGGAAATGACTGACAGGGGTCAATCAGCCGTAAAAAACAGGTATTTCATTATTACATACTGATGTTAATTCATCAGGGATCTTCCTATCCAAGACTGAAGCGGTGCTGTAGGCCACACAGGCGTCCTCTAAAGACGCATCATCTCTGTTTCCCATGATGCAGCAAATGACACGTCTGAATTATTTCTCATGTGACATCATAGATGTATTTAAATGCACCAATATAATGGTGATATTGACTAACAAATATTTTATCTAAACATTTAATACATTAAAAAAAATAACAAATTATATTTTTAATAATGCACAAATATTACAGTACATAGTAATATTGGTTGCCAAATGTTTACCTATTATTTTTTTAATTTAATAATTTTATAATAACTTAGTTTTATATTATGCCAACTTGTGCCCTATAATCATTTATATTTCTAAATGCACCAATATAAGGATGCATAGTAATGCTAACAAATATTTTAACTAAACATTTTAATACATTTGAAAAAAATAATAATGTTTTTATAACTTATATTTATATTTATACAAATGTAAATATTTAAATGCACTAATGTAACTAATTTAATTAGTTTTATATAGTATAGTATAGTATATAGTTTTATTAGTTAATTTAATGTCTCAAATTTCTAAAGCACTCAGGAGTGAAATGGCTCAAACAGTCATGACCTCTTTGATATTTCTCATCTTTCGAAGTGCAAAAATTCGAGTCAGCGGGCCGCGACTGTGTGATGGTCAGATTCAGAGGTTTTTATGGTGATTATTAAAGATCGGATCATTATTTTCCAGACGAGGTGTTTTCATTATAGCTCTTAGTTCATGGAAATATAGCTTGTGACTCTCTTGATGCAGAATTTGCTTGCAAACGATGGTCTGGAGCAGGAATCGACTGTTGTGCCCTCTTTCTGTCTCGTTTCATCGTCCTGTTTTTCCTTGTTTGTATTTTATTGCGATTCAAGAGGACATTTTTGACTGTGGGGAGAATAAAACAGGCAGGAGTCTGAGATCAAGCCAGAGGATCCTGTCTGATGTGATCTGTGCCCGAGGGACTCTGACATATGGAAGACATCACTTATCCGGCGAGTCCGGAGAGAAATCATCAGGCCTGTAAACACGGCGCAACGACAGCACCCACTAATTTTGTCCCCTTACTGATGTCAGGGCCAGACTGTGTGTTTTATGGTTTCTCATAACCTCCGCTTGTCATTTCGCTGCGTTTTGTTGGTTTGTCTTTGTGAATTTATGGAAAGGTTATTTGGGGTGAGTTACCCTGCTGAAACGACCCGCTCAGATCCGGTCCAGACCTGTTTAAGCCGGTTCAGTCAACCAGCATAATTATTCAGTTTAGCAGCCAAACACTGTGAGCTCATCACAAATACAAACAAGACTTTAATAATTACAACACCTCATCAATTTACAGCTGTAAATGTATTTTCCATTCATTTAAAACACATTTTTTTGTCTTTAGAGAAATTGTATTATTTAGCTTTAAATATTATGGAAAAATAATATAGAAATATAATTATAAGTCAGAAATATAGAAAAAAAAAATACTCCCATTGTTGAGATGACAAAAATGTGTATTTATATTTATGAATTTCATTACACATTTAATATTTAATATAGCTACATGATATATTTAAATAAGAATAATTACATAATTATTATAATTATAATTAAATATAATTATAAATATAAAAATATAATTATATATATATATATATATATATATATATATATATATAGCTGTATTAAATATTAAATGTGCAATGAAATTCATAAATATACATAAATATAAATATACATTTTTGTTATCTTGACAATGGGACTATTACTGTCTAATGTGATAATAATAAGCTGTTTTAGTAGTCATTCAGTTCAGCAGTTAAACTAATTTTGTGAGCTCAGAATTACAAACAAACATTTGAATCATTAATTTAAAGCACAAATAAACTCTAAACAGTTTGCATTTGTGTATGGATCTGTAGTTGTTGGTCTGTTTACAGCTCTCCTCAAAGTGGTTTAAGCGTGATGGTGATGCTGGGTTTGCGCCGCCATTCGCTTTTAATTGCCTGCTTACATGCAGCTAATCAGATCTCAGTGTAAGTGCCACCGCTGCAGATATTACTCAGGCTCGACACGTATAGCGATCGATTTGATCCCTCTCCGCCTCATTCACGGAGGGGGCGACTCGTCATCTTGATTTACAGACCTCTGAGTGCTCTTAGTGGGCTTTGCTGGTCATTATTATGGGAAAATATTTTCATCTAAATACCAGACAGGTATAAACTATGTGAGGTTTTGTGAATGTGGAGAGCGAGAGTCAGAAAACCCAAAAGCATTTGTGTGGAATTTGACAAGTTACGGAAGCTGCTGTGCCTGACATGAATGAGACTGAATCCCTGTAAAGACACTGGCTGAATTCAGATTAGCATACTACTTGCATTTCTTTCATATCTTAATGTGGCAGAAATAGTAACACTAGTATGCAAGTAAGCTATTCCGATTACAGCCATTATGCATTTAATCTTATAGTGCATTATACACTAATTACATGTTTGGAAAAGCATACTACACTAAAAATGTTTATTTTAACCCAGCGATTGGGTTGTTTTAACACAGCGGTTGGGTTAAATGTTTGCCCAACCTGCTGGGCAGTTTTATTTAAATCAACTCTTGTTTAAAAATTACTGTATGGTCAGCTTAAAATTAACCCAAAATAGGCTGGAAATTAAAAATCAGACACATAATTACTAGAGGCAACAATAATAATCAAAAGGTGATCATTTATTAATAAGCAACTTAATAAATGTTAATTTCCAACCTATTTTGGGTTCATTTTAATCAAGCAATACAGTAATTTTTAAACAATAGTTAAAATAAAACTACCCAGCAGGTTGGGCAAACATTTAACCCAACCACTGGGTTAAAACAACATCGCTGGGTTTGTCCATATTTAACCCAGTTGGGTTATTTTTAACCCATGTATATATATATATATATATATATATATATATATATATATATATATATATATATATATATTTAAATCATTTTTTAAAATAATGTAAAAGGGTCATGTGACAGTGTTTATGGTTGCATACTGCTTTTTTTATATTTTTAGAAACAAGTATTGCAGACTTATTTGGAGAAATAAAAACAGACGCAATTGAGATCATTTTTGACACAGTAAAAATGTTCATTCTTCGAAGTAAAGGTTCTATATGGAACCTTCAAAGGTTCCGTCAGGCGCTTCATATATAGAACCTTTTAGGGGCTCCATCATAGGATCATTTTATGAATTTAGTTTTAATTGATTTTGTTTTGATTCAGTTTTATGAAATAAACAGTTCATAAATATACTTTATCTCTATAAAAAAATTAAAGAACCCACTAAACATGAAAGTATTATGTAATCAAAGACTTTTCTCCTTATATAGAACCTTTTTGGCATTAAGGGTTCTTTAAAATCGAGTCAAGAACCCTAGAGCTCTATATAGAACTCCACTGAACCTTCTTCTGGTTTTAAGCTTAAACTCACTTCATTTTTGATACATTTTAAAGAAAAAAAAGACTATCTGAAGTACATGTGTCTTGTTTTAAGAATGTTTAGATGTTTGTACTCAAAAAGAAAAAAGTACTGAGTAAGAAAATATCTTTTTGCAGGTGGAACAGTTTACATAACTTGTGCTTCTCTTATGGGTAGATTCCAAGCTTGTCCCAGAAGTCACAGATGTCGTTGCGTGATCCTGCCTGAGCGTGGGTGTGCGTCGTGAGGTTCATGATCAGCCAGCCGCTGTTAGCCGTGTAGCGTGGCCACGCCGGAGGACGCTGCTGTCGACAGAACACGCTCATGTCGGTGTGTGACCCGGGGTCAGCCGCGTGGGCGAACGCACCCCAGTAGCACAGCATGCGATTGGACAGCAGTCGCTCAGGTTGAGTCATAGTGAAGTTTGCCACCACGGCCGAGTCGAACAGGAAGGGCAGCTCTGCGCCGTGACACGCGTGATGGTAACAGAACGTCAAGCCCGACCACACGCGAGGATCGCTCGCTACGTGATCGAACACATACATCCACACGGAGCTGCCGGACAACACGCCGGCACGGGCGGCTCTCCGGGACGGACACAGGAAGATGTAGTCTGTCACAATCTGAAGGGACAAAAAAATAAGTAGATATATATCAGAGATGCATTTATATTGATCAAACATACAGTAAAAATTGTGAAATATTACAATTTAAAATAGCTGTTTAAAAGCTCATTTCTACCACATAAGAAAAAAATTCATGCTTTTGTAAAGCATAATTATGAGATGTTGAAATTATGACTTAAAAAGTTGAAGTTATGACTTAAAAAATTTAAATTATGACTAAAAGTCATGAAGTTGAAAATGACAAAATTTGAAGTTATGACTTAAAAAGTGGAAATTATGACTTAAAAAAAAGACATAATTATGACATAAAAAGTCAAAATTGTGACATGGTATGACATAGTGTGTCATAATATCGACTTTTTATGTCATAATTATGATTTACAAAAAATAACTGGCAGAAATAGGGTTCCAAAGATTTCTTTTTGAATATATGTTAAACTAATTTTAACATATATTCATATTATAACATTATAACATATTTTAACATATATATATATATATATATATATATATTATAACATTATAACATATTTTAACATATATTCATATTATAACATTATAACATATTTTAACATATATTCATATTATAACATTTTAACATATTATAACATATATTCATATTATAACATTATAACATATTTTAACATATATTCATATTATAACATTTTAATTCCTGTGATCAAAGCTGAATTTTCAGCATCATTACTCCAGTCTTCAGTGTCACATGATCCTTCAGAAATCATTCTAATATGATGATTTCCTTCTCGAGAAACATTTCTGATAACTATCAAAGTTGAAAACAGTTGAAAACTGCTTTATATTTTTGTGGAAACCATTCAAGAGAACAGCATTTATAAATTATAAATGTCTTTACTGTTTGATCAATTTAATGTGTCCTTGCTGAATAAAAGCATATATATTAGATGTTTCACCAGTGATAGTGATAGTGATAGTTATTTATTTTTTCTTCTTAGAATTATCGAATGGACTTGTGCTTCTTTTCATCAGCCAATCAGTGTCATTATGACATCGTCATCTTGTGGCTCTATAGAGATACGGCAAGTCACATGACACTGACAGCTCAGGCGCCACCGTTGAGATGAATGGAAATGCTAACCGATCCGTTTCTCCAGGTATATTAAACTTAACTGAGCACAGTGAACTAGACTTTGATTGTTGAAGTCTGGCTCTGGGCGTCCGTGTTCAGTCTCTTCATTGATTTGGCTTTGTGAATCCAAGTCAATTCCTCTAGGCACGACTTCACATTTAAGACCCGCGGGACAGGACGACATTAGCTCTGTGTCTGTGAACATCCTCTTGAACATCAGCATATTGAATATGATGAGTTGAGATAGCCGTGAAGGGTAAACATTCAGTGTGCTGCGATGTGTTTAGCTGTGTCAGTGCAGGCTGATCAGTGCTTGTTTAGAGCTTTCATCACGTCGCTGCAGGTTAAATATCTCTATCTGTTACCTGGTAACCAAACACTCATCAGATAGAGAACACACACACACACACACACACACACACACACACACACACACACATAAATGGAAGGCACCCATTCCCTCCCACACACACACACACACACACACACAGAATACACCGCCTGCGGTCTAAAACTCTCTTCACGGACACGGATCACTTTCAGCACAACACAAACACACACTGACTTTCTGTCTTGGCATAAATAGTGCAACAGAGTTATTTTAATATTACATACTGTTCTAGTATTTATTAATATTATTTTTAATAAATTAATATAAATTATTTAATAATTTATTCATATTTTATAAATTATCATAGTTTATCATTTTTATTTTTTATAAATATTTATACATTATTTTTTACTATTTTTATGCAATTATCTTTATATTTTCAGATTTTAAGTTTACTATTATAGTGTTTATTAATATTATTTTTATAAATTAATATTCATTATTTAATAATGTATTCATATTTTATAAATTATAATAGTCATTTTTAATTTTTAGAAATATTTATAAAAAAATTCTATTTTTATATAATCATTTTTAGAAAATGTATTAATGATTTTTTTTTCTATTTTTATGCAATTATCTTTATATTTTCACATTTTAAGTTTAAGTAATTTTCTTGTAATTTCATCATTTTCTTTAGTTTTTGTTTTATTAATATTTCTATTTTTATTTAGCTTTAGTCATTTCAGTACTTCAACTTACTTTAATTCTGTTTTATTTCTATAGCGCTTTTCACAATAAACATAATATCTTAATATCTTCATGCCTAATAGATGCATTTAGCAGATTAAAACGACTTAGTTTTAGTAATTTTAGTACTAAAACTTGAAAAATTTCTTTTTTAAGTGTATGTTTTTCTTGTAATATTTATATATTATTTCAGCTTTATTTCAATTAACGAAAATGACTTGTAATAGAAACACAGAATAACTCGTTAAAAATAAGAGATCTTGATGTGCATACTATCCATCCTAAATAAATGTGATATTAGTAATGTCCTGTACTTACCTTTTTCAGGTAAGTATGCTTTTGAATTGGGATGCAGGCATTAATTGAAGGCTCAGATGAATTCTCCACTCTACACACTGAGTCACAGCGCCCTCTTGTGCACGGCAGAGAAGAATTTAAAATGCTTCTTAATTGGAATCTTTTGCAAAATTCAGAACTGCATAATAGCATAATATTTTTATTACTTCAACTATAGCTTTCTATGACAGAAATAGTGAGAGTAGTGTGCTAGTGTGTGCTTTCGAATTCAGCATTTGTCTTTTTCACTTTCACATCCTTTTTAGTCATAATGGAGATTAAAAAGTGGAAATCATGAGATAAAAAGTCGAAATTGTGTCTTTTGTCATAATTTTGACTTTCTAATGTCATAATTTTGTCTTTTTATGTCAGAATTTCAAATTTCTGTCATAATTATGCCATAATTTTGACTTTTTAAGTCAGGATTTTGATTTTTTAATGTCATAATCATTACATTTTAAGTCAGAATTTAGTATGTCATAATTATTTTAAAAACATACTTAAGAAGCAATATTGCAGTTCTCTATTATAGTAACCCATTTTATGACATACTATGTCATAATCATGAGCTAAAAAGTTAAATTATGACATACTAAGTCATAATTATAAAAATGTAATTATGACTATTAATTATGGATAATAATGGAGATTAAAAAGTTAATATTATGAAATACATAGTAGAAACTGACTTTAATGTCATAATTTCGACTTTTTGGCATAATTACATTTTAAGTCAGAATTTCAGCTCAACTCATATTTATGTCTTAGTATGTCATAATTATTTTAAAAATTTACCTAAGAAGAAAAATTGCAATGCTCTATTATAATAACCCATTTTATGACATAATTATGAGATAAAAGTCTCCTTCCCAGGTCACTAAGTCATAATTATAAAAATGTAATTTTTATGTCTGACTGTAATTTCTATGTCTGACTGTAGGTCAGAATTTCACCTTAGGTCATAATTTTGTAATAATATGTCATAATTATTACATTTTAAGTCATAATTTCAACTTAGTATGTCAATTTCAACATTTTATCTCATAATTTTGACTTAGTATGTCGTAATTATTTTTAAAAAATATGCCTAAGAAGCAAAATTTCAATGCTCTTAAATTAGTAACCCATTTTACTTCCATAAAGTGATTTTTTTTTTCAAGCAGAAATCTATGTTAGCAGAAATACAGATGCACTTCACACTTTTAAGAGCCTCCAAAAAAAGATATGAAGCTATAATACCATATACTAGGCTATAATATGACAAAATCTTAGATACTTTTTAATGGCCATCAGTGGAGAAAGATGCTTTTTGACAGCAAAATGCTGTAAAAATTAGATTCTGTCCATCAGATTGGTGAAAAGTAAATGACAAATTGCTGAAAAAATAGAGGGATTGATGATGTCATCTGAAAAGGAAAGCCATGTGAGAGATGGAGCACGTTTTACATTTCGATGAAAGATCAGATGTGTGCTCGGCACTGATTTTGTGAGGCTAACCTGAGCCAGCATGTCCCTGTGGTCTGTGTCTGTGTAGAGCGGCAGGTATTTGCGCAGGATTTTGATGGTGTGTTGTTTGAAGATGGCCGTCGTGTAGACGGTGCATTCGACCGCTGACACGGGCTTAGTGAAGACGCCGTACACAAAGATCACGCCTTCTTCTGAGGTGGTCCCTGAAACACACACAATAACACGTGAGCATTTCATGTTGACTTTGAACTGATTCTGTCTGGTGGAAGATTGTACCGAGCAGCACGGGTTTCTCCTTCTGCCAGTGTCCTTTCTGAAAGGCGCTCACTGACTGCTCCTTGATCAGCTCCCCGTCGATATACGGCCCCCAGCTCTCAAACACCTCCAGAAAGCGGAAAGGATTCACCACCTTTGAGCCTGGGGACACAGCGAACATTTAATATGATCTCTGTCTAATCTGTGCACTAGGTGGTTGTTCTGACAAACATGGAGGAGACGAGGATTACTGGATTTGATCTGTGCGTTCAGCACCGCCTGAGGACTGAGAGACAGGAGACACTCCATGTCCAACACCGAGCAGTTGGCCATCTTTGCAAAGTTCTTCCCCAGCTTCAGAGACTCGTGCCTGAGGAGACACATCAGTGTTTGAAGGCATGACACGGATCTGATACATGTGTGTGTGTGTGTGTGTTTACCGTGTTTTCAGAGGAATGGAGAAGGGTAAACTCTGGAAAACGGCCTGTCTGAAGAGCGGTTTGCTGCTCTGGATCATCAGATGTAGACTGACCGACTGAGCACCTGCGCTCTCGCCAAAAAGAGTCACCTGATGAATTCACACAGACACACACTCGTGACCATTATTGTCTCATAAAGTCTTGAGACATTTTATTTTATCTTTGAATAAATTTAATGCAATCATGTCCATCTTCACTCAAAAAAAAAAATAAAAATAAAAAATCTGTTTAAATCATTATTTAGCATAAAGGAAATCAAGGATATTTTAGTATAATTTAGATTTTTTATTTACATTTCATACTAATTTCTTATTGTAATGTGAACATAAATTATCTTTTTACTTTTATCTTTTTATAAATTATCTTTTGCTTTGCAATTATTGAGAATTAATGTCACAATGCAAAAAATCTAAACTTTAAGAATAGCTTTATTTTTAAAGCAATATATATGAATAAATTATTAAAAAAATATTGAATTAAATGGGAATTTAATTTGTGTGTGTCTATCTATCTATCTATTCACGATTGGGTTGTTTGAACCTAGCAGTTGGATTAAATGTTTGACCAAACCGGCTGGATAGTTTATTTGAAGGATTAGTTCACTTTCAAATTAAAATTTCCTGATAATTTCCACACCCCCATGTCATCCAAGATGTCCATGTCTTTCTTCAGTCGAAAAGAAATGAAGGTTTTTAATGAAAACATTCCAGGATTATTCTCCTTATAGTGGACTTCAATGGACTCCAAATGGTTGAAGGTCAAAATGACAGTTTTAGTGCAGCTTCAAAGGGCTTTAAACGATACCAGACGAGGAATAAGGGTCTTATCTAGAGAAACCATTGCTCATTTTCTAAAAAAATAAAATAAAGTGTATTACTGCCCTCCTCAGGTCAAAGTTTGAACTAATTGTCATATACAATATGCTAGTGCAAGTATGTAACAATTAGTTCAAACTTTGACCTGTGGAGGGCAGTAATACACTTAGCAGTGTCTACACTGCTGGAATTCTAAAAGAGAAGAAGAAGAAGAGAACTAGTTCAAGATGAGCATTTATGGTTAAAACCGTAAACGTATATAATTTTTTTTTTTTTTTTTTAGAAAATTAGTGATGGTTTCTCTAGATAAGACTCTTATTCCTAAACGCTTTGAAGCTGCACTGAAACTGTAATTTTGACCTTCAACCGTTTGGAGTCCACTGAAGTCCACTATAAGGAGAAAAATCCTGTAATGTTTTAATCAAAAACCTTCATTTCTTTTCGACTGAAGAAAGAAAGACATGAACATCTTGGATGACATGGGGGTGAGTAAATTATCAGGAAATTTTAATTTGAAAGTGAACTAATCCTTTAAATAAACAACCAGCCGGTTTGGTCAAACATTTAACCCAACTGCTAGGTTCAAACAACCCAATCGCTGTGTTTGTCCATTTTCAACCCAACTTTGGTTGTTTTTAACCCAGCTTTATTTCAAATACACAAGTGACGATATATTTATTCTATTATCTACATTTATCATAAGTGTGCTGCAGTTTTGTCGCTGTCGCTTTAAATGCGCGAGATCCTTAAAGCAGGATGGATTCTGATTGGCTGTCAATGTTTTTGTCGGTCATCAGCTGGAAAAACCGTTATGACCGTTAGTTGTGTTGTGGACTCCAGAGATATACAGGTGTACTCTGGCCTTTAGACATGGTTTCGGGATTTGCTCCTTTATAAATAAGTTTCTTAAAGTTCTCACTTTGCTCGGGTCTCCTCCAAACACGGCGATGTTCTGTTGCACCCAGAGTAAAGCCGCCTGCTGATCCAGAATCCCATAATTCCCCACCGCTGATGTCCTCGGGTCTTTTCCTGACACTAGAAAGCCGAAAGCCCCTGCAGAGAGACAGATTCAGCGGTGTGTTCCTGTCTTATTTTACAGTCAGTGTCTCAGAGTCTCACCCAGGCGGTAGGCGACGCTCACGACCACCGTTTGAGTGAAGTTACTGATGTAACGCCCATCGTAAAGCGCTTTGGAGGCGGAGCCCGCGATGAAATCCCCGCCGTGGATCCACACCATGACGGGCAGCGGCTTCAGCAGCGGAGCCGCGAAGTTCACGCTCAGAGGAACAAAGACGTTCAGGTACAGACAGTCTTCACTCACCTGACGAGATAAAATACTGTTAAAAATAAATATTCTGTCATTACTTAACTTACTCTATATGTTGTCCCTATGACTGAAGTCAAATATTACAAATATTGTGTCACAATGACGCATTCACACACTGACACACATAAAAGAGAAATATTGTAACGTTATCCCACTAATGAACATTAAAGTAGCTAAATAAATATATTTATAAGTATGTTTATATTAATAATCTATATTTTAAACGGTCTCGTTGTAATACAAAATAGTCATTCTGTGTTTTTCCACCAGGGGGTGCTATCATACAATATGTATAGTACAACATACAGTTTAGTACATATAGTTCAATACTACATTATATAGTACAATAAAGTAATATATATATATATATATATATATATATATATATATATATATATATATATATATATATATATATATAATTGTAATGCAACAAATATATAATTCATATTTATTTAAAAAAATCATTGATTGTAATGGGAATTTAATGTCGATTTAATGTATTTGTGTATTAATTTCTTATTGTAATATGAGCATAAATTGTCTTTTTTTATTTTTATCTTTTTATATATTATCTTTTGCATTGCAGTTACTGAGAATTAATATCACAATGCAAAAAATGAAGAATAGTTTTATTTTGAAAGCAAAATAATGATTATTCATATATATATATATATATATATAATATGTATATTTATTATGTGTGTGTGTGTATTTGTGTGTGTGTATATATATATATATATATATATATATATATATATATATATATATATTATACATATGTATATTATATCATTTAATAAAAATAATTTATTTAAATTAATAGGAATTTGATGTGTGAGATATATATATATATATATATATATATATATTTAATGGGAATTGAATTGAATTAAATATGAATATATTTGAATATTGGTGTCAAAATGTGCTTTAATTGTCATGTAAAAAATGTCAAAATGTAATGTAAATCAAAATGATACTAAAAATAGCCTTCATTTTTTATGAAAAATAATAACAATAGTTAAATAGCAAACAAACAATAAATATGAAGTTTAGATTTTATTTTTCTTTTAATTTATGTGGGGGAAAATTTATGTTTTCATGAAATTTTATTACTAAAAACAAACAAACAAACAAATAAAATAGAATAGAACAGAATCATTTTCAGGTCTTTATGGAATAACAGATTTTATATATCTATTATGTGAATATATTATATAAGTGTAATTTACATGGCCAATTAACCTAATTCTGTTTAATCCAGAGAAATTACTTAAAATAACTAAAGGTCTTAAGTTAAGGTCTTGATTTTTATGGAACCCAAAACAGCTGAAATGGTTTTGCTGATCTTACAAGCCCCAGAATCAGTAATGTCCCACCTGTCGTTGTGTCCCGCTCACCTTCTTGGGACACTCATCAGAAATGGGTCCGATGCAGGCCTGCATGCACGCCGCTCTGGGATAGGTGGCGTCGCGCACCCCTCTCCACGGCGTGACGGGCCGGGGTGGTTTCCAACGGTACGTTCCCACAGGTGGATCGGCGAACGGGATCCCATAAAACACATAAGACTTGTCCAGCGCCAGGCCCTGGATGGTCCCGTCTTTAATCAGCAGTTTGGGCCCAGTAGCAGTTTGAAGGTCCTTGATGAGGGGCTGATCTGGGATCAGCACTGCTGGAGACACACTGCGCAGTAAAGCCGCCAGCTTCATCTGCTCCTCTGTACTGGATCCAGTGCTGATCAACACAGACGCCAGCACACACACACCCAACACACACCTGTACGGACGCATAGTCACTCCTGCTTCTGCACTTCTGGATGTTCAGGACGGACTGATGCATCCCGCTGTCCCATAATTCCTCAGTTTGAGCTGCATAAGCACTTGTGACTCTTATTATGCTGCACACTGGGACTCTGTTTTGTGTGTGTGTGTGTGTGTGTGTGTGTGTGTGTGTGTAATGACAAGCAGACTGTCTGTACTTTAGAAAATTAAATCACATCGATTCCCTTGACGTTCATCGTTGGATACGACAAGTTGAGTCAGTGATTTGGACTATTAAAAAAGATGAAATTAAGAAGAAAATGATTTTTTTAACTATATATGTATCCATACACATTCACACACATATAGATACAGTATGTGTATGTTATTGTAATTAATGGGTGGGTCATGAATTTTTAACAACCTATGACTGAACATTTATATATTATTTGTAATTTAATATATATATAACCTAATGACTGCACAGCATGTAATTATTACAATTACAATTAAGGAATACATAATTATTATACTTATGTAAAAGTGTCATATATATATATGAATTATGCTGTTTAGTCATAGGTTATTAATCATTCATGACACCCAATAATTACAATAACAAACTGATGAGATAAAACTATCACTGTGCAGCAATAACATAATATTAAATAGTAAATAATTTTTCAGTGATTTAACTGAATTGAAAAAAATTCAAGAAAACAAAGTAATAATAATAATAATATTAATAATAAAATATTATAATTTAATATAGCAATTAATAAGACACTTTTACATGAGTATATTTATAATAATATATTTCTTAATTTTAATTGTAAAAATTATTTTATAATATATTAATTATTTTATATTAGGCTATATTAATGAAATTATATTATTTATAATTTAATATATAT
This sequence comes from Megalobrama amblycephala, assembly GCF_018812025.1. Taxonomy (NCBI): domain Eukaryota; kingdom Metazoa; phylum Chordata; class Actinopteri; order Cypriniformes; family Xenocyprididae; genus Megalobrama; species Megalobrama amblycephala. Next base: position 7,204,864 of record NC_063057.1, on the reverse strand, counting down.
ATATATATATATATATATATATAAATATATATATATATATATATATATATATATATATATATATATATATATATATTAAATTATAATAAATTAAAGGAAATTCAAATAAACAATATATTCTGAAAAGAAACATATTCATATATAGCAGTAGTTTTGTCAAATGGAATATTATTAAAGGTTTATAACAATAACCATGTAAATGATAGCTCCTCCACACCACCAGGCGGCAGTACACGCGCTACTTGTCGCGTGCTCATGACGACCAGACGCAGCGTCTGACGTCACTGCTAACGGCAGCAATGGCGGCCCCCACAGAAACCACGAGTGAAACGCCAACAAATAAAAAACAGAAAAAGAGCAAAAATACAGGTACAATTACACTTTGAAACCATTAATTATGCACAGTATTATCCTCACAGTGCGCTGTGACCTCGCGCTTATGATAAATGACCATATTAGCGGAGATGAATGACATGTTTGTGTGTGATTGCAGCTCGTGCAGAATTAAAGTTCTGTTTCATGTAGCTACAGTGATGTAATTCTTTATTAGTGTGCGTATTTTATTACTGTTTTAGCCAAACTTGGTTTATTCTGCGTTTGTTGTCTTCCACTTCTTCGTTGCATTTCTCTAATTAATACATAGCCGATGTTTATAGAAAATAATTTGACAAAACAAACTTTTAGAATGGCGTGACTAAGTGGTTAAATCTCGTCCTGGTAACCAGATTGCTGATGTTTGAGCCCCATAGATGTACTAGTACAGGCTTGGTATGATATTAAATGTTACTACCGTGGTATTATACATATAATACAGTACTAAGTGATTTTCATGTTCGTGTACAAGGGTATTTACAAGCTGCTCCAAGGTGGATCATAATATTACATGCACATTTTGGGGAATAATCACATGGTAAAGTTCTTCTGATCCACGTAAAAGTGTTTACTAAATAACTAATCACTTACTAATCAATCTCTGGTCTTTTGTCTGAAATGTAGTGGATGAGACCGAACTGCTGACGGTACCAGATGGCTGGAAAGAGCCCAAGTTCACCCGAGAGGACAATCCCAAAGGTTTGCTGGAGGAGAGCAGCTTCGCCACACTTTTCCCCAAGTACAGAGAGGCGTACCTGAAAGAGTGCTGGCCGCTGGTGCAGAAAGCGCTCGGAGATGTGGTACGTGTCAGGAGAATCTTCTTTTGGTGTTTAAAATGTTTATAAGCTCACTGAATTAGTTTGTTTTCTTTTGATATCTCCTGCTGTTCTGTAGTTCATCAATGCCACACTGGACCTGATTGAAGGCAGTATGACGGTGCACACAACAAAGAAAACATATGACCCGTATGCAGTCCTCAGAGCGAGGGATCTCATCAAGTTACTGGCCAGAAGTGTGCCGTTTGAACAGGTATGAATTGTAATATATATAAATGCTGTTCTTTTGAACATTTTATTCATCAAAGAATCCTGTTTTTAAAGGATTAGTTCACTTAAAAATTCAAATTTCCTGATAATTTACTCACCCCCATGTCATCCAAGATGTTCTTGTCTTTCTTCAGTTGAAAAGAAATTAAGGTTTTTGAGGAAAACATTCCAGGATTTTTCTCCATATAGTGGACTTCAGCAGTTTCCAGTGGGTTGAAGGTCCAAATTGCAGTTTGAATGCAGCTTCAAAGAGCTCTACACAATGCTCAAGACAAGCATTTGTGGTTAAAAAGTATTTACATTTAATTTTTTTTTTTTTTTTTTTTTGAAAATGACTGATCATTTTGTTACAATAAGACCCTTATTCCCCGTCTGGGATCGTGTAGAGTCCTTTGAAGCTGCACTGAAACTGACATTTGGACCTTCAACCTGTTGAAGTCCACTATATGGGGAAAATCCTGGAATGTTTTCCTCAAAAACCTTCTTTTCGACTCAAGAAAGAAAGACATGAACATGTTGAATGACATGGAGGTGAGTAAATTATCAGGAAATTTTAATTCTGAAGCGAACTAATCCTTTAACATTGATGATAAAATATTTCAGCTTTGCATCACAGGAATAAATTACATTTTAAAATATATTCAAATAGAATACATCATTAAAAAATATTACCGACCCCAAACTAATTTCCCCCAACCTAAAATATTTTGTTAAACCTTCCTGTTCATTTCAGGCTGTAAGGATACTTGAAGACGACGTGGCTTGTGACATCATAAAAATTGGGACTCTTGTGCGAAACAGAGAGCGTTTTGTGAAGAGACGACAGAGACTGATTGGCCCCAAGGGCTCCACGCTGAAGGTGAGCAAAGATTTGGCTCAGTTTACAGCAATGTCACCCTTCATTTGTTCGTATTACACTTCACTTGTCATTAATTTTTATTCCCATTTAGTTCCATTTATTGATTTTCATTTAAACTTATCAATATTTACATTTTTAAGTGCATACATTTATGTACATTTTCCAATTCAACTTTTCACTCAAATAGTTTTGATAGTTTACATTTCTTTTCATTAATTTTGAAGGCTAAAACAGTTGCATTTTCACTGGTGGACTAATGTTCTTTGCTCTTTAGTCTTTACTTTTAAGAGATGTTTGTTGTATTGTGTGTTTTGATTTTGTTTCATTGCTGTTGCAGCTTTATAATGTGTGTCTTTTCATGTTTCAATGTTACAGTAAAATCTGCTTTGATTAAATCTTATTGTGTTGTTGTTTCAGGCACTAGAGCTTCTGACCAACTGTTACGTGATGGTTCAGGGCAACACGGTGTCTGCTCTCGGCCCGTACAATGGCTTGAAGGAGGTGAGACCTTCAGTGGCCTAATTTTAATAATTGAAAACTGTTCACCTTGAAAACTAACCGCACTAATCTGTTCAGTCATAATTACATGAATGTAAAGGAATCAGTTTGTGCTTCTCGCTTGTTTCTGCAGGTACGGAAAGTCGTGCTTGAGACGATGAAGAATATTCACCCCATTTACAACATAAAGGTACACAGAAGACTGTGTAATATTATAAAATATTCAGAGTAAAGAAAGAGCTGCATGATTCCGGATAAATTGAGAATCACAATTTTTTTTAAACGATTCACAATTCTGAGTGGACAACTAAACAAAATAGCAATTTGCTAGAGGGTCTGACAAAATGTTAATTGCTGCAGTCTATTTGAACATATTTAATTAATTTGATTACAATTTTTTAGTTGGCTTGAATGAATGATTCAATGACTCGCTCGTAAAGACTTCACTTGTTTCATTACTGGATGAATCAGTGTTTTTGAACATCTCTTGAATGGATGTTTCAATGACACACATTTTTTAACGGTCACTTGTCACCACCTTCTGGTGTAACAATGTCATTAATTGATACAATCTTTATTTGAAGCCTCAAGTTACTTTCAAACGGTGATTTTTCTCTATTTTGATCACTGCCGTAGACATCAGAGTTTATATCTGAACTATAAACTTTTTTCCCAGTACTTCTGTGTTAATATGAGTGATTGTAACACAGAAATAATGATACTGTGTGGTTGAAAATATTGTTTCATATCTATACATGACAACAGCTCTCTCTGGCTCAGCAGCAGATCTGAATGTTCACTGTCACAGTATTTGTCGACAAATGTGCAGCTTTAGTTATAAACTATATAAGGATAAGTTAGGATGGTCTGTAAATCAAAGAGGTTTTTTGTGACTCTAACAGCAATTGTGCTTGTGATTCAATCCTCTTCAGACATTAATGATCAAGCGGGAGCTGGCGAATGACCCGGAGCTGCGCACTCAGAGCTGGGAGAGATTCCTGCCCAACTTCCGCCATAAGAGTCTCTCCAAACGCAAGAAGCCCAAGAAGAAGACAGTCAAGAAGGACTACACGCCGTTCCCTCCGCCTCAGCCCGAGAGCAAGGTACGAACGCACTCTTCCCGAGAGAAATCATGTGCTATAGGAGCAATAAGCCACTCGAGGTGTGCGCTACAGGGATTTGATCACGAGTACAGGGTGTTTTTACACTCGAACACCCCCATAGTTGTGGTAAAATCACCGTGGACATTGGTTGTTTGTTTTCATTTATAAAATGGCGACAACAGCAATATGATAAAACATACAAATGTAATGTAAATAATTCTTAAGCCAATTAATAGTTTATTGTTTGGCAACACTTCACAATTTAAGATTAGTTAACTAACTAACACTAAAAATTACTTCTAGAGCTTTTATAAATCTTAGTTAATGTTAATTTAACCATTTACTAATATATTATTAAAAATAATTAGGGCCCGAGCACCGATGGTGTGAGGACCCTATTGGAATTGCTCCGTTTATTCTTCTTCTTCTTCTTCTTCTTCTCCTTCTTCTTCTTCTTCTTCTTCTTCTTCTCCAAAGTAAATCACATTTTTGAGGGCCTAAACGTACTCAAAAACTCATGAAACTTTGCACACGCGTCAGAAGTGGTGAAAATTTACGTCTGTTATGGGTCGCAGCATTAGGCGTGGCAAAATGGCTCGATAGCGCCATCTAACGTACAGCCCCTCTCGCTACATTTCACTAGGGTTTTGAAATTCGGTACACACATTTAGCAGCCCGATACCTACAAAAAAGTCTCTTGGAGCGAAATCCGAAACCGAACAGGAAGTCAGATATTTTGAATTAATTCACCGTTTTGTGCATTTTCCAGACGTTGTACTTTAACGAACTCCTCCTAGAGCTTTTAGGAGGAGTTCGTTCACATTCCTTTATGCCACGAAGTACCAAAAATGCTAGAAACACGTTAAATCATGCAACACTTGGCTGAGTGCTAATGTATGTGATTAACGCCACGAAAGAAACAGGAAGTTGTTGTAACTCAGGCATACAATGTCCGATCTGCTCCAAACTTCACATGTTCGATAATAGTCCTGGCCTGAAGACATCAACGGGGCAATATTCAGTTGCGGCCAAAGCGCCACCTGTTGGCCACAGGAAGTGTGGCATTTCGAAATGACTGGCATAATTCTCCTGTATTCGTACACTTACATGCATGTCGCCCACTGTTCACTGTTTTCCTAAGGCCAACGGGTGGTGGTAAGCCCGGGTGCAAGGGCCCTTTCATCGCTGCTTGCAGCTTTAATTTGTAGTTGTATCTGTTAATATTATTTAATGGACCTGAGCTAACATATTATCTAACATTAGTAAATAAATAAATATAACATGTATTACTTTTAGTTAATGTATTAACTAACATTATTAACTAATGGAACCTTATTGTAAAGTGTTACCAACTGTTTGTTTTTCATTTTTTTCACATAATATATATATATGTATGTATATATATATGTGTGTATATATATATATATATATATATATATATATATATATATATATATATATATATATATATATATATATACTCACACACACACACACACACACACACACATACATTCATTCATTCATATATATATATAATATGTATGTATATATATTAATTTATTAAAGTATAAAATAAAATGTATATAAATAAATTATAAATAATTTATAAATTGTTTAATTATAATAATAATATTAAATCTATAAATACATCCCTGGACATATAAATTACAATAATAATCAAGTTTTTTTTTTAAAAAAAGAAAAGCTAATTTTTAAGTTAAATGTTTTTCTGCACAGATTGATAAGGAGCTGGCAACCGGTGAGTTCTTCCTGCGAGAGAGCGAGAAGAGACGCAAGAAGATGACTGAAATTAAGGTGTGTTGGTTTTTATGAGATTTTGCACAGATGCAGTGACTGATGAGAGCTAGTTCACTCATAACCCCTTGTTCATTTCTTGGACTGAAGGTGAAACAGGCTGAAGCTTTATCCAAGAGACAAGAGCAGCGGAAGAAAGATTTCATTCCCCCTAAAGAGAAACCCGCCATGAAGAAGACCAAACCAGGTACGGCAAACACGACACATGTGAATGACCGCAAATACTTCACAACGCAGTATCTACTGAGACGTGCATCACGGTTCACTGCAAACTAGTCATGAATCATCAAATCATAAGTGGAGTGTTTTTGAAACCGTGAAGTGTCTAAATTCACTTTTGTCCAGAAGTGTTATTTTACTTTTTATTTTAGTTTTATTATAGTTTTATTAATATTGATTTTTGTTTAACTATACATATACATATACACACACACACATACACACACACACATTTATATTTATTTATATTTCTATTATATTTTTTCAGCTTTATTTCAGTTAACAGAAATGTTTTTAATAGTTTGTTTCAGTTAATGATAATAACCCTGGTCCAGAACAGCATCTCTTATTGCATATAATTATTATTATTAATAATAATAATAGTAACTGTTAAAATATATAAAATTATTATTCAAATGCTTAAATAATAAATTAAATATTTTTTCAAATAATGCAAAATCATTCAAATATATAAAATAAATATATATATTTAAATATAGTACATTTAGTGTGTGATTTTTATCCAGAGCAACTTATGCTAGCTGCATGTACTGAAGGTGATTTGGGTCAGAAGACTAGTAGTATTGATTAGTAATATGACTTTATAATGTGTAATTAATTCAAATGAATAAGCATGTGAACTCATGATATAATATTTATTATTCTCTTCTTTATAGCAACCACAGAAAACAAAATTGATATTCAAGCCATTAAAGAAAAAGTGAAGAAAGCAAAAAGTAAAAAGCTCGGAGCTCCTCCTGTAAACCCCGAGACACCTTCAGCGAAAGACGGCAAACGGAAGAAAGTCAAAAGCTAACTCGCGTTGATCGATCTGAACTCTGCTGATCTGACTGTGATCCTGGAGAAACACATTCAGACCATCACTGGACGCCTGTTCACCTGTTGTAATATTGTGTTTATTAGTCAATGTGTTTATATAAAAGATGTTTGATTTCATGCTTCGTCAACATCATTATAAAACCTACAATCGTATTTTAGATTTTGTCTTGTAGGAGACGAGGAAGATAAGATCGGAAAGATATGAAACACAAAACTGGACGTTGCTTTGGATAAAGATGTTCTGTATGAATGTTTGTCCTAAAACCGCCAGACGACAGGCGCTCATTGATCGTGTTACACACTTTAAGTATAATAATAAATATACTAGTTAGTGCAGTGTCTGTGTGTACTGTATATACAGTATGGACATTCATAGGCTATTAGATGACCTATTTAAGTCGACATTTTTCTTTTGTAATAGCTGAATTTGTGATGCATCTTCTTTCGTGCTGTTCATCAGGAGCAAAGAGATTTCTCTTTTTTTGTTACCCAGAATGCTTGGCACATTTCCCTTTTTGCTATTTTCTGCCTGTGCCAGCTGCTGCAATGAACACAAACCTTTTTTTCCCCACATGTAGGGCAGTGATTTGTCTGATATATGACTCGCTCGTTTAAACTGAAGGAACTAGAGATGCCAATTGAGGAAAAACATGTCAAGGTCACATTTCAACCCAGATGAAGCCAGTTTTTCATGGCATTTAAGCACACTCTGATTCCAAGCTACTGTAATACATTCAGATGTTTTGCTTTATTTCCAATTCTCAGTGAGGATTCTTATTATTGTAATAGAATTTTAATTTGCATAATTAAAGGCAGTGAGCAATTATTGTTAACAGTTTACAACAAGGTTCAGTTCTTTAACATTAGTTAATGCCTTGAACCAACAATGAGAAAAAACAATAATAAAATATAAAATGGTGATATTTACAGCATTTATTAAAATAAGTTCATTTAAATATACTGTTTGTGCACTTTGCACTATTTTTGTCTTGGTTTCCAGTGCAAATGTCTAAAGCAAAATGACTTAAGATAAGTAATCGGAAATAATTATTGAAATTTAGTTTTTGCTTTAAAAAAGTAAAATGTCTGCCAATCTGCCAAAAATCTTGTTTTCCCTTGGAACTGAATGTATTTTTCTGATCCACTGACAGATTTTATTTTTCTTGTTATCAGCATAAACTCACTTAATCTTATGTAACTTTGCTTCCCATCTTGATTTAAGAATGATATTTGTACTTGAAAACAAGACAAAAATACTAATAAACTCTTTTTTGCAGTGTGTTAATTAATAATTTATACAATTTGAAATATATTAATATACATAAAATTTAATATTAATCAAGCGATTCAGCTATTCTGCGATAATCGATATATTGCTAGACAATCCTATAATGATACATCACGATATCTAACTATGAAAACAAAATACCAGTGAAAAGGTTAAATGCAGGTTTACTCTTTTTATCCGCAAAACGGATAAATCTGATCTTCAGTTCCTGCGCTATATGCAGATTTAATAGATTTAATATGAAGTGCATTTTATTGACCATCAGCTAATTTCAAAATCAAAAACTGCAATAGGAGTGAGCGTCAATAGCACTGGTAAGGTCTCATTATTTTTAATGAAGGTAATTGTGTGTTACGCATCTGTGACTTACTTTCACTTTCATATGCGGCAGTTTGGGCGTCAGCTTGCTGAAGAGATACTCATCTGTGGCGATGCGTGATGCAGTAGCGCTGTCATATCTGACTCACATGTATCAGTTTTAGTATTTTTTGGAGAAGTGAAATTTACATATGTGGTTTCAACAACCAGCTGCATTTAGACTGATGCTTAGTTGTTATGAAAATGTCGCAATGCATATTTTTCTTCTTAATTATTCTTTTAATCATGTTATGGCATAAAAAAAGTGCATCAGAGTTAAAGGGTTAGTTCACCCAAAAATGAAATTTCTGTCATTAATTACTCACCCTCATGCCCTTCCAAACCCATAAGACTTGTTCATCTTCACAACACAAATTAAGATCTTTTTGATGAAATCCGAGAGCTCTGAGCACAAAAAATATTCTCGTCGCTTCATAACATTAAGGTTGAACCACATGTCTTTACTATCTTTCTAGACCTTGAAAGTGGTAATAAAAATTGTTGAGAAGTCAGAGAGTTCTAAGTTTTCATCAGAAATATCTTAATTTGTGTTCAGAAGATGAACAAAGGTCTTACGGGTTTGGAACGACATGAAGGTGAGTAATTAATGACAGAAATTTCATTTTTGGGTGAACTAACCCTTTAATGTTTCCCCTGTCCCAGTGGAAATAGGGCATTGTCTGTATGTGATATTTGCGTTCGAGTTCAAGCTGTTTCACTCGTACGCAAACGGGTTATGACTTCGCTGCAGGCAGTAAACGCAGATAAAAATGAGCGGGACAGATATGAGTCTGGTAATCACAACCATCACACAGAATGTGCCGCAGGAGGACAGCGCAGGGTCCCAGTCAGGAGTCCAGTTATAACCTACACAAACAGTCATGTTTAGGGACACTTTTATAGCAGTATGCTGTTGAAAAGATGATCACAAACACCCAAAAACACCTGAGTCATTCTTACAAATGTCTGAAATGCATTGCATTTGCAGTGTTTCTCAACTAGTTTTGCATCAGAACCATGATTTTGTTAGTGAACCAGAATTGTGAACAAAATAGGACATTTGTTAATTTTTGTAAAAGCATAAAAAACGGAAATATATGATTTAGAGTCTAGTTTTAGTGTCTCCAAATATTAGTTGATTTTCAGTGGTTTCATTCTCTCAAAGGCCAGTAATGTGAGTGTGTGCTCATTCTATTTAATGCATATTTATGTGATCTTGTGTAAATTTGTTTATGGTTTAATGCCACATAATCGGCTTTCGACATCAACAAAAGCATTTGTGCGCAGACACAAAAACTTGTATGTATTGCAATGGCAGTCAGACATTTATAATTGTGAATGAACGGATGTTTTCTGGGGTGTGAGTAAATTCATATCAGGGTGCGTCTTACTCTGCAGCGCATCACGGGTGGAGTTTCCTGTGAAAGAAAGTGAGAGATGTGAAGTACAGAGGTTGTTGAGAAGTATAAGTATCTTTGTTGCTGACACTTACGACAGAGTTTATTTTCGCATATCTCCGGACCGCAGCTGCTGCACGATGGCCCTGTCCTGTATGGATCCTCACCATGGTAATTTCCTCTGTTGAAAACAAGTTTACTGTGAGCCAACAGCATGAAAAAAACCATTTCCTGCTTTTCAAATCCACACCACGGTCATTTCCTCTGTTGAAAACAAGTTTACTGTGAGCCAACAGCATGAAAAAACATTCCTGCTTTTCAAATCCGCACCACGCAGGGCTCCAGACTGCCTAAAACGGTTGCATTTGCGACTAAAAATATTAATTTGCGAGTAATGTTTTTGCTGAGGTTGCCATTGGCGACCATACAAATTCACACGTTATGACTATATTGCGCCTCTTATTAGCCTATCTTGGTCATGCTGTTCACTTTTCATAATCAACATAAATGAAATTTAAAGGGTTAGTTCACCCAAAAATGAAAATTCTGTCATTTATTACTCACCCTCATGCCGTTCCACACCCGTAAGACCTTCGTTCATCTTCAGAACACAAATTAAGATATTTTAGTTGAAATCCGATGGCTCCGTGAGGCCTGCATTCACAGCAATGACACTTCCTCTCTCAAGATCCATAAAGGTACTAAAAACATTAAATCGGTTCATGTGAGTACAGTGGCTCAATATTAATATTATAAAGCGACGAGAATATTTTTGTTGCGCCAAAAAAAACTAAATAACGACTTATTTAGCGATCAGCGAATCGAATCATGATTCAGATTGCGTGTCAAACCACCAAACTGCTGAAATCATGTGACTTTGGTGCTCCGAACAGCAGATTCGATACACTGATTCATTTGTGCTCCGATGCTTCATGAAGCAGTGTTTTGAAATCGGCCATCACTAAATTAGTCGTTATTTTGTTTATTTGGCGCTCCAGAAATATTCTCGTCGCTTTATAATATTAATATTGAGGCACTGTACTCGCATGAACCGATTTAAATATGTTTTTAGTACATTAATGGATCGTGAGAGAGGAAGTGTCATTGCTTCCTATGAAGGCCTCGCGGAGCTATCGGATTTCAACTAAAATATCTTAATTTGTGTTCCGAAGATTAACGAAGGTCTTACGGGTGTGGAACGGCATGAGGGTGAGTAATAAATGACAGAATTTTCATTTTTGGGTGAACTAACCCTTTGAAAACTATTATTAGGCTATAGTCTAATATTTAAACATAAATATGAAACTAAATAGGCTATGTTTTCTTTGACCCTCTGGCTGACGAACGCACCGGCGCGTTCTGATGGATTTTTCCCCATGACAGCTGAAACTTAAAATAGGCCTACTCCGTCATTTTTGGCGATACAGATTAGTGCAAGACATCATTACAAACTACAAATCTAAAATCTTCTGCTTTTGTAAAATAAACTTAAAAAACAAACAAACAGAACGCGCTTTCATCTGTCTTCGAATCTTTCTGAAACGTCTAAAAAATGAACTGAAACTCAGCGAATAGTTATCACACAAACATGAAACATAGCCTACGTCTAAAGAAAGCATGAAATGTCTAATAAAACAATTCACATTTAAAACAAATATTCTCCTGCAATGTAATCTGTAAACTAAAGAGATTTTCTCCTGAATCATGTTGCGAATGTTAATGCCGCGAGGGTGTTTCTAATACAACGACATAATGACATATAACAAATAAAACAAGACTATTCATTCTGTAGAATATTTGAATAGTTTCATCAAAGTAGGCCAGGCTATTTTATAGGCAGGTGGGACGTGTCTCGATCTTGCAGCATGCATGGACGTGCCTAAAAGAAAGAAACATCTCAATTCAATAAGAAATTCGTTGGTCTGTTTTAAATAAGAGGCAATCTCTCGCTGGAATGAGTTGTTTTTGCTCGTTGCCGCTGTTATCAGTTCTCTTGGCACTCGTGCACAATGCACAGTCTTTACACAGACGATCGAGCGCTTCTTTCTGCTAAAAGCACAAAACAAAATGCACACAAAAACATGTCTTTGCTCTTGATCTACAATCATTGATGAACACCTTTGGTTTTAATGAGGAAAAAAAACCCATATAAGGACGGAATTATACAAAGTTTCAACAAGTTGCATTTAGACTAGTGCGTTTATATCTGGACTGTTTTTTTTTTTTTTTTGGGGGGGGGGGGGGGTATTAAGTGAAAAAGTGACATTCATTTCCCAGAAAAATCAGAGATGATAAGATGAAAATGCTGAAACTGTAAAGAGGAGATATATAAACACAACAGGATGAATAAAAATAAGTGATTTAAAAAATTTAAGTTCCTTGTTTGGCTCTTAAAAAAATTATTTGGCACCTGTTTTTCCCCCTATAGGAGCCAATAAAAATGTTTGTCTGGAGCCATGCCACAGTAATTTCCTCTGATGACAACAAGTTTACTGAGCCAACAGCATGTAAAAATATTTCCTGCTTTTCAAAGCTTTTATGTGGTTCTTGTGGGGAAAAAAATGATTAAACACTTAATTTCATTTGTGCATGAACTAATGTTAACAATTTCAACTCTTGATTTTATTAATGTATTAGTAAATGTTGATCGTTATCAAAGATTAATGCTGTAGAAGTGCAGTTCATTATTATTTCATGTTGACTAATGGACCTTATTGTAAAGCATTACCAAAAAAAAATGCACAATTCACCACACCTGCCAACGAGGTTTCGTTTGTCAACATTACGCTAAGAAAAACATCCGTACAGAAACAGAAAAGATTGTGATTTTCTGCATGGACATTATCTGTTGCTATCACAAACTTAAAATTTACAGTTTCCTTCAGCTAAAACATGACACTATGCAAAGCATAATTAAAAATATGGATAAAACTCCTGTGAAAAATTAATTTCATATCAACCCAGTATATTAAGCCCTATTTTCATGGACTTTTCTTATAGTTAATACACTGCAAAAAATGATATGATTAATAAGTCATGCATGTTTTTTTTTTTTACATTAAAATAAACTTTTTTATGAGTTACGAGACTTGATTTTAAGTCAGTTTAATATTAATTTAATAATATTAATGTAAGTTGAAATGACTACATTTAATTTGATTAAGCTTAAAATAAACAACACATTTACTGTATTAACCAGTCAATGGTAATTTCAGCATTTATTTACACATTTTTAAAAATGTAAAGTTGAATACATTAATATTAACATGTAACATGAACAAACAATGTTACAAACAACAGTTACAATATTACTAACATTAACAAAGATTAATAAATGTTTTAAAAAATATATTGCTCATTTTTAGTTCATGTTAGCTCATGCTCAAGTCCCCCGTAGTCAATCATTTTATCCCTTAAAACTCACCTAAGTGACATATTTAAATGTTTTTTTCCTGTGAAAATAAATTGTTCATGCCTTAAAAAAGCTTGAATGTAACTCGACACCCTTGCTTCATTTAGTATACGCGGATCTATGAATATGCTAATTAGCTCCGCCTCCACTCACAGCATCGGACACATAACATATTACTGGTGTTTGATGCGCTGAAGTGTTGGTGTGTTGGTTTCATACTTACGCTGTTGCATAGTTGCACACAAATATGATTCCTGGCTTTGTTGAGAACCTTGTTTCAGCTACACCGTTTGGACAGGCCTGCGCGGCACAACCAACCTTGTACGTATCTGCCCAAACAACCTTTATGTGCAGAAAACAAGTGATTCAGAGAGGTTTTGTTCACTTACATTTGAACGTGCAGGTGTTTCGTTAAGCATTAACCAGATCTGAGCATGTACCTGTGTGTAGTGACCGCACACTTCTCCTTTTTTGCACTGGTTTGGCTTTGGCGCATAGTAATCGTAATGTTCGACCTCATCCGCCCATAATTTCACTGCAGATTTCACTGTGAAACTGGTGTATGGATATCCAGCCCAGATGTTTTCACCCACAGAAGTGAACGTAGGGTGCATCCTCCTCACCTCTCTAAGGTAAATGTTGTGTTTAAAGGTGCAGAATCTCGCCCAGGCCCGTGCCGTCACCGCCAGCCCTTCATCCCACGTCTGCACACAGACACATACACTTATATTGGCTTCATTAGTGAGATTGATATTGACACTCTGCACAAATCAGACTTATACACAATTTGTTTTGGAATTGGTGACTTGTAATGGAGTCATTTTCACTGTGAGGTATCTGTACTTTTACTCAAGTATGGTTTTCAGGTAGGGGAGAGCATGGTAAGTTGTCACACTTTTCACATTCACTGAGCACCATACATCACAATGGTATAAATGTCATACCAAATGAAAGAAGGAAGTCTTTGGCACATTTGTTGTATTCATTACATTTTCATATCTTATGTCATTACGGAGTTGTAGACTGTTGAACAGAGAATGTGCACTTGTGACAATTTGCCCCATTGGCGGGTAAGTTGACACACTAGATTATCTAAAAATAAGAACACAACTACTTAATTGTTATTATTTTTAAATTCAAACCAGAACTGGAAATATAAACAATCATGCCTAGAGAATTTGGAAAAACAATTATTTCAATCCAAACAATGCACATTTCAATCAAAACACATTAAGTGGCAAGACCACTTTACTTTGAACTTTAAACCCAAACTTTCTCTGGCTTATAGATCCATGATAACTGAATGGAATACTGCAGATAACATGTTTAATCTCTGAACATAACTGACTTGACATGTTGAACCTCTTTTTTGAGCATGTTCTATGTGTTTATTTGTACTGGGGCATGTTGTCACATGTGACGACTTGCCCCAAAGTCATTGAGACAACTTGCCCCAAACTGATATGTGTGCTAATGTTGGCTAAATCTCAAGGTGAGCTCAACATAGCACGTCAGCTAAAGTATAAAAAGACACGTTATTGTCTCCTCTATGTTGTGCAAAATAATAATTTTTAACATTCATATCAAACAAAGTTGTATTGCATAAAATTTAAAGTGCAATTTTTTTACTTTTTAAGCCAAAAAAATAAGAAAATTGTGCTAACTTCAGATTATAGCGATCTTGACCACATGTGACCAGGAAGTTGACTATGGAAGAAGTCACACAAAGTGGCTATTTGATTTTTGAGATAGAGCCTCTAGTTTTGGAGTTATGAGTTATGAGTGTGACAACTTACCCCGCTCTACCCTACTCTTTACTCTTTACTCTTTACACCTCTGCTGAATGCGTGAAAATGGCTTCTTAAAAGGTGTGAATTTTGAAAGGGTGTGAATCAGATGATGCTTTCAGCTGCCAGTAATTTAGGACTTTCAAATCTGTTTAACACGTCTTACCATGTTTAAGGGTGTGTTCACACTTGGCAGGTTTGGTTTGATTTAAAGGAACTCTGGAGCGATTGCTCTCTTAGTGCGGTTCATTTGAATAAGTGTGACCGCTGTCGTCCGAACCCTGGTGCTCACCAAATAAGTGGACAAGAAACCCCTCTTGGTCCGCTTTCAAACAAACTCTGGTGCGGTTCGACTGAAATATGAACGCAACACGGACCAAAGTCATGTAAAAGAACCAAAAAAAACAACATGATGTCACAAGATCCCAATGACCCTAAAAAGGACAGTATACCTTTTTTTTCTTGTCATAGTTGCGATGTTGCCCATCACAGCTATCAGAACTGCGGATCTTTGTTTGTGTGTGTGACGAAGGGATTCCTCGCACTATTTTGACTCCTTTACACATTTTATAAACTGGAATAAATACCATGTACGCACATACAGCGAGCGAATTTAGCCCAAATGGATGTTGGATGTTTGACAAGTTCCATTGCAAAATATATGCCATGAAAGCTTTAGGTTCAGTGTTAAAAATGACACTAAGCGAACCAGGACTAAATGTATCATTTTTTGGTCCGGACCAAAAGAACCAAGAGAACTGAACTACAAGTGTGAATACAACCTGAGACTCCATCTGGACCTGCTGATCTCAGATCAGAGACATTAAAAACATCTCTTACTTACCATGTAGCGCATGTAGCTGGCCGGGGGATTCACGTTGGTGCGGTACATGTTGTGTTCTCTCACACATTCTTCAATAAACGTTGGATCCTTGATATCGAAGAAGGGCTCGCTGGAGACCACTTTTAGCAGAACTGTGACAGAGATCAGAACTTGAATAAAGTCACTCATTACGGAGTTTGACTGACGAATGAGAGAGAAAGGTTCCGGTTCCTGACATTTTTTTTTTTTTTTTTTTTTTTAACTAACTTCTGCTTTTGCTCTCTGATTCAGAGGAGCTATTTTTGTTTGAAACAAGTCAAAACCTCTGTATTAGGGTCACATCGGGTGCATACCGCACTGCATTGTGGGTTAAACCACTTCCCCCTTCACCAGTTATTACCAGGTTAGCTTGGGTAAATGCATGATTTATGAATGAAATGGATGAAGATTTTAATGTCATGATGTATGAGTTGGGTATTTCTATCACAGAAGTAGTTTTTATTGTGCAATCATGTTTGCAAAACTGAAACATTAAATAATTTAATATATTCATGAGCATATTGAGCTTCATCACATACATGCATATGTGATGTAATTGCAGCTTTGCACATTGCCTTGTTTCCTGTTTCTGATGTGTGAATGCATACGAGCAGGGCTTTTTTTACCAGTTCTGCTTCTGGAAACCAGAAATATTTTTGTCTTCATTATAGCACAACGTTTGTCAGTGCTGTTATTGTTAACTAAAACTATTAAAAGTCGTTTTCGTTAATTGAAATAAAGCTTAAAATATAAATATTAGATAAAAAAAATTGGCAACTCTTGCCTTGGCAGCTAACTGGAATATAATAAGTTGTATTTGAAGTGGGGGGGAAAAAAAGAAGAAAAAAAAGCTGAATGGACATAAAAAAAAAAACTAATAAAAAATGATAAAAGCAACTAAAAATTAAAATAACCTAAAATATATAAAAATACACTCATTTTTAAAATTGTCACGAACTCCGTAGCTCCCATCGGAGGGAACCTGAGATACTGACAATCATTCACTACATTTCCCATCAGCCTTCGTCCCGGACTAATCACCTGCCAGGTGTAGCTCATTTATTGGACTATATAAGGACTCACGTTTCCCACAGTCAATCGCGAAGTCTTGTATTGCCGTGGTGTACAATTCTGAGCGTTATTATTCTGTCTGACTGATTGCCCGTTGCTGATCCTGTTGTTTACCGTCTAACGAACCTCCGCTGCCTGTCTCTGACCTGTGCCTTATCTGTGAATGTTTGCTGCCAGCCCTGACTATTGCCTGTTATCTGACTACGATTCTGCCTGCTCTGTATTAAACCTGTTTGCTCCTGATCTACCCTGCCTGTATGACTACGCTACTGTTCGATAAAGCATGCAAATGGATCCCAGCCTATGTGACGATTCATTACAAAAATATTTTAAAATATTAGTAATACTACTGAAATAACACTGTCTGTTGTAGTTTATACTTGGCCTTTATTTTATATTTTTTATATGAACTAAAAGTGAAAATCCTTTTT
Organism: Megalobrama amblycephala; assembly: GCF_018812025.1. Lineage (NCBI taxonomy): Eukaryota > Metazoa > Chordata > Actinopteri > Cypriniformes > Xenocyprididae > Megalobrama > Megalobrama amblycephala. The sequence goes on along the minus strand of NC_063057.1, from coordinate 7,187,504 downwards.
TCATTGAAAATGTTTTATTTTTTCTTCACACATTATATTATCAGAATAAAAGTTAAACTTAAAATAAGTTCGATTAGAAAAATTTGAAATGTTGCCATGGCATTAAAGTATTAAAATAACTCAAATTGAAAAAAAAGCTAAATGGAAATATATAATAATAATAAAAGACTAATTAAAATTAAAAGTGAAAATATAAAAATAAAAACAATTTTAAAATAACAGCTTTATAGTTTCTTAATATTTATAAAATATATTAGTAATACGGAAATACTGATGTCTGTTCATATTTTACATATTTATTTTATATTTCAGTGTAGGGCTGGGCGATATATCGCATGAGATTGTATATCGCAGATGAATCGCCTTCGATAATGAACGCGATATTGCGTAGCTTGTCAGTGAACTACGGTTCTGTCTATTAAATGCCGCTCCATTTGAAAGCAGGTGATGGCGATTTAGCGGTAATCAGGGAACCGGCTTTACTGACGAAATACACGTGACAATCTCATGCGATATATCGCCCAGCCCTATTTCAGTGTGGTTTAAAAGTGGATATCCTTTTTTGTTCATCACAAATTATATTGTCAGAATAAAAGTTGAATATGAATATGAAACGTTTCTTCCTCGTTTTATGTCATTTTTAATATATCTCTGGGTTTAAATGAATTTTTTTTTGTGTGTGTGTTCTCAGACGTTTAGACTCTGTGACTATGAATATGTAATTTTTTATTAAAAAGTGCAAAAAAATCATTTATTTGTACTTTTTACAGTAATTCAAGTAGTTGATTATAAAGTGATCAGTATCTCATAATTATCTCATAGTATCTCATAATTTTCCAGTGTTTAGTGACTCATGCTGAATACTTAGTGATGGTAAAGTATGGGTTTAAATGATTGTAAGTAGTGACTCCCAAATACCAGCAACCAAAAACAAACAAATAAAACATTTCAATATCATAAATAATCAATGACATGACAATAATATGGTAAACTTAACCTGATGTAAAGAGACATGAGACTACTGTAGCACAGATATGAAGAAACAATTGTACTGTTTAGCACTATTATGTAAAATGATTTGAGCACAGAACCATACATTATAACACAAGATGAACATAATTTAAGAAATTTCCAAAAGTTGATTGAGCAGCATCATTATCACACCCCTCAGACCCCCAAAACCACATAAACAAGGTTGTGACCCAGAAAAATGGCACTGATAACCATAGTGTGTAAGTGTGTGCACTGGTTGGACCTACATTAAAGACCTTAGTAGTGTGTATTCAGGTTTCAGCCCACGCCCCCTACATTATAAGGACATGCTGATATCCTTGTAATTTCTAACTAAACTAAACATACAAAATTTTTGGTCACTTTATATTAGGTGTCTTTAACTACTAGCTTGTATTGCAAAACACTTGTGCTCTTATTGAGGAAGGATACGGTTTAGGTTTGTCAATAATTACATCAACATTTTAATTACAGAAATGTATTACAACTGTATCTTTAAAAATATAAGTACATTTGTAGTGTATTGTATCAAATGATTCATTTAAATGTTGGTACATAGTAGTTAAAGACACCTATTATAAATTAGGACCCATGTTTTTATTTTTTTAATATTAAAAATGTAAAAATGCAGAAAGTTTTTTGTGATGGGTAGGTTTAGGTGTAGGGGCTAGAAAATAATTAGCTCAGTATACAATCCATCCCGTCTGTCCTCATGACGCTAGCTGTACCCATGTGTTTGTGTGTGTGTGTACATTAAGACAGCACACAGTTGTTACTGCTCTCATCTGTCACGTCTGTGTCTCTGGCAATTTGAAGAAAATGATCCCAGTCTGGTGCTGATAGTGGCAGCTCTGTCTGAAAATGATTCCAGAACCTGCCAGTGAAAAACACAAGCTAAGTTTATTCTTAGTTCATGTTAACTAATGTAGTTAACTCATGTTAACAAATAAAAACCTTACTGTAGTGTTACCATTAAAACTAAAAAAAACTAAAAAAGCTGAAATAAAATATAAATGTCAGATGAAAAACTTGAAAATTAGAAATTAAATAAGTTTAAATGGAAGTAGGGATTCACGGCCTGTGTAATGCTTGGCAGTTTTTTGTTAAATTCCTCAAACTTGCACTCAGTTTAATTTTTGATTCTACGAGTTTGGGTTGTTGCATCTGAGTCTAATTTTTGAACAAACATAAAAAGTGACTCATTGTGATATCATTTATATAATTAGCGCTCGCGGTTAGATCGTACCAGTGCCGGGGGATGGAACAGGTGTATGTATTCAGAGCGATGTAGCGTTATATATAGGCCTATGGCAAGTCTGGCCATGCAATAATTTATCGCCTGCCCTACACTACATGTCAGACAGTGGCAATGCGCTGAGGGACAGCAAAGACAGCTTTCAAACACAACATTCTCCTCTTCCTTATAGTTCTTTTGAGGCAGTTTCTATCGTGTTATTTTAATAACTATTTCAAGAGCGTATTGTAGTACGGAGCCGCTAAAGGGACATGGTGGCAGAAAAAATATGGGATGGAAAGAAAAAATATTTTTAAAAATGTTTCGTTCCCTCAAGAAACTTTAGGTGTGTCTTAATAAGCTCCCTAGTTCAGTAGTCAGGGCACTGATTAGGGAGTTGGCCATTTTAATGGCTGTCTCAATCGTGAAATCCTTCCAGTCCACTGAACTTTTCCTCTCTGTAAAGTCCCTGTGAAAACCCCGTGAAATGTTCCGTTGACAAAAATCATAAATTGCGCAAACCTACTCGATACACATAATGACGCGTGATAGATGTTTTGAAAAAAACAAACTGTTAGTAAATTATATTTCAGCACAAACACACGTTGTCAGATAAGGTCCTAATGTAAACATTTAAAATTCATTTGCAGCTGAAATATTGCAAGTCTATGAAAAAAATAAAAATAAAAAAATAAATAAATAAATGTTCCTAAATAGCACTAGTGATGTCAGCCGACACCTATATGGTGGCCGGTATATCATGCACCCCTAAATGGAAGTAATAAAGTTATTTACTACAACTATATATTATTTATATAATTTAATATCCTTAAAACCTTCATACTTTAGAAGAAAAGGTTCTATATGGAATCTTCAAGGGTTCCGTCAGGTGCATTCTTTGAAGTACTTAGGGGTAGCATGTAAATACCAGGGTAAATGAATAAAATCCCAAACATTTCCAATTGATACATCACTAATACACTCTTATGTATTTTTCCTTTTCATATTGTGATGATTGTATTTTACTTGTGGTGGTAAACATCAGGATCTCGACTCATTCTGTTATTGAAGCCGATGTACAGGTCGTCCCATAGCAGCCCGTTCAAAACCACGTGCCTCATCACACCCACTCTGTTCTTGATCTAAACACACACGTTTCATGTATTAAACTCGGTGCATATCTCATCCGACACTGTCTGTGCTACAGGACTTTAGTCACCTCCTCATACGCATGCTCTCTCTCCGGGCGTGTGTCTGGGAAAGAAAGGTCCATAAAGTCCACCAGATAGTCGTAACCTTCACGCAGGGGCTTGAAATCATCATCTGTCTCAATGACCTTATGGAAAAACACACAGCGTTAAAGTTTAATGCATGTGTGGGTGTGTTTATAGGTTTATAGGTGTGTATGTGTGAGATCCACTAGCCGTATGGCTATGATAAAATATTATTTACCCGAATGACCAGATTGTAGCCTTTAAATCCTGCCCAGTTATAGTAGTGCTGGATCCAGCTTTTGTATTTAAAGATTTCAGCTGAAATGGAAGCATTTAGTTCATCCACATACAAGTCAAAGTCCCAACTGTCCTTATAGATCTTTGTACCGTTGAGTTCAGTGATGGCACTCCTATGGTTATGATGATAAAACCAGAAAAGAAAATGAAAAACAGGCAGAAATTATTACAGAGACTCATGCCACATGCTAATTCACTCATGCAGATATGATCATTTCAACATAATTCTCACATCAACATGAACATTATGTTAATGTACAGACAAACTCTGATGTACAATTAATCTGTCACATGGAAGAAGCTGATTAAAATTAAACAGATGCATGCTCAAATACTATAAACACGGTCAAAAACAATGTCAGTGTCACGTTTAGAGTTTGTTTTTCATCTGTTTTCATGTTTTTCCCCGTCTTCAGTTTCTGATACAGTTTTCTAGTTTGTAATTTGTTTCAGTTCTCCTCGTGTGCCTGCCTGTTTGTTGCCTTGGTTACAGATTAACTAGTGTTAACTAAAATATAAAAAAACTCCAGCTAGTTGGCATAGAAACTTTTATCATTTTAATTTAGCTTAACGTGATGCATTTAAATATAGACACATAATTATATAAATATAGATATAATTTAATATATATATGATTAAACAGACGAATTAAATATATAAAATATAGACATATTTAAATGCACACAACAAAATGTCTAAAATTTTGACTAAAATTAAAATGCAAACAGAAATTGAAATAAAAATTTAAAAACTAAATCAAACTATTAAACTAATATAAAATCTCAATGATACTAAAATAACGTCATATTAGTGTGTTGGCATATGCTGTTCATGCTAATTTTAATACATTTCAATGTTTGTTTTTTATTAGAACAAGCAAATAATTAAACATCTCAAGCATCAAATTATTACAGAATTAAGTAAGAAAACATGAAGAACTTGAAGAGAGGAAAAAAGAAACAGGCATAATATATGCCTCAGTGATTTTTAAGGAACTTTTTTGCAAAAGCAGTTGATCTAATGCACTGAAGCTACATCAAAGTGTTCATATGCTTCATGCTAATGCTAATAAAGCCACAATACCTGTTAGATGGATCTTTTATTGCGAGGGCCAAATCCAGGACAGAACCGGGTAAAGGTGTCCAGGTCAAGGTGTTTGGACAGCTCTTCCTTATTGATTCATTCAGGTCTACTGGGCTGTTCTTGATGTTCGTCTCCTTTATGTACCTGTTAATCATGTTTGAGTGTTACTTCATCATACACTCTGATGGCTGTTATATGCATACCAATATAATTAATATATTTTTAATGTATTTAAAAAAAGAAGTCTCTCATTCTCACCAAAGCTGCATTTATTTGATCAAAAATACAGTTAAAATTGTGAAATATTATTACAAATTTAATTAAAATACAGTAAAAATAGTAAAAATAGTGAAATATTATTACGATGTTAATAACCTGTCTTCTATGTGAATATATTTTAATATAAAAGTATTCATTTCTTTCAAAAAATAAAAAATAAAAATCTTTGAACAGTAGTGTAATAATAATGCATTTGAGTCAGACGTACATCACGCTATGTAGATAAAATGGCTTGTAAATGTTGATTTGTGTTGACTTTAATGATGTTTTCAGTAGTTAAACATTGTCTTTCTAGATTTTGTGTGATAAAGGTGTGTTATCCACCTGTCAGAGGGATGAGCTTCTGTGAAGTATCCAGCAAAGGGGCAGTAGATCTTGGGCTGCAGGGATTTCACCAGCTGAGTCTTATAGTTTAGCAGTTTCTTCCTCTCATTCTTGATGAAATCCGCCTTCCAGCTTTCTGTCAAAGGATGAAAAACCCAAAGTCAGAAACCTGTTCCCAAAATACACATTTATAAAGAAATAAGCTGCCATTAGAGTGGCCAGTCTATCCTGAAAGTGCTCGTTTTTGTCATGATTTTAGCATTTAGAAACCATATGAGAGAGTAGTTAGCAGAATTCAAATGAATGAAATTGGTGAACAGTTTGATGTTTCCCCATTCGAAGAGATAGGAGCTGTACTTGCATGACTGAAATAGCGTTTCAAAGATGGCCGCTGAGTGAAATTCCTTGCCTTAAAGGGACTTTGATGCGTAACTCACCAGTGTACTTGCCGCCATGGAAGGTCATGGGGAAACCAGAGGCGCCGCCAGCGAAGTCGCTCATCATCACGTCAACACCGTGTGGAAGACGTCCATTGTTTGGTCTGGTGCAGTCCACCGTATTCAGGATCATGTGACCTTAGAAGGTGTTTTATAGAGTTTATCTAACCTATTATCAATGTTGTGCATTTCTGAGGGGCTTTAGATGTTTTATTGAGCAGAAAAACTGTTAAAAAAGATAATCTGTTGTTTATAACCATAAATTATAAGGTGATTCATCATTTTTATTTACATTGTTTGTTTTGGAATGAAATTAATACTTTTTATTCATCAAAGATCCATTAAATTGCTCAAACGTGACATATTTCTATTTCAAATAAATGCTGTTCTTTCATCAAAGAGTCCTGCAAAAAATCCACAAAATAAAGCACTTTTTTTTAATGTTGATAATAATCAGAAATGTTTCTTGAGCAGCAAATCATCATATTAGAATGATTTCTGAAGGATCATGTGACACTGAAGACTGGAGTAATGATGCTGAAAATTCAGCTTTGATCACAGGAATAAATTACACTTTACCATATTTTCACATAGAAAACAGCTATTTTAAATTGTAATAATATTTGAAAATATTACTGTTTTACTGTATTTTTTATTAAAAAAAAGAAGCTTTGGTGAGCAGAAGAGATTCTTTCAAAAACATTAAAAATCTTAAAGATTCCAAACTTTTGAACGCTAGTGTAATTCATTATTTTAAATCCTCATTTAACTTAAATTCTGCTAATAATATACAGTAAATACAGCTGAGGACAAGTTTTTAGGTGTAAAGTAACATGTAAAGGTTTTTTTAGGTGTAGAGTGACACTTTCACACCTTTGAATGAAAGAAAGTGTTACTCTACACATGAACTTTGTCCTAACGACTGTTGGCGCATGTTAACTTACAGTAAATGTCACTTGCATGTACTTTACATCACATGGTTTAGATAAAGGCAGAAGAATGCAACCAACCCTCTTTATGACCACGCTGTGTTCATCTTATCTTATTCTTACTGATAATAAATAACTTATTTTTCATACTTAAACTAATTAGTAACATAAGGTCTTAGTCCTTCCTCAGAGGAAGAACAAAGAAAAGGGCCACTTCAAGGCAATATATATATAGCAATTTTTGCAAACAGATTGTTTTAAAGCAGCTTTACAGGGATAAACAAGAAAAATCAGTCTGGATGAGCAGCAAAATACCTTTATACTCCACGATCAAGCAGGTGTCCATCTCAGGATGAACTCCGTCCATCAGAATCATAAATCTCAGGTGATCGTCGACCTTTCAAATGATTCAAAAGCCGAGATCAAGAAAAGTAGGATGTGGGAAATGGGGAGAAAAGCCACCAAATCTATCACTTACATTCTGCCACACACCGAACGGCACCACGTTGATGTTTGTTAAATTCACTCCACTTTTCTCCAGATACCTGCAATAAAACACAAACAAACTGTTATTAACAAACAGAGCCAAAATGCAATGAAACTAAACAGACATTATTAGCCGAAATAAGTATTTAATATTACGTTTTTGATAAGTTTTAAAGCTGCAATTAAAATGGCATCAAATGTCAGAAAGATTTGAAAAGGTTTTTTTTTTGCAGCAATGCAATAAAAGAATCATTTTTGGTTCCCCAAATAACCTTTCAGTGAACTTAAAAGAACTATAGAATGTTTTAAAAATCTAAAGAAGCGTTTTCTACTATAAAGAACTTTTTGTGGAATGGAAAGATTCCATTGATGCCAAAAAAAAGAATCTTTATTTTTAATAGAGTATAAACTATGAAGTCGTTTGCTCTAGAGTTAAGTCTCACCAGAACACCGGCCGTGAAGTGTTTCCGACATAAATGGGAATATCTGGACGCTTCTTGGAAAGCTGTCGCAAAGTTGGGTAGCTGATGGAAAAAAACATGCAAACTTATTTTTTTGCGTAATATAATATAATATAACATAACATAATAATATAATATAATATAATATAATATATGGTGGATCAGGCTCTAACCTCAGGTGATCTGAATGCATGTGGCTGATGTAAATGAGATCTGCCTGACAGAGTCTGTCCATGGCATCAGACGGAGGTTCATGAAGGAGCCACCAGCCTCTCGCAAACGCTGGTCCTGTGAGCCACGGGTCAAACATCATCTTCTTGTTCCCCGCCTTAAGCTCCATACATGCGTGCGTGATGTACGTTAGCTGAAACAAGCACACACGCAGTATAGTGTTGGCTTAACTGATTATTAGCAACGTTAAAAACAGTTGTGCTGCTTCTTATTTTTGTGGAAAACGTGACATTTTTTGCAGGATTAATAGACGGTTGAACAGCATTTATTTGAAATAGAAATCTTGTGTAACATTATACTATCACTTTTGTCAATTTAATGCACTCTAGCTGAATGACAGTATTAATTTCTTTTAAAACCCTAAAATTGTGAACAGTATGAGCATGAGCATCAGCTGCATATTAGTGCAATTTACTCAACTATTTCCTTTAGCATTCTATTTACTTTTGTTATTTGTTATAGAGAAGAGAATACTGCAGGTTGCCAATAAACTTTAAATAATGCCTGTTACTTACTTTTGAAGATAATTTCGACTCATCCTTTAGCAAACAAAAGTGAAAAAATCTTAGAACTTTATTGATCTAGATGCAGTGTGTTCTCATGGGTGTGGAGGTGTGAATTTATAAAGCAATCAAGATTGACATGCATTAAGTGGAACGATCATATAAATATCCTATTAATTCAATTGAATTGATATTTATTTGTATTACACTTTTGACTATACATATTGTTTCAAAGCAGCTTTACAGAAAATGCATGTCTAGTCTACATTACAGTTTAGAGGGATCTCTTATTATCAGAGGTGACTGTGTCAATGTAATGTCCATATTTTTATTATTTTGTTTAATTGAGCTAGAGACAAAATGACAAAAGAAATCTTGCTGATAACGGGATCAGTGGTGTGGAGAGTTTTTGAGTTCAAATCCGCCTTTTCCAAACTCATTATTCTCCCTTTTCCCCCTTTTCCCATCACATATCAGCAATGAGAGGCATTTACTTAATATTTTACTTAAGTAGTGTCACAATAAGGCAGCATTCATTTATGATTTTAATAAATAGAATCATAATAGTTACGTTCTGTTTTATTATCATGATTTTTTGATTTCCGTGTCTGCCTGCCTGTGTTCCCTAGTTAGATCCTTGTTTGTTAATTAGTTCCCACACCTTTTTTGTTTGACATTGATTACGCTCCTCTAGTATTTAAGCCATCAGCTTCATTTGTTTAGTGGTCCGGTTTTGTTCATGTTAAGCATGATTATTTTCTGAGCTTCTTCCCTGTAATTCTCCTAAGTGTTCCTAGTGAAATGTACTATTAAAGACTTCTTTTGTGAAAAATGCACTTACTACAGCCTTCACTGCACCTGACACATATACAATGAATATGCAATAATAAATAGCATCTAACTATTTACACTTAGTGCACAGAAAATACTGCTATATAGTGCAGTAGCTATAGATGTAAGTGTAAATATTTTTATATTATCATTTTTTTTGCATTGGAGACTTGATGATATATGGTGTGTGTGTTTTGCCAACATTGCATATTTACACTCAAATGAGTCAAATGTACATGGAGCTGCTCAGATCATTTCGTTTCATCACGGACTGTAGGATCTTGATTATTTTGAGCAGATTGTTCAGAACTCTGCTGGATATTTTTGTTTTCCCTGGAGAGATTTGAGCGGAAGATTCATGTCCTACACAGTAGCAGTGATTGAGACATTAAGAAGATCTCATTTGGGTGTTGTGGCGGAAGCGCTGATGGCTAATGAGGCACTGAATGTTCTGATTAGCGTGGATTATTGATGAGTGTGATTGTGATTTACCGTAATCTCTCCGGCGTGTAGCTCTTGTGCTTCTCTGGGCTCTCTGGTCCAGGGGTCTGGAGGATTCAACTCAACCAGCTCTAAACTACCGTCAGTGTCTGACAGCAACGCCTCTACACACACACACACACGCACACACGCACACACACAACTGCAATATGAAAATAGGCCTTTATCACAGTCCTTGTGTCAACACATCCTGCTCCACCCTTTCAGCTAACAGGAAACATAAATATAGGCTAGAAGTCAGTATTTTTTAGGCTATAAATCAGTATTGGCTGTGCAAAGATTCCATGGATGTTAAAGGTTCTTCATGGAGCCATTAGATGCCAATAAAGAACCTTTATTTTTAAAAGTGACCACAAGGGCCACAAAAGTGTCATTTTCATTGCTCTCTTTTTAAATGACAGTTATTTTACCGAGTTCATCTTGCATGAAGCTGTCTGGAGGGTTGACGTACTCCATTGTGGCCACGTTAAGTTTCCAGTAGTGTTTAGTGCAGCGTACTGTCCTGTTACACAAATACACAAAGTACAATTTAATGATTCCTCTACAGTACTGAATTGTAAAACTTCCTGTCTGCTGAATTATAATAATAATAATAATAATAATGCATTTCACATTATTTACGGTTCTTATGTGCTCACCAAGGATATATACACACTTTAGATTCTCTCACCTGCCGTCCATGTCCTCTATGTCTTTAATGAAGAGTCCACCCTGGTGTTTGCACTGGTTTCTACATGCTCGTAGTTTGTCTTTGGCTTTGTAAATTATGTAGCATTTGCCATCCTCTGGGTTTTTCTTGAAATTAATTCCATCTTTCAGTGTCTGGACGTCTTCAGCCTGCAGTCGCAGGACTGTCATTGAGACCTGAGATGTCATTGTGGTCCACCAGCCTCAGATCTAGAAATTGGCATTGGCAGATCTTTTATAATAAGGTCTTATATAATATAATCAGTTCGGTAACACTTTACTTGAAGGGGTGTGCATAAGACTGACATGACACCTTCATAATCATGACATGACACATGTCATGAATTTGAAGGAGGTTTTATGAATGTTTATGACAACTGTCATTAAGTGTCATTCGCTCAATTATGTCATTTTTAATGCAAAGATGACATTGTTTGAGATGTCCGAGTTATGACAACTTGACATAAACCAATACATCATAACCTGTCAGTGTCTTTGTCATGACAACTTGACATTATTTAGCTTTATGGGTTAACATTACATTAAACTGTCATGTCGTTGGTTTTGACATTGGCTGTCATGAGGCCATTATAATAGTGTCATAAATATGTATCTTGAGCTCAAGTACAGTGGTACAAATTGAACTTTTCATTAAAATGTCATTAAGTGACAAAACTCTGACAAATAATTTTATAACAGTGTCATGACTATTTTTCATTTCATGTTTTTTTTTTTTTTTTTTAAGTTTCCTCCAACAGAAGGTCAGATAATAGACAATTTCAAATTTCGTAAAAAAGATGACACTGTTATAAAATAATGGTAACACTTTATTTTAGGGTCTTTTAACTAGTTGCTTATTACTATTAGCATTCATATGGCTAAAATATTGGCTATTTATTAGTACTTATAAAGCACATATTAATGCCTTATTCTGCATGATCTTAATCCTACCCAATACCTAAACCTAACAATTAACTATAGTAAGCAGTAAATTAAGAGTTTATTGAGGGAAAAGTCATAGTTAATCGTTTATATATGTGTTCCCTATACTGAAATGTTACCAAAATAATGTAATGTAATGTTAACCCATAACGCTAATTAGTTTTTTTTAAGTTTGATAATTAATCTGCTATGTCATGTTTATGACAGGTTATGATGTTTTGCTAATGTCAAGTTGTCATGACAAAGACACTGACAGGTTATGATGTATTGGTTTATGTCAAGTTGTCGTAACAAAGACATCTCAAACAATGTCATCTTTGCATTAAAAATGACATAATTGAGCGAATGACATTTAATGACAGTTGTCATAAACATGCATAAAACCTCCTTCATATTCATGACACATGTCATGTCAAGATTATGAAGGTGTCATGTCAGTCTTATGCACACCCCTTCAAGTAAAGTGTTACCATAAGTTCTTAGTTCAATGTCAATGTCAAGCTCAGAAGTGTGTTGATCATAATGTGTTGTTTGTAAACTACCTCAGGTCTCAAAGAACATAACATTACAATAATAATGAACATAACAAACTGAAAGAGCGTTGACCTGTACCACCTGACTGCTGCAGATTCATTTCGCCGTTGATAGTTTTGCCATTGCCATTGAAATGCATAAATTCGAGTTCCACAGAAGATATATATATATATATATATATATATATATATATTTATATATAGCATGAAATTTCTTCGCAAACCATCCATCAATTGGCCTATTTGATCTATCTCTTCACCATTACACTGACTCAGTTAAGTAAACAATGTTTGATAGCAAAAGCTTTTCTCCGCCTGAGTCATGCAATAAATCTGACATATGCAACCAGTTAAAGGCACAATATGTAGGATTTTTAGATTCAATTATCCAAAAAACACTAGAACACTGTTATATATTTTGTTGACTTGTGTACTTACATTTTCCCAAATGTTTCCAAGAATGTTTAAATCCAGAGAAATAAGCAATTTTAACCAGGACACAGACCGTGTCCATGTGTCCCATCAATGACATCACACCCTCGATTTCCGAAACCATGGAAATACCAAAGATGCTTTAGTATATTTTGTGTTTTATTAGACAGGGGAGCAACTGTTTGGATACATTCATCGACAGAAAACTAATGTTATATAGCTCAACACAGTAAGTCTTATTGTTTAAACTGCTTACTGCAGTTTGCAACAAGTGTCTCATAGTAGCCGCCGAGCGAATGCACAGAGTAGCATTATAACAACTTTCAACACTCAAATGTATCTAATATGATAAGACAGCGCTGCTTTACCCCACATACACTTGTGCAGAAGAAGCAGAAGTGGCGACTGCGGCATAATAAAAGTTCAAAGCTGCTGTTGAAATGTGTCACGCTCGTCTCTCATTAGCAATCGCTCCAGCGGCCACATTACTGCTCCCACAGCACTCGGCCCTGCTCTGCTTACAGTAACGTTAATAATCTCATCCATGAACATGATTTCTGCCTGAGTCTCATCCCAATTCTTTTCTACCGGCTGTAGACGTGAAGACATCACCTCTAATGATTCAGTGAAATCAAGGTGTCATCAAGCTTGACAGTCCGAGCGACATTTAGCTGTGAAAATTTACATATTGTGGCTTTAACAGATCAAATATTCACATATCCCTGTGATCTCCCAGACGAAGGTTAATTTTAAAGTAACCAACAGTTTAATGTTTGCGAATGACACATAATTGTATCCTAATTTAGTTACTTGGTGTTTGGTAATGAAGGGCCTACTTTGAATCAGCAACACTGACTCAGTGACAGACAAGTCATTTATAAGAAGACAACTGATGGCACCTGTATTCATAGCAACTAGTTTCTAACTAATTAATTAATTGATTGTTAATCATAAATATAGGGGGGGGGGGGCTGCTGATTGGTATAATAGTTTTCAAGAACATTATGTAAATTGGTAAACTATTTAGCCTATAGGCTACTAAAATGAACACCAAAACTTAACATGAACTGTTAAAAATTATAGCAATTTATGCGAAGAGACTGCGGTCTTTAGCCTCCTTTGTTAGAGCGCCCACCTCCCATGCAGATGGGCCTGGGTTTGAATCCCGCTTATGATGGAGTATTTTATCCATCCTATAGAAATCAATTGTAGAATTACTTTGCTTACTATAAAAGCTAGAAATCTTTTGAGGCCTCTTGGCCTATGTAACTGTAAGCCCAGGTGAAAAAAAGTACACTTCTATAATGAAAGTAGTGCTCTATTTTCACATACTAATTTTGTACTTAATATACTAAAAATTCTTCTTTAGTACTTCTTAAGATCATCTTAAGAAAATTTTTTTTATTTAAGTTTTTAATGTAAGAAGTGCGTTTGTCTAAGTGTTTAACGCAAGAAGTGCATTTGTCTTTATACGCAAGAAGTGCGTTTAAGTGTTTAACGCAATAAGTGCGTTTGTCTTAATATGCAAGAAGTGTGATTCTCTCAGTGTTTAACACAAGAAGTGCGTTTGTTTAAGTGTTTAACGCAAGAAGTGCATTTGTCTAAGTGTTTAACACAAGAAGTGCGTTTGTCTTAATATGCAAGAAGTGCGTTTGTCTAAGTGTTTAACACAAGAAGTGCTTTTGTCTTTATACACAAGAAGTACATTTGTCTAAGTGTTTAACACAAGAAGTGCGTTTAAGTGTTTAACGCAAGAAGAGCGTTTGTCTAAGTGTTTAACAAAAGAAGTGAGTTTGTCTAAGTGTTTAACACAAGAAGTGCGTTTGTTTAAGTGTTTAACACAAGAAGTGTGTTTAAGTGTTTAACTCAAGAAGTGCGTTTGTCTTTCTCAACTCAACTCAATTTTTATTTGTAAAGCACTTACAAAACCATAAAATTGGGCCAAAGTGCTGTCCATAAATAGTGGATAATTTATAAAATTAATACAAGCATAAAAAGAGCACCAAGAAAAACATGCAATGAATTACGCACAATTGGCCTAATCAAACTCCAAAAGCTTGATGAAATAAAAAAGTCTTCAAGTTCTTTTTAAAAATGTCTATGCTTGATGAGGATTTAATAGAAAACCGGAGCACATTCCAGAGTGCAGGAGCCGCAACGGAAAAGGCGCAGTCTCCACTACGCCTCAATCGAGCCCGAGGGACGTTTAAAAGCATACTCTCAGAGGAGCGCAGATGACGTTGAGACTGGTAGGGAATTAACAAGTCTTTTACATACTCAGGTGCCTGATCATGCAATGCCTTATAGACAAACATTAACACCTTGTATTGTATTCTATATTTTACAGGTAGCCAGTGAAGAGATATCAGTACAGGTGTTATATGATCCCGTTTTTTAGTGTTTGATAAAATTCTCGCCGCAGCATTTTGAACAAATTGGAGACGAGCAACCAGGGATTCACTTATGCCCAAATAAAGAGCATTGCAATAATCTAACCGCGTGGAAATAAAGGCATGCATAACAGTCTCCAAGTCCTTATTTGAAATGATACGTTTCAGTTTAGACAATTTTCTCAACTGAAAGAACGATGTTTTCACAACGCTATTAATTTGACGATCAAAGCGAAATACAGAATCGAAAATTACTCCAAGATTTTTCACATAACCACATGTATTATTGAAAAAAGATCCATATCGTTCAACCAGGTCATTACCAAGCTGTTTTTTCCCCAAACATAATAAACTCAGTCTTATCCTCATTCAGTTGTAAAAAGTTATTTGCTAACCATCCCTTTACCTCAGTCAAACACTCATAAAAATTTTCAAAAGATGTACAGCCATCACAGTCCAAAGGAAAATACAGTTGTAGATCATCCGCATACAAATGATAATTAATGTTGTATTTCCTAAAAATTGAACCCAAGGGCAACATATATAATGAAAACAAAGTCGGGCCAAGAATTGATCCCTGAGGAACACCCCAAGAGATAGTTGCAGATGCAGAAACATAATTTCCAATTTTAACATGTTCTGTCATGGAGATAAGAAGAAAACCACGTAAGAGCTATACCTTTAATCCCAACATAATCTCTGAGGCGTTCTATCAAAATCGCATGATCCAAGGTATCGAAGGCTGCACTTAAATGTAACATCATTAAAACAACACTTTTCCCGGAGTCAAGACCCAACAAAATATCATTTGTGACCTTTAATAAAGCAGATTCTGTACTATGTTTGGTTCTAAAACCCGCCTGAAAAATATCCATTATATTGTTTACAGTCAAGAAGTCAACAAGTTGATTGTGAACAACTTTCTCTAAAATTTTGTTTATAAAAGGCAGTTTAGAGATATGCCTAAAATTTTTTATATCCCGTGAGTCTAAATTCATTTTCTTTAAGACAGGTTCAATAACAGCATGCTTAAACTCTAACGGTACAGTGCCATAGGATAAACTGCTGTTAATAATCGATAAAATACTGGGACAAATAGTGTCTACCACCTCCTTAAACAATCGTGATGGAAGAACGTCATAAAGAGAGGTCGTCGGCTTTAAATGCAATATTATATTTTTCAGCTGAACTGATGTAATCAATTCAAAATTACTTTATACACAAGAAGTGCGTTTGTTTAAGTGTTTAACGCAAGAAGTGCGTTTGTTTAAGTGTTTAACGTAAGAAGTGTGTTTGTCTAAGTGTTTAACACAAGAAGTGCGTTTAAGTGTTTAACACAAGAAGTGCGTTTGTCTTAATATGCAAGAACTGGTTTGTCTAAGTGTTTAACACAAGAAGTGCGTTTGTCTTTATACACAAGAAGTACATTTGTCTAAGTGTTTAATGCAAGAAGTGCATTTGTTTAAGTGTTTAACGCAAGAAGTGCGTTTGTTTAAGTGTTTAACACAAGAAGTGCGTTTGTCTTTATACACAAGAAGTACATTTGTCTAAGTGTTTAATGCAAGAAGTGCATTTGTTTAAGTGTTTAACGCAAGAAGTGCGTTTGTTTAAGTGTTTAACGCAAGAAGTGCGTTTGTCTAAGTGTTTAACACAAGAAGTGCTGTGACGAGCAGGGCGGGCGAGAGCCGTGAGAGAACGGCGCGAGTCTCTCACGGAGGAGCTCCGGAGGCATAAAAGGAGGAGCGACGACTGTGAAGGACGAGAGAGGACCAGGCCTGGACTTTGTTATGTTTTATTATGTTTGTGTGGCCGGCAGACGTCCGCGAGGGTCTGCCGGCATTACTTTCGTTTTGTTCTTTGTTTATTTTGGTATTAAAGTTTTGTTGAATGTTCGCCGGTTCCCGCCTCCTTCTTCCCATATTTACGAACTGTGTTACATTGGTGCCGAAACCCGGGAGGAAGGAGGGACATGCTGTCGAAGAGCCCTCGCTGCTGAGGTGGATCGCGGTGCTGCGGAGTTCGGGCAGCGCGGGAGTGTGTGTAGACCGCGAGAGGCTGCCCGAGGCGGTGGTGCTGGAGCCTTGTGAAAGGTGGGACGGAGACCCGGATGCCGTGCTCCTGGGACGAGGTGGGGTGGCTGCCGTCCTGGACCTGGAGGGAGCGGAGGAGTCGCCGCCGTCCGCCGTGGGCCGGAGCCTGCTGCCGTCCGCCATGAAGGGGAGGAGCAGGGGACGGGGGACTCGCTGCCGGCTGCCCTCAGCCGGAGGAGCCATCGCCGGATGCTAGGAGGCGGTCGAGGATCGGGCCGTCCACCGAGCGTCCAGTGCCACCGCATGGCACCGCGAGAAAGAGTCTCTTGGCAGGCTGAGGACCGAGCGGCAGTGTGTCGGGGAACCGGACCAAGAATTTCTTTTTTTTTCTCTTTTTCCTCTCTCCCCTCTCTCGTCCTGTCGCTCCCCTTGCTTCCGTCTCCTTTCTCTCGTCTCGTCTGTCCTTACCCCCAGGTGCTGCGGCCGCCGAGACAGGCCCCGGGGGGGAGTAGAGCGCAGTCTCGGAGGTACCCCCCGGCCTGCGAGGGGCGATGGGGGTATGTGGCGACCAGGGCGGGCGAGAGCCGTGAGGGAACGGCGCGAGGCCGGTGGCGCGAGAGTTAACGAGCTACACCTGGGAGGCGCACCGGCCTTGAGTCTCTCACGGAGACTCCGGGAGCATAAAAGGAGGAGCGACGACCTTGGAGGACGAGAGAGGACCAGGCCTGGACTTTATTTTACGTTTTATTATGTTTGTGTGGCCGGCAGATGTCCGCGAGGGTCTGCCGGCATTACTTTCGTTTTGTTCTTTGTTTATTTTGAATTAAAGTTACGTTGAATGTTCGCCGGTTCCCGCCTCCTTCTTCCCATATTTACGAACTGTGTTACAAGTGCGTTTAAGTGTTTAACACAAGAAGTGCGTTTGTCTTTATACACAAGAAGTACATTTGTCTAAGTGTTTAATGCAAGAAGTGCATTTGTTTAAGTGTTTAACGCAAGAAGTGCGTTTGTTTAAGTGTTTAACACAAGAAGTGCGTTAGTTTAAGTGTTTAACGCAAGAAGTGCGGTTGTTTAAGTGTTTAACACAAGAAGTGCGTTTAAGTGTTTAACACAAGAAGTGCGTTAGTTTAAGTGTTTAACGCAAGAAGTGCGTTTGTCTAAGTGTTTAACACAAGAAGTGCGTTTAAGTGTTTAACACAAGAAGTGCGTTTGTCTTAATATGCAAGAAGTGCGTTTGTGTAAGTGTTTAACACAAGAAGTGCGTTTGTCTTTATACACAAGAAGTACATTTGTCTAAGTGTTTAACACAAGAAGTGCGTTTGTCTAAGTGTTTAACGCAAGAAGTGCGTTTGTTTAAGTGTTTAACGCAAGAAGTGCGTTTGTCTAAGTGTTTAACGCAAGAAGTGCGTTTGTTTAAGTGTTTAACGCAAGAAGTGCGTTTGTTTAAGTGTTTAACGCAAGAAGTGCGTTTGTCTAAGTGTTTAACACAAGAAGTGCGTTTAAGTGTTTAACGCAAGAAGTACATTTGTCTAAGTGTTTAACACAAGAAGTGCGTTTGTTTAAGTGTTTAATGCAAGAAGTGCATTTGTTTAAGTGTTTAACGCAAGAAGTGCGTTTGTTTAAGTGTTTAACACAAGAAGTGCGTTTAAGTGTTTAATGCAAGAAGTGCGTTTGTCTTAATATGCAAGAAGTGCGTTTGTCTAAGTGTTTAACACAAGAAGTGCGTTTGTTTAAGTGTTTAACACAAGAAGTGCATTTGTCTAAGTGTTTAACACAAGAAGTGCGTTTGTTTAAGTGTTTAACGCAAGAAGTGCGTTTGTCTTAATATGCAAGAAGTACGTTTGTCTAAGTGTTTAACACAAGAAGTGCGTTTGTTTAAGTGTTTAACACAAGAAGTGCATTTGTTTAAGTGTTTAACGCAAGAAGTGCGTTTAAGTGTTTAATGCAAGAAGTGCGTTTGTCTTAATATGCAAGAAGTACGTTTGTCTAAGTGTTTAACACAAGAAGTGCGTTTGTTTAAGTGTTTAACGCAAGAAGTGCGTTTGTTTAAGTGTTTAACGCAAGAAGTGCGTTTGTCTAAGTGTTTAACACAAGAAGTGCGTTTAAGTGTTTAACGCAAGAAGTGCATTTGTCTAAGTGTTTAATGCAAGATGTTCCTCTGACAGAGAGAGAAGAAAACTTGAGAGTAACGATAAGGGTGGGGTTTCCTCTGAAAGAGGGAGGAGAAAACTTGAGAGTAACGATAAGGTTGTGGCTGCAAGAGGAGAGAAGTGTGTGTGTGTACAGGCAGGAAGACAGAAAGAAAAGTTCACCCTTTCTAGTTGTGACTATTTTATAAACCAGAAAGTGGGGAACAAATTCTAACATAGACTTTGAACACAATGTTGATTATTGAACAACATTATTCCCACCAGTGGACCTGAAATAGAGGAACTGCCTGTTTAAAATATCTGAGAAAGACTAATCAAATATGTAAATATTGTCTGATCATCGTGGTGATAACTAGTTAAGAAAAGATGCAAGCTGGGATTAGAGAGGCGTAGCCTACTAAAAAAGTGTGAAACATATAGTCATAATTTAGATTATAATAGCATCAACACCAGAGATGCCAAGGTCTAGACATCAGTTACACAGAGATACTATAGGACAGCCTCCAAAAAAATAGGGAAAAAGGACAAAAAGCTTAAATACATGAGGCAAGCTGAGGAAACATTTGATGTGGTTATGTGCAGAGAAACTGAATCATTGATTTAAAAAAAAATCATTAAAATTAGGGAGACAGGTCAAAGGGAGATACAGTGGGTACGGAAAGTATTCAGACCCCCTTAAATTTTTCACTGTTTGTTATATTGCAGCCATTTGCTAAAATCATTTAAGTTCATTTTTTTCCTCATTAATGTACACACAGCACCCCATATTGACAGAAAAACACAGAATTGTTGACATTTTTGCAGATTTATTAAAAAAGAAAAACTGAAATATCACATGGTCCTAAGTATTCAGACCCTTTGCTGTGACACTCATATATTTAACTCAGGTGCTGTCCATTTCTTCTGATCATCCATGAGATGGTTCTACACCTTCATTTGAGTCCAGCTGTGTTTGATTATACTGATTGGACTTGATTAGGAAAGCCACACACCTGTCTATATAAGACCTTACAGCTCACAGTGCATGTCAGAGCAAATGAGAATCATGAGGTCAAAGGAACTGCCTGAAGAGCTCAGAGACAGAATTGTGGCAAGGCGCAGATCTGGCCAAGGTTACAAAAAAATTTCTGCTGCACTTAAGGTTCCTAAGAGCACAGTGGCCTCCATAATCCTTAAATGGAAGACGTTTGGGATGACCAGAACCCTTCCTAGAGCTGGCCGTCCGGCCAAACTGAGCTATCGGGGGAGAAGAGCCTTGGTGAGAGAGGTAAAGAAGAACCCAAAGATCACTGTGGCTGAGCTCCAGAGATGCAGTTGGGAGATGGGAGAAAGTTGTAGAAAGTCAACCATCACTGCAGCCCTCCACCAGTCGGGGCTTTATGGCAGAGTGGCCCGACGGAAGCCTCTCCTCAGTGCAAGACACATGAAAGCCCGCATGGAGTTTGCCAAGATGGTGAGAAATAAGATTCTCTGGTCTGATGAGACCAAGATAGAACTTTTTGGTCTTAATTCTAAGCGGTATGTGTGGAGAAAACCAGGCACTGCTCATCACCTGTCCAATACAGTCCCAACAATGAAGCATGGTGGTGGCAGCATCATGCTGTGGGGGTGTTTTTCAGCTGCAGGGACAGGACGACTGGTTGCAATCGAGGGAAAGATGAATGCGGCCAAGTACAGGGATATCCTGGACGAAAACCTTCTCCAGAGTGCTCAGGACCTCAGATTGGGCCGAAGGTTTACCTTCCAACAAGACAATGACCCTAAGCACACAGCTAAAATAACGAAGGAGTGGCTTCACAACAACTCCGTGACTGTTCTTGAATGGCCCAGCCAGAGCCCTGACTTAAACCCAATTGAGCATCTCTGGAGAGACCTAAAAATGGCTGTCTACCAACGTTTACCATCAAACCTGACAGAACTGGAGAGGATCTGCAAGGAGGAATGGCAGAGGATCCCCAAATCCAGGTGTGAAAAACTTGTTGCATCTTTCCCAAAAAGACTCATGGCTGTATTAGATCAAAAGGGTGCTTCTACTAAATACTGAGCAAAGGGTCTGAATACTTAGGACCATGTGATATTTCAGTTTTTCTTTTTTAATAAATCTGCAAAAATGTCAACAATTCTGTGTATTTCTGTCAATATGGGGTGCTGTGTGTATATTAATGAGGGAAAAAAAATGAAGTTAAATGATTTTAGCAAATGGCTGCAATATAACAAAGAGTGAAAAATTTAAGGGGGTCTGAATACTTTCCGTACCCACTGTATAATGACAAAAAGGAAAAAGAAACATAAAGATCGCCTCCCCATGAACCACCTTATGGCCCTTCATAGAAACAGATGTCTGACATAACAGGAAGAGTAGGAAAAAAAGTAGGGCTGTACGATATTGGAAAAAAAAAATTGCAATATGAGATACGATATTGATTTAAGGGTCAAAGAAGAAAAAGGGTTTTCAAGCATCAAAAACAATAAGTATAATACAGCTTTGAATTGTTGTTGTTTTTAAATTCATCAGAATGGGACCTGTTTAATTCATAGTTAGAACATAATGCATACCATAGAGGGTTAGTTTGTTTGTTTCTCCTGAGCAAAAATTAAATATTAGTTTTTACCATGATTTACAGAGTAAAAGTAGGCCAATTGAACAATTATCAAGAAAACTCCAATTCCAACTCCAAAAATGGATAAGAAATAACCCTGAAAGAAAATAACAATATTGAACAAACATTAGTTGACCGGTCCATAAGGAATTAAATTAATAAGCAGGCCTGCTAACAGGGATTGATCCAGAGGATTGCACAAACTGGTGGCCACCAAAAACACTGGTGTTTTCTCCTTAGTATAAGTGGTTTGTGCAGTTCCCTGAGGAAATCCAAATAACTGACAGAAAGGATTATAATAACTATTACTGACACTGACCAGTCATATGAAGACACTTTGTATCTTGTTATCCCTGGGAGACATTTGATCCATTGCAGAGATTCTAAGAATTTTAGGTTGTGTTAAATAAAATAACTTGTGCATTGTGTTGAATAAGCAAGATTGAGTGACCAAGCTAAACAGACATGTCATACAGATTTTACAACAACGAGACTCATTGATTTAACCATAAAAGGTTTGAGAGAAAAGGTATCAATAATAATGAGTGATAAAAAATAAAAAAAATAGTTTATATGGGACTGAAAACAAGGCAACCCAGACAGACTGAAATGCTGCTAATTTCTGCATTCTGCAAAGAAAAATGCTTGCTGTTTTCTGCAACAAAAAAAATGCTTTATTAAAATAGCATGAGGAAACTGCTGTTATCAACCAGATACTTTGTAGAATTTATAAAGCATAAATTTGATTAATGCGGTTCTCTGAGTGTTTAATCTCCAGATGACTTCTGGGACGACTGCCTTGACATACTAACTGAAAGCAACTGGACTGTGCAACAAGTGAAAGCAAGAAAGATAAGGACATGGCTGCAAAGAGGAAAAGAAGCATTGGTTGATGGGCCTTCACTCCCCCTGAAAGAGGAAGTTGAAAACTTATGAGGGGCTGATATGGACAAAGACAGAGTCAATGCAGTAATGACCGAGAAAACCATGCTGTTATAATGCAGATGGTCTCCTCTGCAGCTTGATCAAAAGTCAGACTGAGGAGAGGCAGTGAGACAACAACATCCAGAGTTAAACCACTGTCACACCATGACACCAGGCCCTTGAATGCCATCACAGACTGACAGAGCAAAAGCATTGAATGAGGAGGTTAACTTCATCCTTTCCTAAGCAGGCACAGGTGATACATTTCCAATTATCACTACAGAGACCGCTTCAAATTTTATTGATTGGCCATATAAATTATTGATATTTTTTAGCCAAATGCAACATTTGTGTCCAAAACAATGTCAGAAAAGGTGTGTACATGGATTTGAATGGTCAACCAAGGGGAATACCAAATGAATTTAAGGATGGAGATGAAGTAAAATCAGAATTTGAGTACATTTGTGTGTATAATTTATGAAGAAATATGAATTACTTTTATTGTGATTAACAGAAGCTCATTAACCACGCTGAAGATAGATTGAGAGCCTTGGGAGAACAGTTGGTGACCCACAAGCAAAATGACATGGCCAAACAGACAAACATTAAATTGATTATACTCAGAAGAATGAAGTGTTTGTGAAGTATATGAAGCTATCTGTTGTACTTATGTTGCAAATAATACAGCTCCTGATGGATCATTCAACAAGGCGATGAAGAAACTGAAGGAGATAAGAATATTGGGAACTAGTTTGATAAAATATTTAAATTACGGGGTAAATGATTTACTAAAGTGAGAATAATAATAGCAGTGGCTATTGCTATTTTTGTTTGGTTGTTCTGTAGTATTGTGCCGTTTCTCAGATCAATGATGGCAAGTGCGGTCTCCAGAGTGATACTGGATAATGAATAATAAATAATAAGTAATGAAGGTGAGAGCACTTTATTACAGTTCATCAGAGTTGATTTACAGATATAAAGTTTACCAGTTTATTAAGCACCTTCCAAAAAGGCATAAGGTCTTTATATATTTGTTTACTGTTAGTTGTAACGAGTGTTTCTGCGTAATTCACCAGGTATGAAATTGCTTAACTTGAAAGCATGATTGGTTTAAAACTAATGTTCTTAAAAAACAGCTTTAAAATCTTAGTACTAACTAGTGTGAATGGTTCAGTGATAAGATTTTATCACTGATTGCCCTATCAGCAGTTAGTTGGGAAATATATAGATGTTACACACCTGTGTGCACACCTGAAGTGAGTGCACACCTGAACTCACTTCCCTCATCAGCCTTCCCGCCATTTCCCTAGATTCCCTGCACATGTTGTCTTCGTCAGCACCCCCTTTAAGTTGGACTCACTCCCTGCACTCCTTTGCCAGTTCTATTGTTTGTTTAGATGTGTTGTGTTGTTATAACTCTCCTTCGTGTGAATAAAAGCCCGTATATTGTGGATTTCCGTATTCGCCTCGTCTCTACAGTACCAACACGTAACAATAGACTTGTTTGCCACATTTTTTATCTAGTTTTTATCTTTACCTACTCTGTAGTACAGCTGATGTATTCTTGTATACATTGTGTGTTTTTATTTTGTGTGTGTGTGTGTACAGATGCAAGGGAGTTTGACATGCTGGTTGATTCGATATCTTTTTTTTATCACTCCATACATCAGAAAATACTGTCAAAAAACAACAACAACATTTTCACAATATTTTAAAGTTTTATATAGCTGCTAAAGTGGAGTTTTTTTAATTGAAATCTACAGACACAAATATATAAAGTGTGATAAAATACACGGTAACACTTTACAATAAGGTTCATTAGTTAACATTAGTTAATAGTTAACACGAACAAATAATGAGCTGCACTTATACAGTATTTATTCATCTTTGTAATTTCAACATTTACTAATACATTATTAAAATCTTGTTCACATTAGTTAATGCTCTGTGATCTAACATGAACAAACAATGTATTTTCATTAATTAATGTTAACGAGGATTAGTAAATACAGTCACAAATGTATTGATCATGGTTAGTTCATGTTAGTTAATACATTAACTATACATTAACTAACTAATGAACCTTATTGTAAAGTGTTACCAAATTAACACTTAAAAATGCATTTTAGATTATTTCTTTCCACTAGTCTGAAAGAAGACTAAAAATCTAAAAATTGACCTGTGCATGAAAAAACAATGATTTTGCCTGTCGTTTAAAACTTTTAAATACTCTTCAAATTATAACAAATAAAAGATTTCGGTAACACTTTACAATAAGGTTGATTTGTTAACATTAATGTTTTAACTAACATGAGATAACCATGAGCAATACATTTTTTAATCTTTGTTAACGTTAGTTAATAAAAAATACAGTGCATTTACTCATGTTAACAAATACAACTCTTGATTTTAATAATGTGTTCGTAATTTTAAAATTAACATCAACAAAGATTAATAAATGCTGTAGAAGTACAGTTCAAGATATCTAATAATTTCAGCATTTTTTTATATACAGTTATAAAGGAACATTACCTTTGCTGTGTCCCGATGTCTGCAGTAACTGAGTAGGCAGTGGCTTTTATCAGTTCAGAGAGACTTTGTGCGGCAGCCCATGTGCGTCTGCTGTCTTCATCAAGCAGTTTCAGGAAAAGGGCGCTACCATAATGTCAGGGGGAAGTTCCCTTTTCTCGGGGAACGAAAACATTTTGTGAATGAAGGCAAAATTTCTTGTGTGAACAAACATTTTGCAAACGAAAGGAAAGTTTTGAGTGAACGCAAACATTTTGCTAATGAAGGCAACGTTTCTTGTGGGAACGCAACTATTTTGTGAATTAATGCAAAATTTCTTGTGTGAACCCAAGCGTTTTGCGAACGAAGGCAAAGTTTCTCGGGTGAACGCAAACATTTTGTGAATTAATGCAAAATTTCTTGTGTGAACCCAAACATTTTGGGAACGAAGGCAAAGTTTCTCGGGCGAACGCAAACATTTTGTGAATTAATGCAAAATTTCTTGTGAACCCAAACATTTTGGGAACGAAGGCAAAGTTTCTCGGGCGAACGCAAACATTTTGTGAATTAATGCAAAATTTCTTGTGAACCCAAACATTTTGGGAACGAAGACAAAGTTTCTCGGGCGAACGCAAACATTTTGTGAATTAATGCAAAATTTCTTGTGTGAACCCAAGCGTTTTGCGAACGAAGGCAAAGTTTCTCGGGTGAACTCAAACATTTTGTGAATTAATGCAAAATTTCTTGTGTGAACCCAAGCGTTTTGCGAACGAAGGCAAAGTTTCTCGGGTGAACGCAAACATTTTGTGAATTAATGCAAAATTTCTTGTGTGAACCCAAGCGTTTTGGGAACGAAGGCAAAGTTTCTCGGGCGAACGCAAACATTTTGTGAATTAATGCAAAATTTCTTGTGTGAACCCAAGCGTTTTGCGAACGAAGGCAAAGTTTCTCGGGTGAACTCAAACATTTTGTGAATTAATGCAAAATTTCTTGTGTGAACCCAAACATTTTGCGAACGAAGGCAAAGTTTCTCGGGTGAACTCAAACATTTTGTGAATTAATGCAAAATTTCTTGTGTGAACCCAAGCGTTTTGGGAACGAAGGCAAAGTTTCTCGGGTGAACGCAAACATTTTGTGAATTAATGCAAAATTTCTTGTGTGAACCCAAGCGTTTTGGGAACGAAGGCAAAGTTTCTCGGGCGAACGCAAACATTTTGTGAATTAATGCAAAATTTCTTGTGTGAACCCAAGCGTTTTGCGAACGAAGGCAAAGTTTCTCGGGTGAACGCAAACATTTTGTGAATTAATGCAAAATTTCTTGTGTGAACCCAAGCGTTTTGGGAACGAAGGCAAAGTTTCTCGGGCGAACGCAAACATTTTGTGAATTAATGCAAAATTTCTTGTGTGAACCCAAGCGTTTTGCGAACGAAGGCAAAGTTTCTCGGGCGAACGCAAACATTTTGTGAATTAATGCAAAATTTCTTGTGTGAACCCAAGCGTTTTGCGAACGAAGGCAAAGTTTCTCGGGCGAACGCAAACATTTTGTGAATTAATGCAAAATTTCTTGTGAACCCAAACATTTTGGGAACGAAGGCAAAGTTTCTCGGGCGAACGCAAACATTTTGCGAATTAATGCAAAATTTCTTGTGAACCCAAACATTTTGGGAACGAAGGCAAAGTTTCTCGGGCGAACGCAAACATTTTGTGAATTAATGCAAAATTTCTTGTGTGAACCCAAACATTTTGCGAACGAAGGCAAAGTTTCTCGGGCGAACGCAAACATTTTGTGAATTAATGCAAAATTTCTTGTGTGAACGCAAACATTTTGCGAACGAAGGCAAAGTTTCTCGGGTGAACGCAAACATTTTGCGAACAAAGGCAAAGTTTCTCGGGTGAACGCAAACATTTTGCGAACGAAGGCAAAGTTTCTCGGGTGAACGCAAACATTTTGTGAATTAATGCAAAATTTCTTGTGTGAACCCAAACATTTTGCGAACGAAGGCAAAGTTTCTCGGGCGAACGCAAACATTTTGTGAATTAATGCAAAATTTCTTGTGTGAACCCAAATATTTTGCGAACGAAGGCAAAGTTTCTCGGGTGAACGCAAACATTTTGCGAACAAAGGCAAAGTTTCTCGGGTGAACGCAAACATTTTGCGAACAAAGGCAAAGTTTCTCGGGTGAACGCAAACATTTTGTGAATTAATGCAAAATTTCTTGTGTGAACCCAAGCGTTTTGCGAACGAAGGCAAAGTTTCTCGGGCGAACGCAAACATTTTGTGAATTAATGCAAAATTTCTTGTGAACCCAAACATTTTGGGAACGAAGGCAAAGTTTCTCGGGCGAACGCAAACATTTTGCGAATTAATGCAAAATTTCTTGTGAACCCAAACATTTTGGGAACGAAGGCAAAGTTTCTCGGGCGAACGCAAACATTTTGTGAATTAATGCAAAATTTCTTGTGTGAACCCAAATATTTTGCGAACGAAGGCAAAGTTTCTCGGGTGAACGCAAACATTTTGCGAACAAAGGCAAAGTTTCTCGGGTGAACGCAAACATTTTGCGAACAAAGGCAAAGTTTCTCGGGTGAACGCAAACATTTTGGGAGTGTACGCAAAGTTTCTCAAACATTTTAATGGAAGTTACTCTCATAGAAAGATGGATCGCCTTCTGTTTCAGATGATTGTTGTTCCAGTCAATGGTTTTGGAAACTGTCCTCCTGCGTTTTCTGGTTCAAGTTTGTTTGTTGAACCTAACCTGACACTAACATTTCTTATCTAGCATTCATGTTGAAGTCAGTTCTGTAGTACTGGTTCAAAAGTCTAGTGTAGATTGTATCTCTTTTATTGCACTACAATCCATCACGCTTTTTACCGTCACAAAACCAAAAGCATTTGGTACTACCTACCTAGAATAGCAACGTTCACTAAAGGAGGAAGAGCGTTTTCACATTTGGCTCCTAAACTCTGGAATAGCCTTCCAGATAATGTTCGGGGCTCAGAAACCCCCAGTTTTAATCTAGATTAAAGACAAATCTCTTTAGCTAAGCATTTACAGTACATAATGGATCTCATAACATTGTTATTCCAGTTATATCAGATCAAGTGCACATCTTTTGCTTGAAAGATATGAAACACATCAGAGAAGAGAAGAGATGCAAGAGGGAAAAGAATGTATTTTGTTTAAAGATTACGAAGGAACACACATTAAAAATTATATGCACTCATAAATCATTTATAATAAACATTGCAATATTCCATACTGCTCATTAATAGTAGCTAGTTGTTAAGTTTAAGTATTGGGTAGGATTAAAGGTGCAATATGTAAGAATTTTGCAGTAAAATATCCAAAAACTACTAGGCCGGTGTTATATATTTTGTTCAGTTGAGTACTTACATATCCCAAATCTTTGCAACTATTTGTAAATCATGTGAAAATTGCTCCGAGATGTGTGAGGAGTCACTGTCAATGGCGTCATACCCTCGTTACCCTCAGTTTCCGGTTTTATTTTGTAGAAACCACAGAAACACCAAAGACGCTTTAATATTTACATGTTTTAATAGACAAGGGAACAACTGTTTTGATATATTTATTGACAGAAAGCTAATTATTGTTATATAGCTCAACAATTTAAGTCTTATTGTTTAAATCTAATTTTCTTGATTTTTTGCGAGGACCATGCTTTACCATGCCTCAGAGAAAAACACTGATTTGTGAAGCTAACATAGCATACTCAGATGCAGCTTTATTTATAGTAACAGTAATACAGCATTTTCTCCATCATACAATATGTCTTAAAATTAATTGCATGCCATTTATCAACACAAGCCATCCAGCATTAAATATGATATTCTAAAATCGATCTATCTTACTTCAGTGTGTAACAGTGTCTCACAGCAGCCGCCGAGCGAACGCACAGAGTAACGTTATAACATTTTCAACACACTCAAATGTATCTAATATGATAAACAGAGCTGCGTTACCTCATACTCATGACCGGAAAAGCGGAAGCAGCGCCGGCGACTGTGACATAATAAAAGTTCCGCTGCTCATGCGCAATTCGCTCCAGCTCCTCGTTCAGCTTCCACAACACTCGCTCCTGCTCGGCTTCATACTACAGTAATGTTAATACTCACATCCATGAACATGATTTGTTCCAGAGTCCTATCCCTATTCTTTTGCACCATCCGTTGAGGTGAAGACCACATGTCCCAAGACTCCACGCTCAAACTTGCCGTCATCAAGCTACGCCTTTGTTTTGAATAGGCCTCTAGCGACCTCTAGTGGACAGAAAATATTACATATTGCACCTTTAAGCATGTATAATAAGGTCATATAGAATAAGACATTAATATGTCTTATAATATTATTAAGTACTAATAAATAAGTACTAATATTAATAAGTACTAATAAACAGCCAAAATTCTAGTAAAATGCAAGCTAATAAGCAACTAGTTAAAATGCCCTAAAATAAAGTGTTACCAAACATAAGAATTCTTTCTAGCTTTTTTAGGTTATGAGTTACCAGTGTTGGGGAAAGTTACTTTTAAAAGTAATGCATTACAATATTGCATTACTCCCTGAAAATGTAACTAATTGCATTACTTATAAAAAGTAATGCATTGCGTTACTGTCACAGACACGTCAGGTTCCAACCTCCAATCACAACGCACGCCATCACCAGAGTACTGATCACCGCCACCTGCACCTCATCACCTCACTCATCAACAGCACTATATAACCCACACGCACACAGCACTCCACGTCCGGTCTTATTCGCATATACCAAATGTTATGCTTACCTCAAGGACTCCTCTTCGTATACTCACCTGTCTCCAGCGTGTTTCCTTCCCTCTGTGTGCCTCGTCTGCTGTGTGGGTGTGTGCCAGTCAGCTCCTCAGTTCTCCAGTGATCTCATCTGTACTCCAGCGATCCCCAAGCTCCAACAATCATCTACCTGCAAAAAGAAAGGACAGTAACTATTCCTCATATTACCTGCTCAAACTTCTACACAACCAATTCACTCAGCTGTGTGTGTTCACCTGCTCTACTGTGGTCAAATAAACATCCATTACCTGTTACATCTGTGTCTGTCTCCTGTATACCGTAACAGAAGACCGGACCAACACCGCAGACCCAGTATGAGCCAGCCAGATCCTTTCCAGGAACTCGTGGATGCGCTTCGGTGCACATTATCCACTCATCCTCCACCGCCATCACTAGTTACTGTCCCTTCACCTGCACCAGCTAACACCACCAGCGATGTCAACAGTTCTCCTTCACTGCCGCCGTACGCCAGTCCCATGGCCAAACCGGCGCCCTTCTCAGGATCGGCGGAGGATTGCAGCGGATTCCTGCTGCAATGCACACTGGTCCTGGAGATGCAGCCGCACCTGTACCCGAGTGACACCTCCAAAATAGCGTTCATTATATCTCAGCTCAACGGCAAAGCATTAAAGTGGGCCGACTCCATCTGGTCCCAGCGGGGCGCTGTAACCCAATCCTACTCGGCGTTTATTTCCCACTTCCGGGAAGTGTTCGGGAAACCGATCACGGACTCTTCAGCTGGTGAGAAACTTTATAATTTGAAACAAGGATCTCTGTCTGTTTACGACTATGCTTTGCAATTCAGAACGCTTGCAGCACTCAGCGGATGGAATGAACAAGCTCTAATAACGACTTATCGCCAAGGATTGGAACCTCGGGTGCGGCTGCATCTCGCTGCAAAAATTCATCCAGCTCTCCATTCCCTGCGCCACTCGCATGCAAGTGTGCATCCAAGAGCACCAGGACCAGTCCCTCTCCAACATGCTCCTCTGCCGATCCGAACCCGTCAGCACCCCTGAACCAGCCCAAGTACCTATGGATGTGGAACACTCTCGTCTATCTTCTGAAGAACGACACCGCCGGCTGACCCTCCGTCTCTGTCTCTATTGTGGTGAACCCGGGCATGCTATTGCTGCATGCCCCACACGACCGCCACGACCCCTGGTGAGTGCCATTATTCCTGCTACTCATAAGTTGAAACCACTCACTACTGTCGTCAATCTTACTGCCGCCAATGTCTCCCTTTCAGTGGTCGCGCTCATCGACTCGGGGTCAGCCGGCAACTTCATCTCCGGAGCCATCTGCCGCCACCTTCGTCTCAAGACCACTCCGTCTCCTACCATCTACACGCTCAACTCACTAACCGGCAGACCCCTGAGCCGTAAGCGCGTCTGCACCGTGGCTGGACCAGTAACTATTCAAGTTGGTTTACTACACCGGGAAGAGGCTCATATGCTGGTTCTGGAGGACTCAGCTGCTGACGTGGTTCTGGGGTGCCCCTGGTTGGAGCAGCATAACCCGATCATCTCCTGGAAAATGGGCGAAATCCTGAAGTGGGGCGACACATGCTTCTCTCGCTGTCTGGCTGAACTTCCTGTTCCACTATCTTCTTCGCCTGACCTCTCTCTCTGCGCCACGTCCATCGAAAGTCCAGTTGAACAACGCTCCGTCGACATCCCCAAGTGTTACGCCCCCTTCAGCGATGTCTTCTGCCCGCAACGGGATTCCAATCTGCCTCCACACCGGCCATGGGACTGTGCCATCGACCTGCTTCCAGGTGAACCAGTGCCTAAGGGTAAGATATACCCACTTTCCATCCCGGAGGAGAAGGCCATGGAGGATTACATCAAGGAAGCCCTCGCCCAAGGTTACATCAGGCCGTCTACTTCCCCTGCTGCTTCCAGTTTCTTCTTTGTGGCTAAAAAGGACGGAGGCTTGCGGCCCTGCATTGATTATCGCTCCCTCAACAAAATAACCGTCAAGTTCCGGTATCCCCTTCCTCTCGTCCCAACGGCCCTGGAACATCTCCGTGGTGCCACTGTGTTTACGAAGCTGGACCTCCGCAGCGCGTACAACCTCATCCGGATATGTGAGGGGGACGAGTGGAAGACCGCCTTCATCACCCCTACTGGCCACTACGAGTACTTAGTAATGCCGTATGGACTGGTCAACGCCCCCTCCGTATTCCAGGACTTCATTCATGAGGTGCTCCAGGAGTTTCTCCACCGCTTTGTCCTAGT
The DNA here is from genome assembly GCF_018812025.1 of Megalobrama amblycephala. Classification (NCBI taxonomy): domain Eukaryota; kingdom Metazoa; phylum Chordata; class Actinopteri; order Cypriniformes; family Xenocyprididae; genus Megalobrama; species Megalobrama amblycephala. The sequence goes on along the minus strand of NC_063057.1, from coordinate 7,155,421 downwards.
CTACATCGACGACATTCTTATATACTCCCGGAGCCAGGCCGAACATCGCCGACACGTTGCGGAGGTCCTCACCCGACTTCGCCAGTACAACCTGTTCCTCAAGGCAGAGAAATGCTCATTTCACCAACCTTCCGTCTCTTTCCTGGGCTACAATATCGACCACAGTGGCATCCGGATGGACGAGAGGAAGGTGGAATCCATTACCAACTGGCCAGAACCCACCACCATAAAAGAACTCCAGCGCTTCCTCGGATTCTCCAATTTCTACAGACGTTTCATCAAAGGTTACAGTACCATCGCCCATCCACTCACCAACCTGCTCCGTCATCAGCCCAAGTCTCTGTCCTGGACCCCGGCAGCCACCAACGCCTTTAACCAGCTCAAAGAAGCCTTCACCACCGCTCCCTTACTCGTACATCCAGACCCAGAGAAACAGTTCGTTGTAGAAGTGGACGCCTCGACAACTGGAGTGGTGAAGGAAGCAAACTCACAACATTTGCTGTCTGAGAGCATTTCACTGGGAATCTGACTTGGGGGGTTTGTTAGTCTCTCTACAGTAGCAAAAAGAGTGCGGGTGTTGTTTAAGTTTCTGTTTATTATATTTGAGAAGAAGGTCTGTCTAGCTTTGCCTAATTCCACATTGAAAGCATGAAGAATATCTTTATAGATGTTATAATGAATTTCAAGTTTTGTCTTTCGCCACATGCGCTCAGCTTTTCTGCATTGTCTTTTCATATTTTGCACTGCTGTTGAGTTTCTCCACGGTGCTTTTTGTCTGCCACTTTTCTTCCTGACTTTCACAGGAGCAATGTTATCAATAACATTCTGTACTTTTGAGTTAAAAGAATCAAGGAGAAAATCAACAGAGTCTGCGGATATGCTTGGTGTTAAAGATATAGCCTTCATAAACAGTGCACTAGTATTCTCAATTAAGCATCGCTTTTTGCCCGAGACAGATCTAGCTTCAACAGTCGGACAGATCAATATTTCAAAGAAAATACAGAAATGATCAGATAGCACTACATCCTTAATGACAATGGATGAAATGTTTAGACCCTTACTAATAATTAAATCTAGAGTGTGTCCACGATTGTGTGTAGGTCCATGTACATGCTGAGTCAGATCAAAAGTATTCAGAACAGTTATGATTTCTTTTGCCATATTGGATTCTGCATTTTCTATGTGGATGTTAAAGTCCCCAGTAATAACAAAACAGTCAAAACAGTCCTCTGAGGAAATTGCTGATAACAGTTCTGTAAAATCCTCCACAAAGGCTGGAGAGTATTTTGGAGGCCTGTAAATAACTATAAGTAGAATGCATGGAGCACCTTTTAACACAATACCTATTGTGCATTGATAGACATCTTTAAATAGAGCAGCAACACCTCCACCTCTCCTAACAGCACTGCAGACACTCATAAAAGTAAAGTTAGGAGGGGCTGTTTCATTCAGGATTGTTGCACTGCAGCTGTCTTCAAGCCATGTTTCATTTAGAAGCATAAAATCTAGGTTGTTTGTGGTTATTAAGTCATTGACTAGAAGTGATTTATTTTTAAGTGAGCGGATGTTTAAAAGTGCTAACTTAACAGTCTTACTTTCTGTCTCTACAGTAATCTTAGTTTGACGTGTAATAGGTAGCAGATTAAATGGGTTTGCCAAACGGTTTGAAAAGGCCTTAGGCTTTCTATAACGTAATAAAACAGAAATAGAGAAAGCTACAGGCACACTGGGTTCCCGCTTGTTCTGTAAACAATTGATAAAGTCACTGTTATCGTAGCGGGGACCCGACACACATCACTGAGAGCTGTTACCGGTTGTTTTTGATTCACCTAGAACAGATGGAGGAGGGTGAGGGCCCTGGCGTTGTGGCAGGGGCCGAAGAGCTCTCGCAGGAGGAGGGGGTGGCCGAGCTGGGCCCACAGGCTTTGGTGGTTTCGGGGCTTGACGCTTTTTTGTTGATATCTGGGGGCTCGCAGCAAAAGAGTGGGAGAGTTTGGTTCCAGCATACACCAGTTCCTCCATTTTCTCTGAAAAGCACAGAAGAGGGGATGCTGGAGAGAGGGATAACGTGTCCGGTGAGAGGGGCTGTTGCTCTGGTGTTACCAGAGGCTGTAATATGTTGTCCTGGCTTCCCTGGCTGTTTTCCCAAAAGTCGTCCTTGGGTGCTGAATCTTGGAGCAGTTCTAACACGTCACTGTCTCTCGGTGAGCTCTGTGGGCAGGGCTCAGTTAGGATTGTGTCCGTGAGCAGTGGTTGTTGTGGCTGCGTGGTGTTATCATTGACCTTGTGGGAAGTGTCAACCGCATGTCCATTCAGCTGCTGAAGTGAAGTCCTGTGGTCAGTTGTACTCTGTCCAGGTGTGTTTGTGCCATTCAGGTTGAGTGGATTTGCACACACTGCTGAAGGATGATGGAGGCAGAAGTAGATATTGTCCTTTAGCACTCTTGAGCCCAGTTTGTTTGGGTGCAGGCCATCATGAGTGAACAATTGTCTCTGACTCCAGAACAGATTGAAGTTGTCGATGAAGTTCAGTCCTTTTAAGATCACATCTCCTGCATGTGTGTGTGGTGGCAAATAAAATAATATTACTGCATAAGAGACAAACATTTTTATTTTTTATTTCTGTAAGAAAGGTCAACAGTCATACAGACACTCAAAGTTGCTGCAGAGTGTGTGACCAAGAAGGGAAGGTTTCTCCAAAGACTATAGAATAACACAAGACGCGTCTCATTTATTGTTTTGAATGTGAGAAAGTGCAAAGTTTCTCCCACCCTTTCTAGCATTGATGGAGTATTTTATCCATCCTATGGAAAACAATTGTAGAATTTGTTTGCTTACTATAAAAGCTAGAAGTGTTGTGATGCCTCTTGGCCTATTTAACTGTAAGGGTAAAACAAGTTTACTTGGCCACTGAGCATATTTCATTGGTAATTTTCCATCAGACAACAGGTGGCTGCGAAATGAACAACACCATCATTAAAGGGTGTCACGTGAAGGCTTCTTGCCTCTGGGGACTGTTGACTGTTTTGATACAATGTTTCATTTGGCCAACGGGAAAAGGGTTGACTATCAAATTGGCAGAAGGCCATGAGAAATGAAGTCAAAAGATGTACAGTAGCTGGAAGCTGGTCACCCTTACTAAGAAAATTCTCTTACATTATCAACACTTGCAATTATATTAGTGAAGTGTCTATGGCAGAAAGGTCGGGGAGTACATGGAAAGGAGGTGTGAGGGGAGAGCACGTGTAAGTGAGAATATGGGAAAATGTAAGAGCGAATATTACCAGCCAATGATATTAATTTGGTGTATTTTAAGAGATATGAAAAAGCCAATGATATTAATTTGGTGTGTTTTAAGAGATAAGAAAAATGTATAAAACTGTGACCCAGCTAAGGGAGCCTCAGATGCGGAGCTGGCATCTCACTTTGTTGCTTGACAATAAAGTTAAATACTTCTGAGACCTGGAACTTCGATTCTGCGAGACCAGATCTGAAGGGACAAAGAAACATCAAATCTGCCACAACAACTTTAAGGGTAAAGTCTCTACCCAACTGTAATTTTCCACACATGGACAGATAGTCAGAAACACATTTGCATACATCACGCTTCTGACACTCGGACCCTCAGATTTAGGTACATGATGACCTTCTAGGTTCATATGGGAAAGTGAATATTCACAAAGACAACATTAAAACTACAGTTACATTTACACCCTCCCAACAAAGAAATGGATCGACTTCTGTCAGCTTGTTAAACATATTTTTTCTATTTGGACATTTTCTACTATATGATGGCTGAAGCAGCAGCGCGTGACACTGTTTTCACGGTAACCGGATCAACATTATGAACGGAATTCTACAAAACTTAAAACACCAAATGATCATGCAGTGAGATAAAATAGCTTCTCTTCCCTGCAAACGATACCATGAAGAGTGTGGATATTTAACCAAGTCAAAAACTAAAATTTTCAGCAAAATTTTCAGCCATACATTTGTTAATTGAGTTACCATCCCCCTTTTTGATGCAAGGTGCATTCATTTAGCATACTAGTTGAAAAAATTGTTTCAATTTGCCATCAACACTAAACTAAACACTGTCTTTAATACTGCAACCAGATTTCCTTTAGACAGCTTTCTCTGCCTCTGAACACGCTCTGTAAAGAGTGAGAAGTGTTGAGGTTATTTTCAGATAATAGAGTATACACAATCTTTTGTATGTGCTCTGGCATTTCCTACAGAAAAATAAACTTGCTCTGTAAAATGTGGGAAGAGTTGAGGTTATTTTTTTAGATAATAGACTATACACAATCTTTTGTATGTGCTCCGGCATTTCCTACAGAAAAATAGAGTCTTTTTGCATTAGTTTGGGTAGCACAAACATAAATTTGAACAGGCAATAAAATAGCGTCCAGCAAATTTGACACAAATGCATCATGAAGGATGGGGCGACCATCTGACTTTTTGAATTTTTTTCTGAAATTTTCCATGTTTCCACAGAGCCACAAAATCGTCTACCAGTCTGAACCAATAACGGGAGTCTGTGTAGATAGTCACACGTTCGTCAGTCATCAGTTTACCCGCTCCAGTGAGGGCCACAAGCTCATCTACTTGTGCCGAATAATTGGAGGACAGCAGAAACTTACACTTCAAATTCTATGGTCACAGCAATTCAGGCCTGTTGCTTTGTCTCTGAAGGCAGAGCCATCTACAAAGAACAATGTTCTCACAGTTGTGATGTGTATATCAGGTCAGGTTGTGGTGTACAGACTTGGTCTAGGATAGTCAAACAACAATGGTTCCCCCCATCCTCCTCCTTTGTTCACCCACCAAACTTTTATGAATGTGAGGTGGGGCTCTTTAAATAATTTTGATAGTGACGTAGACAATTTGTTACTGTTTTTTTTCCATAAAGTCTATAACATTTACAGTTGAGCTTAAACGTTTACATGCCCCTTGCAGAATATGCAAAGATGTTAATCTTTTTACATTTCACACACATATTTTTCACAACATCACAACAGCTGAGTTACAACAACTTCCTCTTTCATGGCGAAACATCAGATTTTGTCAGGCAGCAACGGACATGCCCTTCAACGAAAACTCAAGATCTTCGCAATTTAACATCGCTAAGGCCTTTAGATTAGACAAGGCTTAAGATAGTCCTAGACTAAAATGCATGTTTCAGCTGTTTTAACTGAAAGTAACTTATAATGATATATCTTAAAATATGTCAGCGCCATTGTTTTGTCTCAGGATGCACACTGGTAATGTGTTTTTCTAGGGTACATTTATAAAAGCTACTTAAATACCCTAATTGAACTAAAGCCTAATCCTGGTTTAGGCTAAACCCTGTCTGTAAAACTGGGCCATGGTGTTTATCTGGTTTAATGTCTATGAGGAGTTAATCACAGTGTAAAACATGTCATGTCCTGTTGCTCGTAGGTGGTGCTATGACTGAATATTGGCATGTAGATGTCTTCAGGCCAGGACTCTAATGAATCATGTGAAGTTTGGGGCAGATCAGACATTGTATGCCAGAGTTACAACAACTTCCTGTTTCATAGCGAAACACCAAATTTTGTCAGGCTGCCACAGACACACCCTTCAGTGAAAACACAAGATCTCCCAATTTAACGTCTCAAAGGCCTTTACATTAGACTGACCAAATATGATGTTTATAGATAAAATCTCTAGGAGGAGTTTGTTAAAGTACAACATCTGGAAATGGCAAAAACTGCAAACATTTTGCAGAGAAAATTCAAAATATCTCACTTCCTGTTGGGTTTACAGATTTTTCACCCACGGGCTTTTTTGTAGGTATTGGACTGTTACAGCTGTTTACCGAATTTCATAACTGTATGTGAAACGTAGTGCGAAGGGCACTTAATTGAAATATTGTAGGCCATATCTATCGAGCCATTTTGCCATGCCTAATTCTGAAAACCAAACCCATAAATTTTCACCACTTCTGACGCGTGTGCAAAGTTTAATGAGTTTTCGAGCATGTTTAGGCCCTCAAAAATGTGATTCATTTCGGAGAAGAAGAAGAATTGACTGAGCAATTACAATAGGGTCCTCACACCATCGGTGCTCGGGCTTGTTATCTCTTTTGTTTGTTTGATTCAGATTAATGAGACAGAGCAGCAGCAGGTTTATTAGGCTGCTGTCACTTTAAGACCAAATGCACAGATCCATTATACTGATACACATCCAGTTCAGACCCAAGTCTTTACTTTCACTTCACTTTTTACTCCACACAAGGGGCATTTTGACATTTTCCTGTGTGCATTCAACCATTCAAGCACAGTAAGACGTGAAAGAGAACTGGTTCTGAATGCTCATCTCACGAGCCATGATTTTAGAACAATCTTAAGTGTGTGGCGATGTGACAGAAGAAAAAAGTTGAGAATGTAGAGACTTTGGTTGAATTCTTTGAGGAATTAACTCCCTGAGGTCTTTTTTTCAGTTTTTTTTTCACATTGCAGCAAAACAGACTTAATATACTCCATCATTTTTTGTCATAGAGACATAAGTAATATATCAATTGAAACTATAGAATATCTTCTTTTATTTGTATACACTCAGAGTAAAAACAAAATGTTGTGCTTTTTGCAAAATAAAGAAAACTAAAATGATGTATGATCTGTCCTCTCCCTCTGAACAAAGTTTAATCTGATAGTTCTCAGAAAATGAACTGTAACTTAGTGAATACTAATCACAAAAAAATAGACTTATATCTAAAGACACGTTGAAATGTCAGGTTTTAAATCATGTAAGTCATATCGAAAACAAAAATTCTGTGTTTATGTAATCTGTATGAAAAGAGACACATGTCAGAAATCCGTGATACAGCTCATCTTTCCAAACCACCTGACAACCACAAAAGGAATAGCATAAATAATTTGCCTTTTATTCATTTGCTTGCTGAGAACATCTTCCCCATTTCTCATCGACACAGGCTGTACCTGTTCTTTTTTTTAGCTATCTGAAACATGTCTATACTCGTTTCTTTTCACAGAATAGAAACACGACACCAGCTGCTCTTTCTCTCTCTCTCATCTCTCCGACAAGCGAGTCGTCACACAAACCCTCCTCCCCTCACTCACTCATTTCATTTGCTCCGGATGAATATTGTTGGTGTTACAGGGCTTGAATTTCAGCGTTGCATGTATTGCGCATAACTTTACTCATTACTGCAGATTTTGTGCTCCCACCCTAAGTGCCCACACATAAAGCCACCTCTCAGTACTAAATTGAGTCAAATACACACACAATAACGTCAAAATGCTGATCAGGGTGAGTCTTCACATTGTCAAGAGAAATGGAGTGTTCTCTTCTAAACAATTTGATAAAGATTTTAAAAGATATAATAAAAAGCAGAAAATTGTTGAACTTGGAGAACCTCTGGGGTCTATGAAGTGTTCATAATTAGACATGCAAAAACACATGCTGTTGGCTCGAGTGAAGTGTACCACATCCTGTAGAGATGACAAATGTTGCATTATGTGTAGGTGAACATGGGTTCTGGGGGATAAAAGCATTTTTTGAGTAACTGACAAAAATGAAGACAGTTAGGAAGTAAATGTCTAGTAAGGTAGAAATCTGATAAAAATGTATGATAAAAAAATGTGTGTATTGCTTAAGCCATTGATGCATATTGAAGACGATGCTGAATGACTTCTTTAGTTTAGCAAACAAATCGCTCGAGTGTGTAAATACCACTCACTTTCATGTTTTTTTTGCACAACCTGCAAAAATCGCTCAATGCCATTGCTGCTTCTGCAAACCGCTGACCGCTTTCAAATGCAGTAGAAAATACATACAGACTCCCCAGACCAATGTTCAGTTTTAAATTGAGCTTGGTCTGGTGATAGCCAGACAAGCGAAATGGGCGAAGTGAGGTGAAACAGACTCCTGCAGCTGACCTGTACTGCGACTCTCGTTCAGCCCACGCTGAATTGAGCAGACACGTTCAGTTCTGTAACTGAATGGTCACATGACATGCAGATTAAAGAAATAAAATTATATTTTTTGTTAGCAATTTAATGATTTAATTACAATTTAATTAATTGCTTGTCATCAACTCACGATTCACAAACCCCCTGCAATTCAGGGGTTCGCGAACCCCAGTTTGGGAAACCCTGGAATAGAGGAAGTGGCTCGTGAAGATAGTGTTACGTGGTGACGCAGCACAACATAAACACAATCAGTTATGTTTAAAGTGATTGAATATTTGAGAAAGAAAACGCATGTGTAACAGTATAATGGATCTGTGTGTCGGGTCTTAAAGTGACAGCAGCCTAATATACCTGCTGCCAATGAGATGTTATGAGATGTTAAAAATATCTATATAGCAGTTTTTCCCTATGGTATCGATGTCATGGCCAGTGAAAATGCTGGGTGGCTAACTTTGGAAAACCACTAGCCGCAAGGGGTAATAGCCTACTGCACAATTTGGTATCGATCTGATACCAATTAAATACAAGGCCAGAACCGATACAGAATATTTTTAAAAGCATGCACTTGAACTTACATCTACTTTCCTTTAGGGGACATTAATATGCTAAATCTGAATGACCAGTAAAAGATTTTGTGATTTGTTCTCTTCTGTAATTAGTCGTGTGTATGGTTAGCTAGCTACTGTAGTAAAACCATTGTTAATTTTTGTAAAGGGCTGCCAGGCAGTGACAGGCTGTTGCACCCCAAAAGTGCAACATTTTTTCCCCACATTTTTTTCTGACGGATTTAACAACAACAATTGCAGGACATAATGCAATCCGTTTGAACTTTTAATGATCAAAAATCAATTTAGTTGCACAAACTAGCCTAAGGATGACGTGTTTTTGTAGGCCAACCCGGAAGTTGGCGGCGCACGGGTTCCCTCGATTGAAAGCCTATGCATTTTTCCCATTGACTTTTGGAAAATCGCAGAAAATAAGCTCTGTGTTTAACAAAGGGTTATGACACTTACACGTTTTGTCTATCAAGATAATCTTTACAAGTTAACACAACATTTATAGATTTTGAAGCCTAAATAAAGTCGTCAGATATAAAAGGCTAACAGTAGTTTATAAATGGACTACAGCACACCATGGTCGCGGATCAATGTCACCACCACCAAGTTTCCTCAAACTTTATTTAGAAAACAACTTTATTCAAATGTTGGAACCGGAAGTCCTAAAATGCTAACTCGCTTCCAGGTTTTGCCTACAAAAATGTGTCATCCCTGAGGCACTCTATTTGTAACCATCTCTCAGCTCTGTATCATGCTTCAAGAAAAAAATGGTCTCTTTTTGCACTTTAAATATTGAGAGAGTACTTTGATTATGGTTGCACTTTGATGCATTTAGGAGATCCAAGTATATCCAAAATATAATCAGAAAATATATGTCTAAAATAGACATTAATTTTGAATGATAAAAAGGTAAATTTTTAAATGACAAATATCATAACAGAATAATACAAACAGGAGTCAATCAACTTTCAATATTTCTGAAATATTGGAGTCCGAAATAGGTATTATCAAAGTAAACTTTTCAATCTTCACTCAAAAATATATTATTTCTATAAAAATAGGAAAAAAACGTATCTTCTCTTCACCCGCAGCACACTCGCAGCATTGTTTGCACTTAATAAGACTAAGAGAAAACTGTGTTATTCATTTTTATTTAAACTGTTTTTATTTCTATGATCAATTTGTGGAAAGGAGTTCAGTTAGGAGGTCAAAAGGTGTTGAAGCTCATAAATCATGTACAGTTTTAAGAGACTGAAATCATACAGAGAGAAGCCAGTTAGTTGAGTTTGTGGCAAAACCTTTTACAGTACTTGAGCATTGTTGTCTTGTACTCAGTGTTTCCCATACATTGACTAGACTGTGGTCGCCCGCCACATTCTAATTTGTCCCGCCACAGTCTCAAAATGAAACGGAAATTAGGCTTGTCGCGATATTTAAATAGCCTAACCGTTTGATGCGCTCTTTCATACAGCAGAAATGGAGCAAAATAAATAGACTAGCACCAATTAAGTTTTCGTGCACTATATTCAAAGTAATCTGAAGCCATTCCATAGCTTCATGTGAGGGACAGAATAATAACGTTACGTAACGTTAAGTTCACGGTCCGGAAACTCGTCTTCCCTCCGCTGCAGCTGTCAATCATTCTCTGTTCAAACTACGCGTCGCGTTCGGTAACGACATTTAGCACGGTAAAACTCTCCAATATGATATATTCCCATTATAATACTTGATATGTAGATAAAGGGCTGTGGATTTCCATAAAATGACTTTATCTTGCTGAAGTTTATTGCTGTTACTGAACAATGTCATCATACTACAGTGTGTTGGATCGCATAACATGAATTAGCGTCACACGCACTATAACCAAAGTCCCTGTAATTTCACTCGGCGGCCATCTTTGTAACGCCTCTCGGGCAAGCAAGTGCAACTCCTACTCTTTGAATGGAGAAACTTGTTTGTCAAGCTTTCGATTAAATTTCAAATTTGTAATCACCAATCAAATGTAACAACAACTGTCTCGTAAATGTTTTTTTTTTCCAAACGCTCGAATCATGACAAAAAAAAAAGTATTTTTCAGGCTGTATCAAGCTAATGCGCATGCGCAGACCTAAATGCGCGTCTCTTGTGCCTCATTTCGGAGGCGCGAGTCTGACTGTTTCTATAGACCAATTTGGTGTTTGCAAACAGCGATGACGTTTTTTGTGGGCGGAGCCTAGCTGGTTGCAGAAAATGAAAGTTGAGCAGTAGAAGTCTATGGAAGCCACGAAATAAAAGAATAAAAAAAGTTAATTTCGAGTTTATATCTCACAATTCTGACTTTTATTTCTCGCAAATCTGAGTTTACGTATCACATTTCTTACAAAATAAAACAGAATTGTGAGATATACTCGTTATTCTGTCTTTTCTGAATTGCAATTTATCCCGCAATTCTGACTTTCCCCCCCTCAGAATTGTGAAATAAACTCACAATTGCGAGTTATAAAGTCCGAACTGGGAGTAATAAACACGCAAATGCAAGAGGAAAAAAAAGTCAGAATTGTGAAATAAAAATTATTATGTTTAAAAGTTATCTATGTAAAATATTATAGGTTTAAATTATTTTAATTATAATTGTTTCATGCTGTATGTATGTATGTCCTCTGAACTGCATATGTGAATATTATGTAGAGACTTACTGTTTACATCAAATTCCTGCTTTAATAGTAGACTAATCCTTGCAGGTGTCATCGATCCAGTCTGTAAAACGTCTCTGTTTATCTTCAAATTACGTTTTCAACGATGGTTTTCTTTAAAAATGAAGACTATATTTTTTGCATTCCGATTCCAACATCCAGAGGCACAACAAAACATTTTTCTCTTATTCTGTGGATTTTTTCACATTTTTCTTCAATAGCTTCAACTATTTTTCTGCAACCAGTATGCGCGCGCAGCTGCAAGTGACGTAATTGTGACGTCTGCTCCAAAGTGGTCTATAGAAACTGGTGTTTTTAATGGTCGTTGCAGTGACGCGATAACTTTACCAGTCGGCGATTGGCTCTTATTTAGAAGGCGGGACTTATTCCGCCATATAGACCTTATTTTCCAGAGAAACATGCGCGCCGCCATCTTTAGAATATTGTCTTTGAACTTCCGTTTTTGCGGTAGCCCTGTATATTTCTATGGCATCGCTGTTGAAGAATAATTAGCTGGTGAAGTGGATTTACGTGTTGTAGAGTTAATGAAAGTTATCATGAGCATTGTTATGTTTAAAGCAGATGTCTTAACAAATGTCAGTAGACCGGGAAGATTTTAAAATGAGCAGTTCATTCATAAATACATAAGATAGCTGTGGAAATACAAACCGGAAGTCAAAAGACAACGAGCGCAGCGCTGAAAAGGGGCGGGGCTACATAAGGTCTATAGAGGGTATGCAAGTGACGTCACCATCGACCGTAACGACTGCGGTCCCGCCCACTGAGTGGCACAAAGACAGTCAGGCAGCATTGGTTTTCAGCGTGAATGTCGCGAAAAACACACAAAACACATCCAAAACGGGAAAGAGCTTTGCGATTGACTGTACAAATAGCCTTGACACAAAACCTGAGGTATATTTAAAGACCGCCGAAAGCTACAGAAAAAAAGAAACAAATGGATCACTGCAATTCACAGAAACGGCTGGACTCCAGGCAGAGAAACATGGATTTGCAGTTATCATTTTGTCAAATTGTTGGATTTTGAGGTAAAATCATACCCTATATATTGTATTGTGTTGACAACTCATCAATTAAATATTTACCATCTTATATTCTGCATAATTATGTGTTTTTAAATAAACACTGACAAAAACTATACAAGTTTTAGGGCTGGACGATATATATATATATATATAACATTGATATAAGTGATTACTCGGATTTAACCTACCTATATTTTAGTTATATAAAATATTCACAGGCAGATTTGCTTTATGTGTTTCCCCCACGTCGAAATCAGGCACATATAAATGTCAGGAAACACGATTCCTGGCTGCATGTCAATATCCATCGATTAGGTTTATTTGACAAGTTGTAAGACAAACTTTAGAGTCCAACCTTTAGTGTAATCGTTTGTTTTACTCTGGTTTTCGCAGTTTCCCCTATTAAATCCAGTCATGCAGCAGGTTCTTTTGCCACTCAGTCCAGCTGTGGGAGCGTGTTCTGGCGGGAAAGTGGCGTCTATGCATACCCTCTATTGCGCGTTTCACTTTTTCCCATTCAAAACAATACGAGTGACACGTCTTGTGTTATTCTATAGTCTTTGCTATAACTGGAATTTAAACGTGAGAAGAAACATATGATTAATAAACTGTTAGAAGCAGATATACACAGGGATTCTCTTTGTTCCGTTAAAGGGTTAGTTCACCCAAAAATGAAAATTCTGTCATTTATTACTCACCCTCATGCCGTTTCACACCCGTAAAACCTTTGTTTATCTTCGGAACACAAATTAAGATATTTTAGTTGAAATCCGATGGCTCCGTGAGGCCTCCATAGGGAGCAATGACACTTCCTCTCCCAAGATCCATAAAGGTACTAAAAACATATTTAAATTGGTTCATGTGAGTACAGTGGTTCAATATTAATATTATAAAGCGACGAGAATATTTTTGGTGCGCCAAAAAAACAAAACAGCGACTTATTTAGTGATGGCCGATTTCAAAACAATGCTTCAGGAAGCATCGGATCATAAATTAATCAGTGTGTCGAATCTGCTGTTCGGAGTGCCAAAGTCACGTGATTTCAGCCGTTGGCAGTTTGACACACGTTCTGAATCATGATTCGATACACTGATAAGTCGTTATTTTGGGGGGTTTTTTGGCGCACCAAAAATATTCTTGTCGCTTTATAATATTAATATTGAACCACTGTACTCACATGAACCGATTTAAATATGTTTTTAGTACCTTTATGGATTTTGGGAGAGGAAGTGTCATTGCTCCCTATGGAGGCCTCACGGAGCCATCGGATTTCAACTAAAATATCTTAATTTGTGTTCCGAAGATTAACGAAGGTCTTACGGTTGTGAAACGGCTTGAGGGTAAGTAATAAATGACAGAATTTTCATTTTTGGGTGAACTAACCCTTTAACTTTTCAATGCACGCTCTGACTCAATATTGCTTCAAGCACATCATTCTGCACCCGGGATGCGCATTAGCGGTTTGTGCTGCTGTTTTGAAGCGTTTCATATTATCATCGTTTTACATACTGAAAGTACGGTGGCCGAGAGAGCTCAACGTGCTGCAAATGAAGAACACACATGCAAATAGAAAAAACACCAGCAAATAAAGAAAACATCTTCATCAGTTTGACAACACATGCGCTGCAAATTCCACAACACTTACAAATAGACAAACGTACCTGGGAACACATGTACCTGTCTGGGACCGCTGGCTGGGATTGTTCAATGTTTACTCGTGGTGTGCACCTGAAAGGTGAGGTTTTTTTTGTCTATACTTTTGTTTGTTAACATTCTGATCGTATGTGCATAATGAGCAGGCCTAGCGCGTTTGTCTATTTGTAAGTGTTGTGGAGTTTGCAGCGCATGTGTTGTCAAACTTATGAAGATGTTTTCTTTATTTGCTGGTGTTTTTTCTATTTGCATGTGTTTTCTTCATTTTGCAGCGCGTTGAGCTCTCTCGGCCACCGTATGAAAGATTATTAATAGCCTATTTTGTTCTGCCGTATCTATCATATCTTGTTGCCCCATTAAAAAGCTGCACAATACATTTAAAATAAACATCTTTAAATCTTTGATTATTATAAATACATAATTCTTTACATTAATTTATAAATATAAATCATACATAAAATTTTCTCATATCATAAGAATACAAATAGTAATTTTAATTTTTTTATTAACATATATTTTATTTAAAAAAAAAAAAGAATTAGGCTATAGGATACTTTTTGCTGCTGAATTATTGTACCTAGATTTTATTTATTTATTGCTCAGCATATGATTATATATTTTTATTCATTTGTTATTTTTCTCTATAATGAAGTAGTGTGTTTAGTACATTCTGGATTGTGTTTAACAAATCAGAGTGACCATTAGTTTCACAAATACAGATGTATAGATACAGGCCCCCACTAATTATTCTAGAAATAAATTAATTCAACAAAGGTAACTTCTTTTGCTACATATTTTTAATGGTTTAAATGTATATTGACCACTTAAGAACGATCATTATATGTTATGTACGTGACTAATGTGCCCTACCATCACCAATAAATAAATTACTATTAGAGCACAAAATTGTTTACAAGAGAACAAATTTCTTCATCCATCTATAGTCACTTAAATGTTGCTCTCAGAATGCACCAGATTTATGCATTTAAATTTAAAATGTACAAAATTTTAAATGTTTTCCTGCGGGGGGGCATGCCCCCAGACCCCCCTAGAGGGACCAGTGTCCACCCATTGTCTCAAAAAATCCTGTGGGAAACACTGTTATATGATAATTCATACTCAGAAAGTAGAACTGAATTCATCACAAGATGATTAGTTAAAACATTTCAAATGCACCTTCATAAAAATATTGTGTCTCGTTCAGGACAAACAAGTGACTCACAAACTATATCACAAAAGATGTAATGACAGTTAAGATTTAAGGATATGTACATTTTTGAATGTGGCAATTTTTTTATAAATTCAGCCTAAGAATACCTGATAATAACCCCTTCCCACATGGTTTGATTGATTTGTATTTTTCACACACAAATTTGCAATTATTTCTTCATCTCCTTTTAATTTGATGGGAAGTGCATTAACTGAAAATTACAATAGTATTTGACCCAGCCTCTGCACTTGTATCTATACTCTGTATGTTTGTCTGTAGGGATTGATCCCAGGAGCTGTTATTAACAAAGCACAAGTTCAGAAACCAAGCACAAGTAAAGCACAAACCCAGCTTTATGTGCATAAGGACCAAGCGGTTTTTATTGATTTGCAACCCTCGAAGTCCAGGCTGACACATGATAAGCCAATGTTCTGTAAAAAGTGTCCTCTGTTCAAAGACAATACCTACCATCA
This sequence comes from Megalobrama amblycephala, assembly GCF_018812025.1. Lineage (NCBI taxonomy): Eukaryota > Metazoa > Chordata > Actinopteri > Cypriniformes > Xenocyprididae > Megalobrama > Megalobrama amblycephala. Next base: position 7,139,855 of record NC_063057.1, on the reverse strand, counting down.
CCACTTTGCTGTCACAAGGCATTTTGACACGTACACAGTCACCATACAACACCCCCATAAATCCCATGCTTGTCTTTGAACCCACCTCCTGTGTGTGTGTGTGTGTGTGTGTGTGTGTGTGTGTGTGTGTGTGTGTGTGTGTGTGTGTGTGTGTCAAGGTCAAGGTCAAGGTCAAGTTTATTTATATAGTCCTTTAAAACAGCATAAATGCTGACCAAAGTGCTGCACAATATACCAAAAGAAAACATCCTCGTGTGTGTGTGTGTGTGTGTGTGTGTTCTCTTCGCATGATATGTCAGAGAGAACACTGCTGTGTTTGAAACTGCAAACTATCATGGCAAACAATAGATAATCACCCCCCCCCCCACCCCCACCCCCACCCCCACAACACCCCACCCCCCCTTGACACCCGGCCTGGTCATATGAAATATTCTCTTGACAAATAAAACCATATATTAGCATATACCAATTATTAAGTTTTATGCTAACAACATATAGCCTATATTTACCTTAATATCGTCACAACCTGTGTTGTTAGAACGAACACAAAGATGAAGACAATCAGGCAGTCTTTAATAAATCCACAGGTAAATCCACAAAATGAGAGTAGCATGCAACACATCCAAACATAGACAAAACCTGACAGTGAAGAACAGAAATTAAGGAAGTACTGTTGCATGACAATTATTAATTAGCACGCCTGAACTGAGTAATGCAAAGGGGCTCTATGTAGGGATGACACCCAGTGTTCAAAATAGGTACTGCAGTCCAAATTCAAAATATTGTTTGGCCCGCCCCCTCGTTCAAAGACAGGTTGCCAGCTTTTATAGCATATGGTTGCCAGCAACAATAGGGAGCGCAATTGACAATGAAAGCTGAGGAGACTTAAACACTGTAAGCTGATGAGTTGATTTATCTGTTTTAGAGATGTTTAGATGGATTCAGAGGCTTTTTAGTAGAGATGCACCGATTGCAATTTTCTTGGCCGATTCTGATTTCCGATTTTTTGTTAGTGTGATCGGCCGATACATATTTTTGGCCGATTCCGATTTTCTTTCTAAGAACTATAAATGACAACATATACAAACAAAATCTACTTTTCTTCAATGCAGGGTTTTATTTTCATTAAAAAAAAAAAAAAGTAAAAGTCAGTAATAAAATATAAACAGCTCAAATAAATGCAATAGAATAAAGAGAGCTATGAAACTAAGTTTTTCGGGTTAACTGGGTTTTTATTCAGGTAAGAAATACTACAGAAATTAAAGTAATCAAATGTAAAATAACACATTGTGTTATTTTGCATTGGTTGCCTTAATTTCTGTAGTCTTTATTGCAAATAATTCTTACCATTAAAGTTATAAAACGTATTCAGTCAAGAGCAGAAAGTGATTTTCTTTGTCTTTTGTTCTTTGATTAACATGACAGACAGCAGCAGGAATATTGGACTGCTGTCCCTTTAAGAGTTTGTGAACGGTGTTCAACGGACCCAATACTGTTACACACAACATGAGTTCACTTTCTTAGCTATTTAACGATTAAAAACTGACAGTGTTTATCTGTGTACTCGCCAAGATTGCCTGTGCCGCTGGTTTTGACATACTTTTGTATGTATTTGACAGTTTAAGCGCAGGAAGGCGCTTATTTTGGTACTTGTGACTCTGTTTGATTTCTGTCTCTGTTTGAGACTGAGCGTGGCTTGTTCGCTTCACTAATATAGATCAGTAGTGCGCGTGCTTTTGGTGTGAGCGCGAAACCTGCGGAAATGACTAAAATTATGCGCAATACAAGCACTAGGCTACTTAACCGGAGCGAATGAGACGAAAGAGAGAGAGAGGAGGCGCCCGCGCGGGTGTGTGTCACTGAACGCGCAGCTGACGTTATTGCCTGATTCTCTGACCCAGTTTTCACCAGTGCCCAAGGAAGTCGACCGGAAGTTGAAGTCGGCTGCGTGCCTCCATCTTGTAGCAGAACTTCACTTGCGTTAGCATCCCATTGACTCCCATTCATTTTGGCGTCACTTTGACAGCGAATAACTTTACATCTGAGGCGTTTAAAGACTCCATTTGTCCATTATTTATTTCTAAAGATACACGACAATGTATAAAGGGCTCCATTACCTTCTATGTTACATTATGGCCCCGTAGAAACAGTTTTTGTAAAAACAGGCTAACGATTGCGTCATAACCACTCGACTCTCTGTCGCACAGTAGAGAAATTACCGTACAGGAGACAGTAGGAGAAGCTCGCAGGCAATAGTATGCATTAACTTAATATGGCGTACTGGCGTTACATTTTAAAATACTATACAAAATAATTAATCAGAATACTTACTCCTGCTCACTCACGCCAAAGAACTCCCCGCTCAAGCTCGCCATCTCTGCAAGATTAACGATGGCAGTTTGCACGCACAGCTACTAGAAGATTTACATCTGTCAGACAGGTTGCTGACGTCATCAAGCTTAGTTTGAGTCTGCGCGTCAGAAACGGAAGTGCTAAAAATCGCTAAAAATGGGCTTCACTTGTCTCAATTGAGTTCCAATGGGGTCGCTGTGTCCATTTCTTTTACTGTCTATGGTTTTCACAGAGACCAAAACAAAAACCGACATTCCGACACGGAACGCACATTTTCAAAGTAGAATATCTGGCTGGCTGTAGCATTGTTTTTTCTGAGAAACAAGTAGGTGAACTTAGCATGTTTCCTAAATATCTGCCAACATATTAGGGTATTTCTATGCTTTATTAAAGTAAAAATCTTACATAGAGCCCCTTTAAATCAACAGCCGTGACAACTATCCTAAGGGAAAACAGTGCAGACTGAAAACAAAAGTTCAGATGGTGTGTGAGTGTGACAAATATACATGGCATAAACCCAAGATATAATTCGGTTTTTTTTTTTTTTTTACCTATATAATTGAAGTATTCTACACAGTAAAAAGTGGTATGTGTTTCTGTAAGGAGATATTGTTACCTGAAACCATAGACTATAAAAAAATATGGACGTAGTGTCCGTGACGTCACCCGTAGATTTCTGAACAGCAGTTTTGAGGCGAAAATGAGGCCGCTGCCATCTTTTTTTTTTTTTTTTTTTTTTTTTGCAGATTTCAAAACTTTTATTTATTTATTTATTTTTTATTAAACAGCGTACAGGGGATACATGAAATAGATTTGAAACAAAATACAAAAAAGAATGCATAAACAAGGAAGCGAGAGAGAAAAAAAATTAACACGTCTAAGCAAAAAAAAAAAAAAAAAAAAAAAAAACAACACTTCCATTTTCAGGAAATATACAGGAGGTATTATAATGACATTATAATTATTTTTAGCAGTTGTGCAGTTTTTGCAGCTTTCTTGTTGAATGATGAACAAAGAGAGTCATAAAATTGTTTTAAAACTATACAAAAAAGCGTAATGTTGCCACTGCCATCTTAGCCGCACGTCACCGCACGTCACTCCCGGATAACTGAAAATGGGCAAAGAGGTGGGACGTGGTTGAACTGAGGTGCCATGGTTACTGAAACCACGCCCGACTAGCTCGACGTGACCATGTTAGCAGGCAAAGGAGATACTATCTAAAATATTAATATTCTAATGATATAACTTATCTTTATTAGTTAATAAAGATAAGTTATATCATTAGAAAGTTATAAAGGTTTACTGTCAATCTATGGCGTCTTTTTTACGATATGCTCCAGCACCAGTAATTGAAATATGTGTCAGGTTTGCACATGACAACACGAAAAATCAAACGGGACTTCATACCTTTATAATGAAATAGTGATCGCGAAATAAATCCAATCCGTTGCACTTGGGTAAAATGTCCATGAGTGTCCACTGAAAAAAAAAAAAAAAACAGTTTTGTCTACAAAAGTGTTAAATCCATGAAATATTAATATATTGTCCATTGTTTGCATCACATTTCTTCTGAATGATCTGCTCTCCATCATCATTCTTCAAGAAATTATGCAACCCGGGCAGCGTTTATGTTGTAAAATCAATGTTTATGATCATATATCTCACACAAAAAAATGAGCCCGCGTCCAAAATGCAGCAGTTTTAGTTATAATATCCAAGCAGTGCTGTCGAGTTTGTGGTGTCTTGAGAGGGATATTCTCCAGCCATAGTCATAGTAAATCTCATGAACAAAACTTTTAGTCAATGCCACGACGATCCTTTCCTTCCGCATGCGTGCACATCTGTCTCGACCATTAACGCAGCAAACCATATTATTTTAAAATTGTATAAAATAATCCCGAAAAAAGCACAAACACGGCAGAGATGCCAAATTCAGCGGCTGGAATTAGCTGAGGTGACGGCTCACAGACAGCAGCGCGATCCACCTGTCACTCAAGTGACCACGCTCTTAATTATGCAGAACTTTAAGACTTAATATAATTTAAACGGATGAGTTATAAAAAAAAATCACCCCCCTCAGAGTTGTCATGAAGGGCAACATTAGCAGTATAGACCAAAACCACAATTTGTACCAACCTGTAAACATGTTTTTTTTCTGCTGTAAACTTGGCCATTTTAACATGGGATTCAATGAGATTCTGCTCTCTTTTGGAGCCTGTCCCTAGCGGCCAGTCGATGAATTGCAGTTTAAGTCACTTCCGTATTGGCCTCAAGAGAAACTGGGGGAGGTTGCCACTTGCCTGAAACCTTAAAATGAGCAAACCTAATGTAGTCTGATTCAAACATTTTTTACTCAAATCAAACCAGTTAATGTACATTAGCCACATTTTTATGTTAACAAATTTTCAGTGTAGCCTACATTTTTTTTGAGGAGTAAAATAAATTCTAATGAACTGATTTTAAGTGAAAAAACATGTTTTCACAGAATCAACTTGACTTTACACCAACAAACAGCATTTTTATGGGTTTGATCAAGAGCGTTGAGGACAGTCGAGACATTTTCACTCGGATTCCACATAAAAATAGCACATTTAATTGTAAGGTAAAAACCTGGACAGCTGTGCTGAATTAATGTTCTATGTTTATCATGTGACAACACTGTAGCATACTACTCTGAAACATTAGGCTTGTTCGACATGCATTGGCGCCAAAGAGGATAGTCGAGTCGCTTTCACCCCAAAATGGCGGGCGAACGCTGAGTAAAGCTGTAATTTCATGTCAGTCCTGTAGAGGTCAGTAGTGGCGCTCGCGCACCTTTTCTCTCATTACACACTCACAAGCAGAAGAAGAGATTTTGTCAACAGTGTAGGGAGTCATTCTCGTATATGTAATTGAGCAAGATTAGTTCCTAATACAAAGATGGTGCTGTCCTCCTCACAGCAGCTCGTCATGGCGTTCACTGCGGTGCTGCTGGTGTTCGTGCTGTTTCCGCGCATGTTCAGCGGCGGCGGCGGCAGCAGAGACGGGCAGGCGTTCGAGCCGCGGAGCAGCAAGAGAGGTTCGGGCACGAGCACAGCTGTGTTTGTTTACTGATATTTGTTTTCCTTTTATATTATATGACATATTATTTTGTGCTTGGACTTATTGTGGCCTTTTGACGGTCTTTGCTGTTCTCGTCTCTCGGGTCTGTGAAGTTTGTATTAACACCCTTAATTTACTCCTAAAATGTTTCTTGTCTTTGTATCTATATTTATACAGCTGATGTTTAATATCACTTTCATGTTCAGAATTATTTTAGTAAAAGTGCAGAGGAAGCTGTTATTTGTTTTTATTTGTATTTGCATTCATACAAAAACTTAAATCTAAATTTGAAATATGTTTACGAACATTCTGTACTTTAAAAACATAAAATACATTTGAGTACCTTTTTTATTTTATTTTTTAGATATATTTTGTCCCACTAATCAAACTCCAATATATTTTTAAGTTTAAAATTTAAGTAAAATTGAACTAAACTTATATTTAAATATGTTACATTTTTGGATTTAAGTTTTAACTTTCTGTACCTTAAATACACAAAATAAATTTGAGTAAATTTTATTTTATTTTTAAATAGGCTATTTATATTTGGTCTCATGCACCCAGTAAACAAATTACGATGTTTAATATAATTTTTATATTCAAAATTTTAGAGCAAGCTGTCAATTGCTTTTATCCATATTTGCTTTTATATTTAACATATTCATATGTGAATTCAGCATGTTTATGTACATCATGTGCCTTAAAACCATAAAACACATTTGAGTAACTTTTAGTTTTTTTTTTTTTTTTAAGTAAGATTGCAGAGCAAGCTGCCATTTGCTTTTATGCATATTTGCTTTTATAGATGCTAAACTTAAATCTAAATATATTGCATGCATTCTATACCTTAAAAACATTAACATACATTTAAGAAACAATTTTGATATTATTTATATTTGAAGACTTCAGATGCAAAAGCCTCTAAGTGCCATCTGAAATTTTCTTCTAAAATGACCATTTTTATCAAGCTTGTATGTTTATGTTCAGTTATTTCACTTTAATGGCAATAAAAAGGACCTACTATTTGCCATTAAAGTGAAATTGCTGAACCTAAACATACAAGCTTGATAAAAATGCTCATTTTAGAAGAAAATTTCAGATGGCACTTAAAGGCTTTTGCATCTGAAGTCTTCATTTTGCCTCATGCACCAAGCAATCAAACCCCAATGTTTAATATCGCTTTCATGTTCAAAATAATTTCTAGATGGTCTCCCTAGAGAATCTGATGTATATTTTGAGGATTGTGAGTCTGTGTGTTGTCCTGCAGGTCCTGGTCCCGGTGTCGGTCCTGGTAGCGTGAAAAGTCACCCACAGTTCCACATGAACGCAGCACCTCAGCTGTCCCAGGGTGTGGAGAACATGCATCAGATGAAGAAACTCATGGAGCAGGAGCTGAAGAGCGACAAATTCAAATCCAGCAGCAACAATAAGGGCTACGTCTTCACTCTCATGCCCATCTATGCCATCGGAGTCGGGCTCTTTGCCGCTTATAAGTTTCTAAAGGTGGTGACTTTTTCGTTGTTATGCACAATACAGTAATGCTTAGGATTAGTTCACTTCAGAATTCTAATTTCCTGATAATTTACTCACCACCATATCTCATCTAAGATGTTTATGTCTTTCTTTAGTTGAAAAGAAATTAAGGTTTCTGAAGAAAACATTCCAGGATTTTTCTCCATGTAGTGGACTTCAATGGGGTTCAACGGGTTGAAGGTTCAAATGTTCAGTGCAGTGCAGCTTCAAAGGGCTCTACACGATCCTGGACGAGGAATAAGGGTTTTATCTAGTGAAACGATCTGTGACTTTCTAAAAAAAAAAAAAAAAAAAAAAAGTATATACTTTTTAGCCACAAATGCTCGTCTTGCACTGCTCTGCGATGCGCATTACGTAATCACGTTGGAAAGGTCACGCATGATGTAGGCTGAAGTACAGCTGTAGGGTGAAAAATCAAATTTTTTCCTCCAACTTCAATCATCCAACATCAATGTTTTACCCTTTTTTTTTGTGACCTTTCCAACATGATTACGTAATGCGTGGCACATCGCAGAGCAGTGCAAGACGAACATTTGTGGTTAAAAAGCATATACATTTTTATTTATTTTAGAAAATGACAGATCGTTTCACTAGATAAGACCCTTATTCCTCGTCTTGGATTGTGTAGAACAATTTGAAGCTGTACTGAAACTGACATTTGGACCTTCAACCCGTTGGTCCCCATTGAAGTCCACTATATGGAGAAAAATCCTGGAATGTTTTTCTCAAAAACCTTAATTTCTTTTCGACTGAAGAAAGAAAGAAAGACATAAACATCTTGGATGACATGGGGGTGAGTAAATTATCAGGAAATTTTCATTCTGAAGTGAACTAATCCATTAACCAAATGTGCTTGATTGTAAGGAAAATTATGGCACAAGGCATAAAAAAATGACCGTCCTAAAAATAGACTTCATTATACGGACCGAAACAACATCCATTCTTCTTTATTTATGTTTGCAGATAAAGTCTGCAAGTGATTCTGAAGCTCAGAAAGCCAAAACGGCTCGAGGAGTGAAGAAATCCGAGGAGACAGGTGTGTGTGCATGAGCGAGAGTGCTGAAATGTGCTTTTCTAAAATCTCACCATTTGTTTAATATATTCAGAAAGTGACATGTTTGTCATTGTGTTCGCCCAGAGAATCAGCTGAATGAGCTGGAGCAGAGGTTGGCTCAGACCGAGAAGATGCTCAACTCCATACTGACCCAGCTGGACCCGCTTACAAACTGGTGAGAGTTATTTATTGTAAAAATAGATTTTAAAGTACATGAAAATACAGATTAAGGTTAACGCTAGAGCTGCACGATTAATCATTAAAAGTCTGCAATCTCGATTCAAACACCCATGCAATCTTGATTCGGCTATATGTCTAATAAAGCTTTGACAAGTATGATCAATATGCTTCAAAAACAATCTTTTCAACCAATTCTCCTCAAGTATGTTACAATCATTCAGATTAACACAGAAGTACTGGGATGAAAGTTTATATTTCAGATATAAACACTAGCTATTTTTCCATCCAAAGCTGCGAATTTAGCTTGTGCACAAATTTGGAATATTGCATCAAACATTTGCGAATAAAGCAGTTTCCATCCAGTGAGTCGAAGAGAACAAAATCATCACTTCCTGATAAACTGGTGCTATAAATATCACTAAGAAAAATGGAAGTTGCTACATAGAAGCTAGTGTATATAATAATTTTTATATGAATCATTTGCGCCTCACAGATGAAACAACATAATAAACGCTGTCATGTATCTTGCATTCAGATGCCTTTGTGAACGCAATCGCGTTCACAAAGGCGCTTCTGGGAGGTAATTATGCCGAACCACTTTAATGACTTTGCTCAGGCATTTTAAAGTGACGTATCGCATAAAAAAATGTATCCAAATCAGGTTTTTTTCCCATAAGTTTTTTTTATGCACATTTTTAGAATTTTTTTATGCGATATCCCAAAATGTGCAAAAAAATAGGTGGATGGAAACATAATTATGTCTATGGTATCAATTACGTCGTTACACCAGTAGGTGGCGACAAGTGACTGTTATTGACATTGAATCATTTGTTTAAAAATGCTGATACATCCAGTAACAAACAAGTGAAGTCTTTATGAGTGAGTCATTCATTCAAAATATTTTTAAATATTTTAAATTTAAAATATGTTTAAATAGATTAACATTTTGTCAGAACCTCAGAGTAAATTACGTTATTTTGTTTAGTTGTCTATTCAGAATCATGATCTCTATTTTAAACCAAAAAAAAAATCATGATTCTCAATTTTTTTCCAGAATCGTGCATGTTAAATCCTCTCCGTTTTAAAAAAAATGTGGTATATTGAGTCATGGAACAATGTACTTCTTTAAACCACATTCATGGACAGATTTGTTTTTGGTTATGCAAACACAAACAGCGCAGGGTTTGCAGCATTCAAATGGAAACGTTCTTGCACGCTCATAGCGACCGTCTCGTTGTACGGTTTCCTCCGTGTGGGCTTGTTTTTCCACCTGCTGTTTATTCTTTCTGTTTTGCTGCAGCGTGAAGTCTGTTGCCATGGAGCAGAAGAACGAGATAATGTCGCAGCTGCAGTGCATTCGGCAGCTAATGAAGAAGAGAGGCATGGAGTGTCCAAACATCAGGATAGAAGGTAAACACATCTGCTCCCATACACACCCACGCAATTAACACGCGTACACAAACGCTTCACAGTACAGCGCCAGCATGTTATATCTCTCACTACTGGTCATGAACTATTTATGTAACCCTGTCAGTGTCATGTACAGTTAACTGTATGAATTAAAGGCTTTTGAAAACATCCATTACCAAATGAGCTGATGAATTGATGAATGAATGTTTGGGTTATGGGGAAATAAGTACATTTCATACTCAATCTCATTATCGTAATGCATCTAGACATTTCACTTTTGAGGTTTTTTTTAGTATTGATGATTCTCAGCACTTTAGTACAGTATTGATTTGTTACAAATCAATATGCTTTAAGACAAACTATGTGCAAATTCATAAGTCTATACCACTGCTGAGTATTTTCTCTTTAAAACTGCAGTGATCTAAAGACAGTCTCAAAAATGTAGTTTGAAATGGCTGGTGTTTCTGACATCACAAATTACTAACCAATCACGTCAACGTGTGGGCGGGCTTTAGCATATCATTAACTATGACCGCTCTGAAGCAGAGGAATCTCAAGAGAAGCCGGTATATTTTTCTGTTGATATGAAAAATTGGGTAGTCAAGCAAAAGGCTAATCATATTAATTATCATTATGTGTCCGACGTTGTAAAGAGCGATACCATCATGCAGCGTTTACCTCAGTAAGTTGACCGAGTGGATCTCTGAGCTCATGCGAGTGAGTGGAGGCGGGGCAAATTAGCATATTCATAGATCCGCGTATACTAAATCAAAGACTATAGCATAACACGAGTCACTCGTATTGTTTTGAATGGGAGAAAGTGTAACGCGCAAAATATGGCGGAATAAGTCCCGCCTTCTAATTAAGAGCCAATCGGCGACTGATAAAGCCATCGCGTCACTTCAGCGACCGGTTTCTATAGAAACAGTCAGACGCGCGCCTCCGAAGAGACGCGCATTTAGCTTGATCCAGCCTGAAAAATGTTTTTTTTTTTGTCATGATTCGAGCGTTTAGAAACTAAATTTACGAGCCAGTTGTTGTTAGATTTCATTAGTGATTTCAAATATGAAATTTAATCGTAAGGTTGGCGAACAGTTTTGGAGAATTTGATGTTTCCCCATTCAAAGAGATTGCATGATGCCCAGGATGCCCGAGAGGCGTTTCAAAGATGGCCGCCGAGTGAAATGACTTGTCTTAAAGGGACTTTGACTAAATGAAGCAAGGGTGTCGAGTTACATTCAAGCTATTTTAAGGCATGAAGAATTTTTTTTCGCATGAAAAAACGTTTAAATATGTCATTTTGGTGATCAAAGAGTTTTAAGGTGTAAAAGTAACCTTTAAATTATTTTTTAAATTAAATTAGCTGCTCAAATTCTTACAAAATGTATTTATCTGTTATTAGTGCAGTCAAATCGATTAATTGCATCTAAAACAAAAGTTTGTTTTCAAATAATATGTGTGTATATATATTAATACATTTATGTGAATATACACACACACATTATGTAAACACAGACTTTTATGTTAGATGCGATTAATCAATTTGACAGCACTATTATTGATCCATTTCTATTATTTACCCATTTTTTTATCTATATTTATTCTTTTCATTAGTATATCTGTTTTTGCATTCCAGTACTGAGAATGGCATTTTATTGACCTGTATTTATAGATTAAATCAAATTGTTCTGGCAATTTACTCCAAAATTTTTATCTTAATTAAACGTGTGTGTAAATCTTATCTATAAAATCTAATTTATGGGTTTACAATAATGTCAGTGAGTAAATACTAGTACATAGTGCAAATGCAAATTCTAGTTTATGCATATCTAAAGCAGACGACCACAATCAGTACAGCAGGTCTTTGAAAATAATATATACCGTAAACAAATCAGTGGGATAAACAAAGTAGCACTGAATCGGCCAACATCACGTAGATCATGCTGCCATACATGTCAGTCTAGATGAGCAGGGAAGATCATGATGCATTAATAAATCATGCTGAATATGTGATTGTGCATGTTGGAATCAAAAAGTATTTTGCTTCATGTAATGCCATGGCATCCAGACATGTGATTTAAGTGTCGTTTTGATGCACGCGGTATAGCATTAGAACGCTTCTGATTTGTTTTGGTGTTATGTGATGCAAATCACTTGGTTATTTCTTTTAGAGCCGACATGTGAACGCAATCTAGACAGACTCATCGAGACTTTGGCTGCAGCAGAAAAGCTTCCAGAAACTCGTCTGGAATCGCAAACACCCGATGAAACGCAGCCACACGATCACCGAGCGCTCAGACCTGATTCTGAGGAAGAGCTGGAGGAAGATGAAGATGAGGAGAACAAACACACAGCGGGAGAGGAAGATGTGGGAAGTGAGAGTGACTCTAGTATACCCTCCCTCGAGGATTCGGGCGACATCGGTGTAGATGATGTTACCGTCGCTCAGAAACTTCCAGAAGATCTGACAGGAGGATTACGAAGACGCAACAGGCTCGAGTAACTGGGACGATAATCAGACAGAAATCTATTTATATATTTATTTATTTAATTCCTTATGATGAAGCGAACGCTACTCATTGGTTCCAAGTCTACATATTTGACTGCATTTATAATTAAAATGAAAACAAAAAATACACCATGTTTACTTTCTTAATACACTATCATTCAAAAGCCAAGGCTGCATTTATTTGTTACAGTAAAAACGATAATGTTGTGAAATATTATTACAATTTAAAATGGCCGTTTTCTATTTGAATATATTGTAAAACGTAATTTATTCCTGTGATCAAAGCTGAATTTTCAGCATCATTACTCCAGTCTTCAGTGTCACATGATCCTTCCTAAAGCATTCTAATATGATGATTTGCTGCTCAAGAAACATTTCTGATTATTATCAATGTTGAAAACAGTTCATATTTTTGTGGAATAAACTTCTTCAGGATTATTTTGATGAATAGAAAGTTCTAAAGAACAGCATTTATTTGAAATAGAAATCTTTTGTAACAAAATTAAAGTCTTTACTGTCGCTTTTGATCAATTTAATGTGTCCTTGCTGAATAAAAGTATTTTTAAAATGAACTTGTATTAAAAACAAAATTACCCCAATCATATGACCAGTAGTATATCACGGTTTTCAACATTGATAATAATAACTGTTCAACTGTAATAGCAGCAAATCAGCATATTAGAATGATTTCTGAAGGGTCATGTGACACTGAAGACTGGAGTAACGATGCTGAAAATTCAGCTTTGATCACAGGAATTTAAAAATATATTCAAAAAGAAAAACATTATTTTAAGTTGTATTAATATTTCACATTATAACAAACTTTTGAACATTAGTGTACATGTTTTTGGTCTGTGCTCGATTCATCAGTGATGTTATTCCACATAAGAAAATGTTTTTTCTTCATAATCTGTAATAACTTGGGGGAAAAAATGTCAGCCAATAGCCAAATAACTGTTTAGTCAGCATTTCTTAAATCATGACGATAGTTAGCAGTAATTGAAAGCAGGCTACTGTAATGAAGCTGTGTGAATATGAATGTTTCTCCTGTAGTTTGAATCAATCATAATCATGTATATGTTAGTATGCACCTGCAGTCACGTCAGCAGTGTATCCAAGGCAGCTAGTGACGTTATGCGGTTCATGTTTCATTTGCATGTTTGCCGTGGCCTGTGGAAGAGGTTTTACACATCTGCATGTTTCTGGTATGACAATCATGTGTTATGAAGCTTTTCGGACGTGAGGACCTCAAACGGGACGTTTTTAATGTTTTGTGTTTGATAACACAGCAATGTTACAGCTTTGAGCTTTCATTTTTAAAATGTTTTTTTGAGCTTGAATCAAATACCAAACACTAAATGTGATCAAAATCTAGATTACATTGTTGCTGTCTGTGCCAGTTTTCAGATTTAATGTTTTTTTTTATAATATGCCTCATATGTTATTTAGAAGTTACAGATATTTTAGTTACAGATGACCTCTTTTAATAAAATGTTTTCATAATTTTGTTTTTGAGAAGAATGAAAATATGAAAGTTCCAAAGTAGTGCTGAAATAAAAAAAATGCAACTGGTCCTATTAGAAAAATATTTTTATAATTTCGTTGCATGGCCTTTGAATGATGTGATTTAGCGTCTGGAGATCATTGAATGTGAATGGCATGTAATAATAAGACAATGTACTTCCTGTGCTGATTGTTTTTGCTGTGTATGTGTTATGCTGTATTGCCTACAGATGAGTATGTTTGTTGTAAACAACTGTTGAAAGCCTTAAATAAACTCCTGGTGGTGGTTATTATCACACATTTCTGTGTTTATTAGTCTGATCAGTTTGTGTGCTTTCAATTTTATGCAGTAACAGTTTTAAGTCTTCTTCCATATGCACTCCATGTTTTAGACACACCTGTTCATCTGCTCGTTAATGCCAGTTTCTAACCAGCCAATCAGGTCGATGCATGAAAGCAAGACGTTCACTTGTTATTTAACCTAAAGAAATGTGGCTCTGCACTTAAAATGAAGGTGTGCTTTGACTTTGAACTGCTGATCTTCTGGGATCTTCACACAGCACGGTCTCTAGAGTTTATAGCAGATGGTGTGAGAAAACAGCGAGGTGTAACATGGATGGTCTACAGCAGCTGAGATCTTCTCATTACTGTCAGGTAAGAACAGCAAACTCAACAAAACTGATGCCACCTGATCTGATGTAACTCAATTTCTGTTTTGCCACGTAGATGGCAGGGTCAGAATTTGCCATAAATTACATCAATCCATCAGTGGTTGGCTGGAAATGTTACTAAATGTTGTTTCTAACCTTGTGCATCCATTTATGGCCAAAGTCTACCTATTATTCAGCCATTCACTGATCCTCTGATGCATTTTGCACACCAAAAATTATCTGGTTTCTATGCAGTGTCTTGCAGTCGTGGTGCACAAGTATACAGTGAACACTACAGAGGAAAACTCATTTAAGAATAGATTTCTTCATCAAATGCTTGGAAATTAGATGAAATTAACTTGCTTTGATTCCAATTAGTTTTATATACAATAGACTGCAAACCAGTCTACTATTGTGGATTGAACTGGGATTAGCCGCTTTATATATCCGTGGGTTTCAAGCAACCCCAAAAAACATGATATTTAACCCCTGGAATGTGAATTTTACCTGGAGAACCTTGCCAAAAATATACGGAAGAGGATTAGGGCCAAGCAATAATAAAAAAAAAAACATCTCGAGATTAAACTTGTTAAATTTCGAGAAAAAACTCGTTAACTTTGGAGAAAAAAGTCGAGATAAAATGTTGAGAATAAAGTCATTAAATTACGAGAAAAAAGTCATTAGATTATGAGAACAAATTCGTTAAATTATGAGAAAAAAGTAAAATTTCGAGAAAAAAAGTCGAGATAAAATGTTGAGAATAAAGTCATTAAATTACGAGAAAAAAGTCGTTAGATTATGAGAACAAATTCGTTAAATTATGAGAAAAAAGTAAAATTTAGAGAAAAAAAGTCGAGATAAAATATTGAGAATAAACTCGTTAAATTACGAGAAAAACTCGTTAACTTTGGAGAAAAAAGTCGAGATAAAATGTTGAGAATAAAGTCATTAAATTACGAGAAAAAAGTCATTAGATTATGAGAACAAATTCGTTAAATTATGAGAAAAAAGTAAAATTTCGAGAAAAAAAGTCGAGATAAAATGTTGAGAATAAAGTCATTAAATTACGAGAAAAAAGTCGTTAGATTATGAGAACAAATTCGTTAAATTATGAGAAAAAAGTAAAATTTAGAGAAAAAAAGTCGAGATAAAATATTGAGAATAAAGTCATTAAATTACGAGAAAAAAGTCGTTAGATTATGAGAACAAATTCGTTAAATTATGAGAAAAAAGTAAAATTTAGAGAAAAAAAGTCGAGATAAAATATTGAGAATAAACTCGTTAAATTACGAGAAAAACTCGTTAACTTTGGAGAAAAAAGTCGAGATAAAATGTTGAGAATAAACTCGTTAAATTACGAGAAAAAACTCGTTAACTTTCGAGAAAAAAGTCGAGATAAAATGTTGAGAATAAAGTAATTAAATTACGAGAAAAAGTCGTTAGATTATGAGAACAAATTCGTTAAATTATGAGAAAAAAAGTAATATTTCGAGAAAAAAAGTCGAGATAAAATATTGAGGATAAAGTCATTAAATTATGAGAAAAAAGTCGTTAAATTATGAGAACAAATTCGTAATTTAACGAATTTGTTCTTGTAATTTAACGAGTTTATTCTCAACATTTTATTTCGACTTTTTTCTTGAAATTTAACGAGTTTTTTTCTCGTAATTTAACAAGTTTATTCTCAACATTTTATTTCGACTTTTTCCTCGAAATCTAAGAACTTTAATCTCGATATAGTTTTATTTTTTTGTTATTGCTTGGCCCTAATCCTCTTCCGTACAATAACGTGGATTTTACCCCACAGAAAGAAATTTTTAGCGGGGAACCCCTTCAAAACGCGATTGGACTAGTTTGGGGCTAGTTTTGAGTACCTGGCAACCCTGTCCTGTCTATAAGTGGGCGGTGCTTGTCCAAAATGAGTTGCAAAGTAGACCAAATTTGAGTATGACTGATAAAAAGTGATAGACAACTAGGTAGGCTACTAACTAGGACTAACATTAACATGAAAATTAGTTTTAAAGGCACCAAGACTGCGGTCGTCAATCTCAGCCATTTAAACTTATTGGAAGTTACTGTAACAAATGTTCCTCTTTAGTTTATGTGGATAACTAAAATCACAAAGTGTCCTGAAGAGTGCAGTTCCTCGAGCGACCAACAGAGGACGCTACAGTGTAGTCCATCAAATTATGTAGGCTACCTCAGACCCCTTGTTTCCCACAGCGAAGTTATACCGAGCTTGTTTAATGTCACAGAGCGCGTGTTGCGTGTTTCATTTAAGTCTGGCTGACAGCTCAAACATGACATGTTGATTTCATGTGAATTAATGACAGAGAGGAATAAATGCTGTGAGATTTCACCTTCCAGACTGAGTCCACAGGGGCTGGACGTCCCAGAATAATCTGCTTCCATCAATTAGAGCCGCGGTTCTCCCATCAGCCTTAATCAAGTGCGTTTACACACCTAATGGGATGTGCTAACCACATTTGCCCTCGTACCTGGTCCTGTCTCTTTCTGGGAATAGACTTTTAATTAATATGAGTGCGGACGGGGGGTTTAATGAGACGCGAGACGGTTTTTCATTATAAGATCTCCTCTGATTATGTGATTGCTGCTAGAATTATTAATTTCTCAGCTGGTTTTGCTTCAGGTGGAGAGAGAGTTTGGTGAGCAAACATCATATCAGCCGTCTTTATTGTACAAAGGGAAACAATGTCCTCCTTAACCCTCTGTGAAAACAGACAGAAGATAATAAGAGTAACTTTGTTTAAATAAATAAAATGAATGTTGGCTAATAGGGGTGGATGAATTCAGGTTGATTGGGACACTTTTTCCAAGTCATCTCAATGGCAAAAAGTGTCACCCTGAATTCACTTTTTTTTTTTAAACAATATTTATTCTTTAATATTCTATTCTTTAAACTTAAATATCTAATAAGCCAATCACATGGCAGCAACTCAATGCATTTATGCATGGTCAACACGACCTGGTGATGTTCAAACTGTGCATCAGAATGGGGAAGAAAGGTGATTAAACTGACTTTGAATTGGGCATGATGTGCTGGTCTGAGTATACACTCTAAAAAATGCTGGGTTAAAAAAAATCCAAGCTTGGTTGCAAATGGACAAACCCAGCGATTGGGTTAAATGTTTGACCAACCTGCTGGGCAGTTTTATTTAACCCAACTATTGCATAGCTTCTCCAAAACTGCAGCTCTTGTGGGGTGTTCCCGGTCTGCAGTGGTCAGTATCTATCAAAAGTGGTCCAAGGAAGGAACAGTGGTGACCCGGCGACAGGGTCATGGGCGGCCAAGACTCATTGATGCACGTTTGGAGCAATCCAACAGACGAGCTCAAATTGCTCAAGAAGTTAATGCTGGTTCTGATGGAAAGGTGTCAGAATACACAGTGCATCACAGTTTGTTGTGTATGGAGCTGCATAGCTGCAGACCAGTCAGGGTGCCCTCTCCACCGCCGAAAGAGCCAACAGTGGACACGTGAGCATCAGAACTGAACCACAGAGCAATGGAAGAATGGCCTGGTCTGATGAATCACGTGGATGGCCGGGTGCATGTGTGTCGCTTACCTGGGGAACACATGGCACCAGGATGCACTATGGGAAGAAGGCAAGCCGGCAGCAAGAAGGCATTGCTTTGGGCAATGTTCTGCTGGGAAACCTTGGGTCCTGCCATCCATGTGGACGTTACTTTGACACGTACCACCTACCTAAACATTGTTGCAGACCATGTACACCCTTTCATGGAAACGGTATTCCCTGGTGTCTGTGGCCTCTTTCAGCAGGATAATGCTCCTGCTACAAAGCAAAAATGGTTTGAGGAACACAACAACGAGATTGAGGTGTTGACATGGCCTCCAAATTCCCCAGATCTCAATCCATTCGAGCATCCGTGGGATGTGCTG
Organism: Megalobrama amblycephala; assembly: GCF_018812025.1. NCBI lineage: Eukaryota > Metazoa > Chordata > Actinopteri > Cypriniformes > Xenocyprididae > Megalobrama > Megalobrama amblycephala. The sequence continues at coordinate 7,121,663 of NC_063057.1, read as the reverse complement.
AACAAACAAGTCCGATCCATGGAGGATCCACCTCGCAGCTTACAGGACTTAAAGCATCCAGTGTCTACATTGTTTTGTGTAAAATGTCACAAAAATAACCAGGTTTCATATGATTCTGATGAAGTGAAACATTTAAAAATTTCACAACGTAAAATTCTTTGGTCCAAAATGAATGAAATTGTGCACTCATCATTGTGTTTCTTCCTTTTGTCCAGAAGCCATCTGAACAGACCTGCGACCCATCATCGAGATCTGCTGTGCTGTCTAAACTAGACCCGGTCTAAAATAACCTCAGACAGTTGTGGGAGGATGTATTTCATGACTAACCTACAGCTAAATCAAGGTCAGTTTTGGATATGTGAGCTCTGCGCTTCCTCAATGCCAAAACCATGTGGTGCATCAGTGACCAAAATATGAGGTGTTTTTTTGTGGATGTCAGGGTATAGAGTCTGAACAGAAAAACAATGCACCTTGGTATCATTTTGCAGATTGTACAATGAAACTACACATTATTTGCATCACTTTGACTGTTGCTGATAGTTTTGCACAAACCTTTAACACAAGTATTACCTGAACAGTTTTACTTTTGCATGTACAAACATAATAATTTCTTCAGAAAATATAAAACTCTAGATATCTGTTAACTCCAGGTCGAAACAGAAGTTACTATAATCTTTTCTTCCCTATATCCGAGTGAAACGCCTTCTCAAACAAGAACAAATGTAGGGTTGGGCTTGATTTTGTCCATGGGCAAATGATTAAATGGTGGTTTGCGATTGGTCGATCTCATGTGAGTGACAGGTTGCCCCACCCTCATGCCAGTCAACGTCATCAGAGAAGAGATATATATATTTTTTTTTAACAACGTGCATGGATAAATCATTTTTAATAAATGTAATATTCCATAAAAAAAGCCCAACAAGAATTAATTTTGTTTTCATTGTGACTTTAAGTTATGATGTTTATATCGAATTTTCTTTCCTGTTTATTACAGGTTCAGTACCCAGTTCCAAGATCTATATAAACTATGCATGAAATATAAAATGTCCATAGGGAGAGTGTTTAGTTCAGTTTTATTCTCAGAGGAAGCTTCCACATTCATTTTGTTGCCAAAACAGCTCACGACACATTAATTATAGCTCTGTTATGCATTGGAGGAAAAAACATCAAGCAGTGATGTATATGACTTCGGAAGTTTCAAAGAAATGTATTAAATAGTTTTAAGATTTGTCTTAGTGGCTATAGCAGCCTCTCTGTGGCTTTATGAATTATGAATGTCAAGCAGACTTGATACTATTTTTAATTTTGTATTTGCAAACAGGATTAAGACGCTGGTGTGTGGGAATGCATGTGTGGCGCATGTGGCTTTAGACGTGCAAACATGTTCTTCTCAATGCTGCTATTTTTGCTCTCCAGTCCTCGGGGTTTGTGGCACAGGTGAATCCTGTCTGCTGTGACACAGTGTGAATGTATTCACAGAAAGTGAAAGATGAAAAACAGCTCTGAGACTAAAGCCAAAAGATCCAGCAGTATATGGAGGCCCAAACCTGAGGAAATAAAAAATGAATGAATGAATGAATGAGAGACCCCCTCCCTCAATTCCATGTTGCACATGGAAAAGTAAAAATAAATAAATGTATTAATAAATTGATATGAAAATAAATACATGTGGGAATAAATAAATATAAAAATAAATGAAAGAATAAATAAATAAAAGTTAAATCCTCCATCATCCATCCATCCATCCATCCATAGGTCTATTCCATCCATCCATCCATAGATCTATTCTATCCATCATCCATTCATCCATCTCTCCATCCATCCATCCATCCGTCGGTCTATTCCATCCATCCATCCATCCATCCATCCATCCATCCATCCATCGGTCTATTCCATCCATCATCCATCCATCCATCCATCCATAGATCTATTCCATCCATCATCCATTCATCCATCTCTCCATCCATCCATCCATCCGTCGGTCTATTCCATCCATCCATCCATCCATCCATCCATCGGTCTATTCCATCCATCCACCCATCTCTCCATCCATCCATCGGCCTATTCCATCCATCCATCCATCCATCCATAGGTCCATCCATCCATCCATCCATCCATCCATCCATCCATCTCTCCATCCATCCATCCATCTCTCCATCCATCCATCGGTCTATTCCATCCATCCATCCATAGGTCCATCCATCCATCCATCCATTGGTCTATTCCATCCATCCATCCATCCATCCATCCATCCATCCATCCATCCATCCATCCATCCATCCATCTATCAGTCTATTCCATTCATGCATCCATCCATCCATCCATCCATCCATCGGTCTATTCCATCCATCCCTACCTACGGAAAGACCTACGGATCCATGGCTGGATAGATGGATGAAAAAGACCTTCCATCCATCCACCCATAGGTCTTTTTCCATCTATCCATCCATCATCCATCCATCCACCCATATGTTTTTTCCATCCATCCATCCATCCATCCATCCGTCTATACCTTCCATCCATCTATACCTTCCATCCATCCATCCATATGTTTTTTCCATCCATCCATCCATCCATCCATCCATCCATCCGTCTATACCTTCCATTCATCCATCCATCCATCCATCCATCGATCTCTCCATCCATCCATCGGTCTAGCCCATCCATCCATCCATCCATCCATCCATCCATCCATCCATCTATCAGTCTATTCCATTCATGCATCCATCCATCCATCCATCCATCGGTCTATTCCATCCATCCCTACCTACGGAAAGACCTACGGATCCATGGCTGGATAGATGGATGAAAAAGACCTTCCATCCATCCACCCATAGGTCTTTTTCCATCTATCCATCCATCATCCATCCATCCACCCATATGTTTTTTCCATCCATCCATCCATCCATCCATCCATCCATCCATCCGTCTATACCTTCCATCCATCCATCTATACCTTCCATCCATCCATCCATATGTTTTTTCCATCCATCCATCCATCCATCCATCCGTCTATACCTTCCATTCATCCATCCATCCATCCATCCATCCATCGATCTCTCCATCCATCCATCGGTCTAGCCCATCCATCCATCCATCTATCAGTCTATTCCATTCATGCATCCATCCATCCATCCATCGGTCTATTCCATCCATCCCTACCTACGGAAAGACCTACGGATCCATGGCTGGATAGATGGATGAAAAAGACCTTCCATCCATCCACCCATAGGTCTTTTTCCATCTATCCATCCATCATCCATCCATCCACCCATATGTTTTTTCCATCCATCCATCCATCCATCCATCCATCCGTCTATACCTTCCATCCATCCATCCGTCTATACCTTCCATCCATCCATCCATCTATACCTTCCATCCATCCACCCATATGTTTTTCCATCCATCCATCCATCCATCCGTCTATACCTTCCATCCATCCATCCATCCATCCATCGATCTCTCCATCCATCCATCGGTCTATTCCATCCATCCATCCATAGGTCCATCCATCCATCCATTGGTCTATTCCATCCATCCATCGGTCTAGCCCATCCATCCATCCATCCATCCATCTATCGGTCTATTCCATCCATGCATCCATCCATCCATCCATCCATCCATCCATCTATTGGTCTATTCCATCCATGCATCCATCCATCCATCGGTCTATTCCATCCATCCCTACCTACGGAAAGACCTACGGATGCATGGATGGATAGATGGATGAAAAAGACTTTCCATCCATCCATCCACCCATAGGTCTTTTTCCATCCATCCATCCATCCATCCATATGTTTTTTCCATCCATCCATCCATCCATCCATTCGTCTGTCTATACCATCCATCCATCCATCCATCCATACCTTCCATCCATCCATCCATAAACTCATGTATAATTTATTTTGGGGTTTGAACATACGAACTTTCAGATCTTTAACCAATAGGACACAGTTCCCGCTTGTGAGAGAATCAGTGGCTATTTTCTGTTTGTGGGAAAGACCAATAGATACTGTAATGAACGCATGTGAGTCAGACATGATGAATCACTCCATTAGGCTCAGTCCGGCAGTGATTCGCTCTCTGCCCTAGAGAATGGAAACCCTGTTTTTCACAGTTTAGAAAACACCATCCACCTTTATTTTGTTAAATGGATGTTTGTATTTTTCAGTATTACTCACTTTGAGTACATCTAGTTTCTTAATAGTATATGCAATGCCCATAATGTTCATGGCATACTATTCATTTATTACTATCTGTAGATTTTTATGGTAAACAGGTCAGGGTTTCTTTGTTGCTTGAAGAAAATGTATTTTATTAAAATATTCCGTCAATGAAAGAAGCTTGAAGTTAATTCAGTGACTGCTTTAAGACAGATTCAAACTCTAGTTCCTGAGTCTTTTTCAATGACTCATTAAATGGAGCCGTTCACAATTGTCATTTGTTTGTGAATCAGGCTGTACTGGTTGCACTCTGTATTTGATTCACTAAAAAGAATCTGTTCACTAGAATCATTTTTCGTGCCTCCCGCCAGGACAGCTCAATACAATGACGTGTTTTCTTGGCTTTTGTTTCCTTTTCATTTTGTCTTATCACAATAAATTCTGCCTTTAAACTCGGATACTTTATTCGAATAAACTTTATTCGAATAAATCTGATAGTGAAAATAAATGTGATAAAGATTAACTCATTAAAGCTTGTATACTGTTAAAAATGTTCAGAATCTCATTTGAACATCTCGAGCTGTTGTGACAACTATCATATGACATCATATTTATATGAATATATTTGTCGAATGCCACTGAAGAGAAAGGGTGTGTCCTTGAGAGAGAGAGAGAGGGAGAGAGAGAGAGAGAGAGAGAGAGAGAGCTTGTTGCTCTCTGATGCTCGAGCCGCAGGTGATGATGGATCGATAGAATGAAGAGCTGCTGCTCGCCTCTCGCGCCGTGTCTTTCACCTGTCCGCGCGCTCAGGGCTGGTCGGTGGCGCGCGCTCCTTTGAGGCGCTCATTCCCCTCAGAGACGCGCTCGAGAGCGTGAGCGTGTTTTTCTCTTGCGCGCCAGGAATAAAGCGAAGACTTCGGTTCGATACTTCAGTTCAATGAGGCTGTTCGTGAACTATTGGAGTACTCCAGCATCGCCACAGCATCGTAGAGTAACGTTACTCCCCTCGCGTCATGTCTCACTCTGAGAGATGGGCAAGTTCGACGAGCACGAGAGGGTAATCCTCAACGTCGGGGGCACGAGGCACGAAACCTACCGGACCACGCTGAAGACCCTGCCGGGCACGCGTCTGGCCCTGCTCGCCTCCGAGTCGGACCTCGAGTCGGTTCTGGACCAGCTGCAACAAGTCCCGGGCTTCATAGAGTACAACGCGCGCAGCAACGAGTACTTCTTCGACCGGCACCCGGGCGTCTTCGCCTACGTGCTCAACTACTACCGGACCGGGAAGCTGCACTGCCCGGCGGACGTGTGCGGGCCGCTGTTCGAGGAGGAGCTGTCCTTCTGGGGCATCGATGAGACGGACGTGGAGCCGTGCTGCTGGATGACCTACCGACAGCACCGGGATGCTGAAGAGGCGCTGGATGTGTTCGAGATGAACGTGGACAACGACGAGGACGACGAGTACGGCAAGCGGCTGGGCATTGAGGACGTGGTGTCCGCCGACGGCACCGTCAGCAGGTGGAGGAAGTGGCAGCCGGTCATCTGGAACCTGTTCGAGGACCCGTACTCCTCTAGAGCCGCCCGGGTAAGAGCGCGGCGGAGTCGCCAAACGGTTGCGCGCGCGACTCTCATCTAGTGATTAGATAAAACATCCAAGCAACCTCAAAACTCAAGCATGTATGAAGAGGAGTCTGTTTTGCGTTTAAGTTCTCATGCATACTACTAAACATGTGCGTAATGTGTGCTGGAAACGTGTCAGGATAGGGATGAGAGCGTGTCCTGATCACCTAAAACTTTAAAATTTGTAAAAATTCTAACAAACTTGGTGAAGATATCACAACTCATGCAAGCATCCAGCTCTCGTGCATGAAACGAGTGCGTAACGTGTGCATAACGAGTGCGTAACGGTGAGAGACTGTATGTATTGGAGAGGCAGGTGTCACATATTAATAACTCTCAAATCAAGACAAAGCAAACAAATCACAGACCATGCATGCGTGCGTGAATATTTGCGCTCGCGCGTAATCTCCAGATTTGCATTGGTAACAGGTGTCACATATATATGAGAGGAAAGCGCGTCCTTTTAATCTCAGCATTAGACTGTCCAGGACATAAAACTTCTCAAGTGCAGACATTTTATCCTCTTGTTAAAACACTCTCGGTTAAATTTGGCCTAATTAAAGGAGAGAAAAGAATCACAGCCCTCCCACACTTATGTGACACAACCCAGAACCATAATGGAGCTTATTTTGCCTTTGAAATAGTCTTAATTAAACGATGGGTTGGAGGAGTACCGTCAGTGGAAAAGAAAAAGATGAATTATTGAGATTGTTGCAGGCAAATTCAGATGCACTGCAGAGATCAGGCGGATAAAATTTTAAAGACCTTTTCCTTTCCTGTTTTGGGTTTTTCTGAGTAATGTCATAACTTATTTTGCTCTGATTATATGCAGACCAATGCTTCATGAATCTACTTGTTTAAAATCCTCAGAAAATGTTTGTTGTTATTGCTCAACAGTAAGGATACTTTTTTTTTTCTTTTCCCATTTTTACCTCATGTCAATTGTTTAATTGATAGCTTTCTTTATGTAGAGAAACAAGGCCAATTTACTTCAAATGATAACAATGAGAGAAATGTTTTTTAGACTGATCTTCACATTAATGCTCAACCTGACTCATATTATGTCATTTTCACATGATATGATTGGCTGTTGGTTCAAATTGGGATTTTAACTTGAGTTGGTCTGTGAAAATGTGTTAATTGGTCCAGTGATGAATGAAGTCATGATTGATTGAATTTAGCAGAGATGGACCAAATGAGCTGTTGATTGAATCAATAATTAATTGTTTCTCTAGACATAAAGTCTCAGGCTTTGTCTGCTCTCTCAATTTTTAATGAGAAGAAACTATATGACCTTGACAAACCTTGACAAAGATTAAAGGAGACCTATTATGTAAAACTCACTTTTACATGATGTTTGAACATTAATGTGTGTCGGCAGTGTGTGTACACGACCACCCTGTAAAGGTAAAAATTCAACCACTCCTTTTTTTTTTTTTTTTTTTAATTCCCAAAAATCTGAAACAGTCCCTGCATCCCAATATCTATACTATCCATCCTAAACAGTATGTGAGATTACAATAAGTGTGTCCCAAAGCATAGTATGTTGAAAAGAGTATGCCAGAAGTCCCCGGATGGTCTACTATTTTCGGTAGATTTTCAAAGCGTGGATCTGTACACACTATAAAGGATAATATTTCCCACAACCCATTTCGCTTTTGGATTTGGTTCAAAACTACAAACATGAGTAAAAAGTGTACAAATAACGTCGGATATGCGCGACCGACTGTGAGAGGTTTAGATAAAGGTTTGAGTGGCTAATAAAGAAAGTTTTACATGATAAAAAAATATTTATTTAATGTTATCCGTCTTATATTTGATTTGCAATAACAATGTGGACATTTATAAAGATCCGTTTGGCCTTTAACTTTTAAATGCATCATTATTATGCTTTAATATGAGGATATGATTTGATTAAAAGGCCAGTTTACCCTGACAGGATGCGACAGAGAGCAAAGATCAATTGCATGACGTGAAAGTGTGTCCCAAAGCTTGTTGCTTCACACTCAAAAGTATGTACTACTTCACAAAAAAAGAAAGGGTGTAGTATAAGTAGGTGAATTGAAATGAGCCATTCAGGAATGTGCTCCAATGTGACGTCACATTGCAACAGGCCCCGCCCACGCCTAGCACGGAATCTGCCTTATTAGCTTAGCTCCTCCCCTAAGTGAACTGTACACAGTCCACCGTGTTTATCTCCTCGCCAGATCATTTAACAGCAGCATTAAAGTAAGAAATGTATTCTTGTTTAAGCTACTAAAGTTATTTAATCAAGATCAGTGAGTGATTTTCTTTTTTTCTTTTGTTTGATACATATTAACAGCATATACAGCAGTAGCTACTGTATATTATGCTGCTGTCGCTTTAATACACAGATCTAATATACACATGCGATTTCTTTCCCTGCTGTTTGCATTCACAGACGAAACCGACTGTGTTTGTGAACTTTGTGTGTTTTTGACATAACCTTGAGTTTAAGTCCAATAAGATTTGAAAGTGAACTTAGTTTAATACTCACACAACGCACCATCTGACAGCCAGCTTTCTGTGTGCGTGCTCAGAAAAACCATATATCAGAAGTTTAAACGGTTATGGATTTAAAAAGAATGCAAATAATTAACTTTAATGATGATTAAGAACTGCAATGTCACGTGAGTGTGGAAGCGATAGAGATGATAATTAAAAACAAACAGATGTTTTAGTTTTTGGGGCACGAGTTGTAAGGCTCTGCCCTCTTCTGGAAAGCAGGGTGGGGAGCAGCAGCTCATTTGCATTTAAAGGCACATGTACGAAAACAGCCTGTTTTTCCTTCCACTCAAAAATGGGCATTTACAACATGATCTGTGGGGTATTTTGAGCTGAAGCTTCAGACACATTCTGGAGACACCAGAGACTTATATTACATATTACAAAAAGGCGCATAATAGGTCCACTTTAAGATTCTTGTGCTTTGTTCTCAATGAGCATTTAAATATGTGCAACTTTCTTTCTAATCTTGCTAATAACAGATATATGTTATTAGCAGGACACATTTCCCAGAATTCACCTTGCATTCCTAGTTTGCATCATAGTGCTCCCATGATGCCTTCTGCCTGTTTTAATCCATCTGTTAATGCAGCGGAGGGTGCTGAGGCTGTGATCGTGTTGACGTGTGCGTGTTTTGATGCCGAGCGTGCCGTCGCCACTTAAGAGGTTAACGCTGGCGCACGTCTGAAGATGCTGCACCGAGACCGTTTCCATGGTGACCTTATCGCTCATCGGCCGCCCGTGTTCATTCAGAGCAGCGATTGATTTCAGGAATTCAGTCAAGCACAAACCTGCCTCACAACACAGTGCGCGTCTGCTCGTTTCCTCTGGCACTGTTTGAAATGAGTGCGTGTGTGACATATTGTTTGTGTGGATGATTCATGCGCTGGGAAAAATAACACGGTCATACAGATTATGTGTGTTTATGTGGGCACAGATGAGCCGAATGCTGATGCCGGCTGCTTAAACTTTGTTGTCAGTCATTTTCTTTAGATCACATGCTGAGTGCTGATTATCTCGTTGAGTTGTCGAGGCAGTGGGCGTCTTTTCGTGGGATGCTAGTGTCCGTGTTGTGCGATTACAGTAATGAAACATGATCTTTTAAGGAACATTTCACTCGAAATCAAGGTTCCAAAACTTATTTTGAAGAACAATGATGTCATTAAGAACAAGCCTTGAGTTGATGATGATGATGAAAAAGTCATTGTGCATCTAAAATGTGTCTGTAAATTATTGCTTGGCTAATTTTCTGAAGGCAACATGGATTTAACTTAAGTTAAACCGGGTGTCCCAGACACCTATGAATTTATACTCCACTAAGCGTACTTCAATATCTGTTCGAGTCGGGCGACGTCTCGACCCCTTTTGAGCACTATCACTTGGGACTTGGGAATAAGATCTTTAGTGCTCCACTAAACACTTGAGTATGGAAGTAAGATTCTCTAGTGTCTAGTCTTCTGCACAGCCTAAAAACCAAACAGACTCCAGACTATGCCTTAGAATATGCTTTAATCACGGCCGGAGGACCTCGTATCAATCACAGAATCCCACCAGCAAAAAGAATACAAGAGTTTATATACTGTAGGATAGAAGCATGGCAAAGCATTCTACAATATGATTGGCTCTTCATATTTCAAACCCTCATGTTACTAGGTAAAGCAAGATCTGTCCAAATCATGTTTATTAGTTCATTGGTTACTCAATATCATGGGGCTATTTTATTTAGATAGTTTTTTAGCTGTCCCTAAGTTTCATTTCCACTGTTCTTATATTTGGACGTGATTCAGACACACACTGACTTAGGCCCAAAGTTTGAGAACATTTAGGTTTCAAAAGCATATAAAGCATACATTTAGGTTCCTGCAAGTAAAAAGAAATGTTAGTTATGATTAATTAAAAAATTCCATCACATGAGCCATAATGTGACGCATATCTGAGTGAAACAGAATAATTAAGGATAAAATGTAGTGTGAGACACATGAGTAAATGTGTGTCATCATTTATTCACCCTCAGGTTGTTCCAAACCTGTATGAACACAAAAGAAGATATTTTGAAGAATATGGTTAACTAAACATTTGTTGGACCCCATTGACTTCCATAGTATGAAAAAAAAACTATGGAGGTCAATGGGGACCAGAAACTGTTTGGTAACTGACTCAAAATATCTTCTTTTGTGTTCAGCAGAAGAAATAAATTATTACAGGTTTGGAACAACTTTCAAGGTTTGGAATTTTCATTTTTGGATGAACTGTTTCTTTAATGAGAAAATATATGGTGAGTCTTAAAGGAACAGTTCACCCAAAAATAAGGTTCCAAAACTTGTTTTTCTGTGGAACACAAAAGAAGATATTCTGAAGAACATTGAGGTCATTGAGAACAAGACTTAACTATAAAAAAAAATGATGCAACTCAAATATGGGCAAAACTAACGGATGGGTTTGTCCATATTTGACCCAAATTTGGGTTGAAACAACCCAGCAATTGTTGCTTGTCTCATTTTTTTTAGGCAAAATGAAACCACATTATCTACCCATTTTTGTACCATAATGTGATGCATGTCTGAGTGAAACAGAATGATAACCAGGAATATGTACAGTAGCGTGAGTCTTAAAGGATTAGTTTACTTCCTAATTCAAATTTCCTGATAATTTACTCACCTCCATGTCATCCAAGATGTTTATGTCTTTCTTTCTTCAGCTGAAAAGAAATTAAGGTTTTTGAGGAAAACATTCCAGGATTTTTTTCCAGATAGTGGACTTCAATGGGGACCAACAGGTTCAAGGTCCAAATGTCAGTTTCAGTGCAGCTACATGATCCCAGACGAGGAATAAGGGTCTTATCTAGCGAAATGGTCAGTCATTTTCTAAAAAAAATAAAATTATATACTTTTTAACCACAAATGCTCATCTTGCACTGCTCTGCTATGCACCACACATTATGTAATGGTCATGCGTGATGTAGGCGGAAGTACTGAGCAAGTGTCTATAAAGTGAACGTGCTAAGACCTTTACAAAAAAAAGGTAAAACAATGATGTCAGACGATTTTGAAGTTGGAGGAGAAGTCCAAGAGAAAGTTTTTCGCCATACCGCGGTACTTTCACCTACGTCATGCGTTACCTTTCCAACATGATTACGTAATGCGTGGCGCATCACAGAACTAGTGAAAGATGAACATTTTTGGTTAAAAAGTATATAAATTTTTATTTTTTTAGAAAATGACAGATCGTTTTGCTTGATAAGACTCTTATTCCTCGTCTTGGATCGTGTAGAGATCTTTGAAGCTGCACTGAAACTGACATTTGGACCTTCAACCTGTTGGTCCCCATTGAAGTCCACTATATGGAGAAAAATCCTGGAATGTTTTCATCAAAAACATTAATTTCTTTTCAACTGAAGAAAGAAAGACATAAACATGGGGGTGAGTATCAGGACATTTTAATTCTGAAGTGAACAAATCCTTTAAAGGAACAGTTCACGCAAAAATGTTCCAAAAAATGTTTTTCTGTGGAACACAAAAGAAGATATTCTGAAGAACATTGAGGTCATTGAGAATAAGACTTAACTATAAAAAAAAATGATGCAACTCAAATTTGGGTCAAATATGAGCAAAACTAGTTGTTGGGTTAAATTTTTAAATTAAAATTTTAACCCAACGGATGGGTTTGTCCATGGGTTTTTCTGTGGAACACAAAAGAAGATATTTTGAGGATCTTTTGTGTCCAAACAACATTGAATCTCATTGACTTCGACAAAACACTGATGAGATGTTTCACACCAGAAAAAAAATTGTATGCAGTTGATTAAAACCATTTCTGAGGAGGCTTTTCGACCAGGACATGGAGGCTAAAGATCATGTTCACTCTCCAAAACAGCTCCATGCATGCTGCTTTTTCAAATCCATCATTGTTTACTATTATTGCTGTAACTTTTAAATTAGTAGCAGTAGCCAAATACAATCTTATTTGGCAGCTTTCTGATTGGAAAGTTTGCATGCATATATATTTGACATATTGACAGACGTTTTTAGTCCAAAGTCCAACATTAGCATCTTCCTTGAAGTGCACCGTTTAATGGGCTCAGCGTGTCATTTTAGTGCGAGACAGTAATTACAGATCTGTCTTTCTCGCCACTGACGGGAGGACACTGCGAACCGCTGTAGGTGTAAAACGCGAGAGAGAAAGATGTGTGGAGAAATTAAACCGAATGCAGGGCTCCATGTTAAACAAGCTGTCGCTCGACACCGATGTTGTTGTTTCATGTACTGCTGGACGAGGGAGGGTTTGGCTTTCATGTTCAGCTCGTTTGAATCTCACACACACATTAGTGTGCTCATTTCGGCCGGTCTTTTGTGCTGTGATAATTGCATAGGCTTTTTCCTGTATCTGCTTTCAAGTCCTCCGCTGAGCCAGTCCATGGCTTCAAACGCCCCGCTGGAGAGAGTAACACAGGCTTAATGAAGCCGTTCAGACCACCGAGGCCAATTACTCGCACACACATACATGCTGCTTTCGCTAATCGCTGATTAAATAGCAAATCAAACTTTTGTACAGATGCTGTGCGTAAATGCAGACCTGTCGCATTGAGCCCGTGACTGTCAGAAAGCACCAACACACATACTTCGCCTACGTTTGTCTTCAGATGACACTGAAAATGAAGCCGCTCTACTGATCTTTAACTAATGGAGGAAAACTTTCGAGATGTGCTTTGACAGCATCTCAGCGCTTGAGTGTTTAATAGTGTTTTATGTTTTGAAAGAATGAGGCAGGAATGAGTGGTATTTCCAAAATATTGTCACGGCATGAGCAATTTTGTTGGCATTCAGCTGAAATTACTATGATAATGACTTTTGTACATGCTCTATACAGCATTTATGCATTACTCTGTTTCTTTGTGTTTGTACATTATGTAGACCCACTAAAATCCATGCAAACGTGGTGTAGCAAGTTGACATTTCTACTCTTGCACCTGTCATACATCCACTAAAAATCACCAAAAACAATAGTCAGCTCTTCTCGTGAGAATGACACATTTAATTAAAAAAAAAAAAAAAAAAAAAGAGTTTGCATTCCCTCCTGTCAGATATCGCTGTACTAACTGCATATGCTGTCACTTTTTTTGGATCAAGAGATGTTTTCCTGACGTCTACATTTCCATCCGTTCTGAAGAGATCGTACTGTACAATCTTTTCTCTTTCCGACATCTTTCATCTTTAAACGTGCCCGCTTTGCCTGTTGTCATTGTCAACTCTTCTCACACATGCATGTAACTTTGCAAGAGTTTATTCTTCAAATAAGGAGTAAAAATAGAGCACTACATCATGCTCATCACGCTCGGCCTCATGGGAGGTCATAGAGAGGTCATTCTCATACCTTTGCAGCAATAACGGGTACAAGAAAGACTTCAAGAAGGAACGAGCATGTGCTTTCCTCGGTTCAGGTGTACAAATAGTTTGTTTAAACACACACACACACACACACACACACACACACACACACACACACACACACACACACACACACACACACACACACACACACACACACACACTCTGTTGAGCTGAAGGGCAGCGTTTGCCCGACTCAAACTCACTAGGGATGTGAAACTCTCACTCCGGTTACCAGCTCAGTATCTCCCCGTTTAGTGTGTCTCTCATTGGCCTTTTCACTTCATTTGTTTATCAGGATTTTTGTCAATCTCTTTTTTGTTTTTGTCTGGTAGCTCTGATTGTCAGTTTGACTTTAACTGTGCTGCTAGGATGTTTTGGGGGGAGGTGGTGGGGTTAGTGTCTTACTATAGGGCTACATGATATCAAAATGATCAAAATATTGCAAATATATGCATATTGCATTGGCTTGCGATAACTGAATGTTTTGAAAGGTCAATTCACAGACGGCGACCAATGCGGACAATCACCTGATTACAGTACGTCACTTCTCAGACGTTTCATGACCCGACAAGCGGCGAATATAAGCTATGACAGACACCAACAGGGGAACACACTGATCCGACGAAGTGCCTGTTGCCGTCTGCCGTAACAAATTTCCGAAAAGTCAAAGTTTTAGGTTGACGGAGATGATATAACGAGACAGTCAACATGGCCAAAAAAAATGTGAAACATGCTGTTGTTTTTTTCCGTTTTTTAAATTATAATTTAAATTGATTTTACACACTTATCATATTGCATATCACATTAGTTATTGCATATGACATTTTTATTAAATATCATGCAGGGTTTTAGTAGGGCTGCTCGATTTAAAAATCATATTACATTTTTGATAATTCAGTTGCAAATAATAATTATATAATAATATTATAATTATTTATATATTTATATTATTATATATTTGTTATATTATATTATATTATTTATATTATTATATTATTTAAAATGTAAAAATATTACAAAATATTGCTCATGTAAAAAAAATCAATTGGATTTAAAATAAAATAAAAAAATTGCTTGTAGGGCTGTATAATTTGGCCAAAAATTGTGAATTATTATTATTAATAATAATAATAATTATTATATTATAATTAATAATAATAATAATAATGCTTATAATAATAACAATAATAATAATTATTATTATTATTATTATTATTATTATTATTGTTATTATTTACAAATTATGAAATAATTTAAAATAATGAATATTACTACTATTGTAATATTTCAAATTTAAAAATATTACTAATGTAAAATCATTAGTAATATTTAATCAATTTGGCCAAAAGTTGTGATATATCAGAATGAATAATAATAATAATAATAATAATAATAATAATAAGATTAATAATAATAATAATAATAATAATAATAATGGTGGTGGTATTATTATTATTATTGTTATTACTACTATTAATAAATAAAAATATGAAACTAATAATATTTCATAGTAAAATAAAAAATAATAATATTTAAGAAAAGTAATAACAATAATAAATGATATAATAATAACTTTATTTTACAGCCATGTGGTGATTTCGGTTTTATATTGATTCATTGTGCAGTGCTTGTTTTTAGTGTGTTGCTATGTGGTTGCTAGGGTGTTCTGGGTGGTGTCCTAGGGGTCCAAGTCAAAATAATTCACTCGCAAAGTAATAGCACAAAAAGCTGTGTGAATTTAGGTTCCTTTTTATCTTTTCTCACAAGTTTTTCCTCTTCCGTCCTGTTCTATTTCTCCTCTTTCCTTTTCTTTCTCATGTTTTGGAGGTGATGTTTTAGACTGTGTGTCCTCTCTGCAGGCTTCTGGATCATAATGTTTCTCCCTCTCGCCATCCTGAAACTCCAAACTGGGACAAAACTGATCCAGTCACCGGGAGCTCGACGTCTTATCCGAGTGACCCGCATGTCCTTTTCCGTCAGATGCAGAATCAATGCGGCTTTGCCTGTAAACGGCTCGTCTTTCTCCCAGAAAGCTGTGAAACCGCAGCAAACTGACTTCTATTTCACATTCCTCCTTCAAGATGCTGGTCAGACCTTCTGCAGTGTCTTGCTCTTTTATGAACACAGAAACTTTACTTGGTGTCACTCAAAGAGCGTAATTGGAAAATATTAGCTTGCGTAGCGCAAGGTTAAACGGTTTAGGCGCTCTTGCTGTCACACGTCTAACTCACACGGTTCAGTTTACATGCAGACTGAGTCATAAAGCGGCGGTGTTGAACGCTGACATTTAAAGCTCTTCACTCTCTGGTGGTGTGTAAATATACTCCATTAAGTGAAGGCCTCTTCTGCTGTACGCCAGCAGCGGTAATTATCCTGTTGAGTTGAGTTGAGCCGGGCTGCTAGTCCAGGTTTAACTACCGCTCTATTAGGAGTCACTTCAGCTGAGCGGGAACGATCTCCTTATCTGAATGGCACTCAAAAGCCACGAGACGTCTGGCTGTTAGGAAGCCCGTCTCGGTCTGTAGTGCATCTATTAGTCAACCTGTCTGTCTCGCACACATGCTTTCACTGTATGAGCGTCTGGGATTTTCATTCATAACTTCAGAGTAAATTAAAAGGGGTCATGAACTGCATTGTTTTGTTGTTTTATAATGTTTCCTGGGGTGCACTTATAATGTAAGTATACTTTTTACATCAAAAATTATCATAATTTAGACATTTTTCCACCCTCTGATTTGAACGCTCTGTTTTAAGGGGCGTGTCTGCTGTGAGACTTCAGTGTAAACGCCCACTGCTGTGATTGGCTGACATCTTTGCATATGAAATAGCAAGTATTACTCTCTCAAAAACTTTAGCACGTTTTTACTATTACAGCTCTCGAGGTTAACTAATCGTGAAAAGCATTGCATTTAGATCTGTGGCATTATATTTAGATCGTGGCATGAAAGGTTGCAGTGATGATCATTGTAGTCGATCACAGACATGTTGTTGAGTGCATGAAAGCAGTGATCTCGTCATTACAACTCAATTTCTGCACAATAACGAGTGCTTTCATCATAACTAACAGTCCAAACGCAATGTGACTAAGAGATTTGTTGAATAAAATGGGAGTTTTCCCGCATAACTCAGTAACCGATAAACTCGCGCTGTTTGATTGACAGCTCCAGCGATTGCAAAGGGAGCAGATTATAAATGACAGATTATTTTCATCCTACTAAGAGAAACAATGTGAAGTTGACCATATAGTCACTGGTTTGATTTACTGACACATCTGACTGTACATGAATCAATATCAGATCAGGCATTAGAATGAACACAGTTACTGACATGTTGTTGCATTACTGTCGAGTCCATATCGTAAAAGTCTGTTTGCAAAGCCTGCATTGAAATGCGACTGATTTACCAAAGAATCCACAGTGAAATGTACCGAATACAACTAAATAAAGCTCAACTGAGACATTCACCTTGTTGAAAATAAATGACCATATTCCTAGCATTAGGATCCTTTGAAAGGTAATGTTATTTTAGTCCTGTATCGCTCTTTTCTCCTCCTCATCTCTCCAACACGCCAGTGGGCGGGGATAACATTGCAATGATGAAGTAGGCGTTGATTTCACCTTCCGGGACGAGTCGTTCGCTGGGTCTGGTGTCAATAAAAGCTTTTATTGGACTAACAAGAAAGTTTTCAGTTCTGAAACTTACAGGATATCCTCATAGTATGATGACCTCTTATATATCAAAAGCTCAAGGGAAAGTTGATTTCTCAATTCATGACCCCTTTAAGACCGAAGTCAAACACAGATGAACTAAACTGAGTTTGTGAAATCAAGATAAATCTGAACGCTTGCTGTTGTCGATATGAAAATGGCTTTTGCAACCCATTTGACTTCCGTAATCTGACATATTTCTGAGTTAAATACTCAAGGGACCGAAACGTTGCGGCAAATAAAGAAATTTTGATAATTTTGTAGGCATTGATAGTGTGCAGACTTTCTTTTTTTTTTTCAGAGTTGTAAATAGAATAAAGATTATTGGCGTACTTTTTACAAGAATATACTAGTTTTTCTTCTTCAACATTTCACGTTTAATTCAATGTGTTGTCGTATCTTTGTAATTGTTTGTAAAATTTACTAGCAATTTCAGAGTGAAAATTGTTTCGAATGCTTTTTTTTTTATGTTCACTGACAAAATGTTGATTTTTATCTTTGTGGAATTGATCGGATAATGAAAAATGTCTCTATTATATTAAAAAAATAAGATATTGGGGACTTAAGCTGAAAAGGAAAGTTGTTTCCGAAGTTCATTAAAAAAAAAAAAAAATGGTGTAGGATTTGAAACAATTTTAATTCAGAAATTGCTTGTAAATTTGACAAATAATTACACATTTATTTAACTTTAACATTAAACATTAAATTAAAGACTTGTAAAACATATGCCAATAATCTTTTATTTACAATTTTTTACATTGTAGGGCTGTTTTTACTACTGCTGCTGTACCTTTAAATATATAAATGAGCTCTGTTGTGATTGGCTGAACTGGTCAGGGCGACTGTAGATATGTAAATGAGGGCGGTCATATTTTAATGAGCTCATTACCAAGATGATTTAGGAAATAAGATGATTCATCTTCGGGAGGAAGCTTTGTAAACATTAAACATCAAATTACAGCCCATTTAAATCTTATATAATGAAACTTTTTATAAACAACAAGAGACCTTTACAGTCAACAGTATTATTATTATTATGATCTTTTATATGATTTAACATGAAGCTTTTCATCACTGCGCTGCATGTCAGATGACATTTTCAACTCGCTGCTGTTGAGTAATAATAATTACAGTCATTTGCAGAGGAAATGAACGTATAGTAGACCTGCATGCATAAGTGCAGTTTAGTAATAATGAGTCTAGACTGTGATTTTGTTCTCTCTCTCTCTCTCTCTCTCTCTCTCACTGTGGGAGTGTTGGCCTGCTCTGTTTCCATCTGTATGACAGTGAGATTTGGCGTTCAACCTCTCCGTCACACTCTCATAGACAGTACTGTAGAGTCGGGTTGTGTACTGATACCTCAAATAATACATTTGGTATCTGGGTCAGTGTAGTTTTTATGTGTGGGACTGGCTGATTTATTCATATTCAGGCTCTATTCTGAAACCTAGTGAGCTGACTGCATAGACAGCATTGATTTTTCTTATTATGTAGCATTGCATTTACCCTACACAGATGCATTCTTTAATGCATTGCAAAGATGTTGCAGAAATACTTAAATACAAATGAAAAATACTAAATCTTGTAGTGGCCAAAAGTAATGAAAAATTCACCCGTTATTCAAATATTATTAAACGTTAGTTAAAAATTTTATAAGCATATTGCATAGTTGTGCTTGGAGTCAATTGTTTTATTTGTGATAATAATGCAATGAAACATGCCAAATTGTACGGACATATTTTTTGGATAGGCTATCATACAAAGAAATCATGAACACATGCAAAAACACGAGAACCAATGAAATATTAATAACTGATTATGTTTTAGTAAATGTTGTCAATTTTGTTTTTCTATGCATAGTAAAATAAAACATGTTGCTTTTTTTGCCGAACAATTGTTCAGGTAAATAACTTAACCAAGTTGAGTGTTTTGTTCTTCCCTCATTTTTAAAATATTTAAAAAATATAAAATAATTTTGATGGTTTAATCAAATTTATTGGGTCATTAACCACAAATTTAAACACTTTTGCCCACTACTGTGTGTGTGTGTGTGTGTGTGTATATTTACCAATATTTATGTAGAGTATATGTACTTTTATACTTATGTCATGCTTATGTCAAACTCTTTAGGAATCAATTTGAGTGCTTCATATCAGGCGCTTATGAAGATCCATTTCAGACTCTCCCAGAGATTCAGTATCACTTTATCGATGTTTATTTACTCTATGTAATCCTGTAAGATCAGTTTACATTTCTGTTTACTAGGAGAGCTTTGAGGCTAAAGCTGGTTTCATGGTTTTAGCTCTTGATATTTGATCTTTATTCTGTATTTGATCTGAAATGACTTTTACTCTCATGTTGTGTTCCGGTAATTTTGACCTGCAGACGATTTTCTTTTCCCCAAAAATGCTGGTTAATATTATCACATTGCACTAAAACTTACTGACTTTGCTCTCGCATGGTATAATGGGATATATACATAAAAAATATATCATTTTTGCACTTTTTTCCCCTGCCTTATTACACTTGTTGGTGTTCTTGGCCAAAAATGACAGGCCTTCAAAAAATTGCTGATAAATCTCACATTATGCTATGTTATTGCCAAATATTGGATTCAATCTTTTTACAAACTTGTTTTCTTTTAATTAGCACAGGTTTTGTATTTGTTTTTGTAGCTGATTAATCGTAAGCCTCATTAATCTGAGTTTATGCTCCACAGTTTTTTGAAGTGAATAAGCTTGAGTGAACTAGTTTTCACTCAAACACTGAGGTGCATAAGCTCAGAACAATGAGGCCTACGATTAATCAGCTCCAAGAAACAAATACAAAACCTGTGCTGACTGAAAGAAAACTAGCTGACGCAAAGATTGAATCTAATATTTGGTGATAATATAGAATAACAAGAGATTTACAAGCAATTCAAAAGGCGGGTCATTTTTGACCCGGAGCACCAAATTAAGTTTTTCAGATCCATCATTTCAACTATACAGATTTAATAGAGTATAAATGCAACAAAAAATATTCAAATTATGATTTGCACATTGTCCTTCACTAAAAGGAACCCAAGGGAGAATCGTTTTCATGTATCAGTATAATCTAATTTCACACTCTTCAGGGAACTTAATAACCAAATAAAAAGTGCATTAAATCATTCACAACGTTGCTTAATTTTCAAATCAACAACAAAGTCATTGTGAATATATCATGAAGATTTGTTTATAATCACCCATCCCTGTTTCTCCCTTGATCTGCGGTCATCGTGGAGGCCGTCTGTCAATTTCTGTACGGCAGTAATAACCGAGAGCTGCTATTACCCTGGGAAACATTAACACGTCTTAAGTGTCTCTAAAATGCTGTTCTCATTTCGGCCCGTATAAACCTGCTCCCCTCACGCATTACTCTCTTCCTCTGACACTGCGTCTCGCCTCTCAACTAATAACACACTAATAATAGACACAGTATGTATAAATATCATATTTTTGTCTAGCACTGTGACTTTATAGCTCCTTCTCATGAGGCCTGGGTGAGATTTTTTGCATATTCACATGACAATATGTTTGTGTGATCTATCTATCTATCTATCTATCTATCTATCTATCTATCTATCTATCTATCTATCTATCTATCTATCTATCTATCTATCTATCTATCTATCTATCTATCTATCTATCTATCTATCTATCTATCTATCTATCTATCTATCTATCTATCAGTCTTAGTCTATTTGTCCATCCATCCATCCATCCATCCATCCATCTAGTAGGATTTACTTTGAAACAGTTTTCACTCAGAAATTGCTAGTACATTTCACAAATAATTACAAAGAAAAGGCAAGTAACTGAATTAAACGTTAAATTTTGAAGTAGAAAGACTCAAATATTTTCTTGTAAAAAAAACTTTCATCTTTGCAAAAAAATGCATGAAAATGATTCAATAATATTATTCTTTTTGTTTGTTTGTCTATTTTTCTGCATTTTGCTTAAATTAAATACTGTGATTTATTTTGTCTGTTTGGTTGAAATGATGGTTCCTCTGAAAAACTTCACAGCAAATGCATAAATATATATTGATCTTGAATAAGATGTAAAAACTGACACTGGTGCTATATCTTCTGTATGTGTTCTGTTTGAATTACAGTCTCAAAGATGATTTTGTTCTGATGAAATCCTTTTTTTCCCAGATAACTTTGCTTTAAGTGACAGAATGAGATCACATTGATTTATCCTTTATCTGTCTGTCTCTCTCTCTCGCTGGCACGCTTCCTTCGTCCTCCTGTACACAAACACACACACACACTGTAAACTGACGTGATCAGGTTTCTAAAGGCAGTCCATTCATTTCATTTGGCTGCACCTGTGAAGGTGTTTCATGGATTTGCTCTCCTGACCTCTAGAGCGCAGGTATGAACGTGTTGACAGCGGTCTGAGTTGGAGGGTCAGTTTGCAGACAGAAATAGCAGCCGTCTCTCTCTCTCTCACACACACACACACACACACACACACACACACACACACGGCAGCTCGCTCTTTCCCAGCATGTTACACACACCTGCTGCTGCTCAGCGCTGCTTGTTTTCTGCCACTTTCACGTGTGATGTGAAATTACACACAAACTGAGAGTCGGGTTGGATCTTGTGTGTTATATAGTGCTATACATCGGTATGTGTTACAGCTGGCCAGTCTAACTAAAATATCTTATTTTGTATTTAAAAAATATTGTGTTTTATTGTGAAGGAGTCGCTTTTCAGTGGGCTTCTAGGACACGGTAAGCAGTGTTGGGGGTAACACATTACAAGTAACTATGTACAAGTAAATATGTTATACAAATATACTTTATGTATTTAATCTCACTTTATTAACCAATGTCTTTGCTGCTGACCTTCGATGATCAAATTCAACCATACTAATAAGCAAAAATGACTTTAGTTAAACATCATTTCATTTTGTGTTTCATTAGGGGTTCGAGCGTGTAGCACTGAAACTCTATTGTTAAATTTTCCAAGGATCAGCATTCTCCCCTTAAAGTGATCGGGCAGACCAAACTGTAACTCGTAGAGACTTTCCACAAAAAGTAACCAAGTAACGCAATTAGTTACTTTTTTAGAGAGTAACGCAATATTGTAATGCATTACTTTTAGAAAATAACTTTCCCCATCTCTAAAACATAACTGTAAAAAACTAAACAAATTTACATCGTAAAATACAGTTTTCCACTGAAACAATAATATGCCGTAAAAACAATGCATTCTGGGTATTATTATTTGTCCATGCATTTTTTCAGTATAATCCATTCTGTATATTACAGTGCATCCTGGGTAATGTTATTTGTCGTTTTCATGAAAGTAGCCTATAGGCCTATTTTCTTAAAACAACAAATATAACCCAGAATGCATTGATTTTATGGTATATTACTGTTTTAATGGAAAACGGTATTTGACGGTATACATTTTTTTTTTCTGTTTTTTACAGTTATTTTTTTAGAGTGGTGGTGGTAAGTGTCCGTGATGTAGGAAAAAAGATATGTATAGATATATATTTATAAAAAAATTTTTTTATTTTTTTATTTTTAATAACATGGTTTTTAGGGGGGATCTTTTGGCATTATATTATATTATATTATATTATATTGTATCCAATCAGTCTAATTTATTTTTACCAAACAGCTATGCTGGTTAATGTTGGAAATCTATGATAAATATTCAACGTCTGTTACATGTGGATATTTGGTATACAGAGCAGTTTATGAATTGTGTTGTTAAATTGTAATCAAACATGCTAATTATGTTGTCAGAGAACAGTTTATGATGTGATCTGTTTTTTTGGCAGCGGTTGTTCTTGCGATTTCTCAGATGGATGGTGAAATGTTTTGATTCTGTGCAGGGTTAAGGATGTTAGATGCACATTTAGATGTTTTATTTGGCAACTTATGACTTTCTACATGAATAGTTCACCTAAAAATGTTCATTGACTGACTCAAGGTCAGTCTGTCTGCTCTGTTAAATGCTGTTAAAATTCAAAACTTTCTTTTGATTTTCCATTTCATTGACTTGAGAAGACGCAGAATATAGTTCATTACTCATATGGACCACATTTGTGATGCTTTTAGTCAGTTTATTCTGCTTTTGTGTTTTCTGAGTTTGCACCATCATGAGGATAAATAAATGATGACAGAAATGTTCAACTATTTCTTTAATGAAAGCATCAGAATGTGAGCATTTTTCATCTCCTCGCTGACAGATAGTCTTACACTCCTCGCTGACCTTGAGTGGGTTTGGAACAATGAAAGGGTTCGCGAGGCTCTTCGGGTGGATTCATTTCCTCTGTCTTATTCTGAGAGTCTCTCCTGCGCTCATGAGGGATTTGAGCTCGTGCGTGTGGTTTGATTACGGGGGTGAAATTCAGAAGGCCAGGGCAAGGGCATCAGTGATTCAAAACTTCAGCGAGCGAAGCCCTCGGGAATCTGTCTGTCTGACTGATCAGAACGGCTGCTGTTCTTTCACGCTTCTCCTCATTCTGTCAGACCTGCCTGCTTATGAATCTGTGTTTCTGTCTCCCTCGTTGTTCCACAGATGAATCTGATCGCATTTAAAGCAACAGCACACTTATCTTCTGAAGTAACACTTTCAGAAGTAAAGGTTCTATATAGAGGTTCTTTTTAGAACCTTGAAGAGTTCTATCAGGCGCTTCATATATAGAACCTTTTAGGAATTCCAGTCATAGTTTTTTTTTTTTTAAATTAATTTAGTTTCAATTAATTTTTAATGACATTTTATGAATTAAACGGCTCAAATAGATTCTTTATCATTAGAAAAACTGAAATAACCCATTACATATGAAAGTATTATACAATAATTTGAGACATTTCTCCTTATATAGAACCTTTTTGGCATTAAAGGATCAGTTCGCTTCAGAATTAAAATTTCCTGATAATTTACTCATCCCCATGTCATCCAAGATGTTCATGTCTTTCTTTCTTCGGTGGAAAAGAAGTGAAGGTTTTTGAGGAAAACATTCTAGGATTATTCTCCTTATAGTGGACTTCAATGGGGACCAACAGGTTGAAGGTCTAAATTGCAGTTGCAATGCAGCTTCAAAGGCCTCTACACAATACCAGACGAGGAATAAGAGTCTTATCTAGCAAAACGAGATATATATATATATATATATATATATATATATATATATATATATATATATATTACACATTACATAATCATGCTGGAAAGGTCATGTGTGACGTAGGCGAAAGTACCAAGCAAGTGTTTACAAAGCAAATGTTCAAAGATAAAGTCAAACATCCTTTACAAAAAAAAAGATAAAACACTGATGTCGGATGATTTTTCGCCCTACCGCAGTGCTTCCTCCTACCTTTCCACTGTGAAAAAACATTTTTTTTAGAGTGTATATAATGCGCTATATAAATAAAATATGAATAGAGCATAGAGAAATTAAATTAGGTCATTTATATACTCTCTAAACCTGTATGACTTTCTTTCTTCTACAGAACACAAAAGTTTAAAAAGAATACATTTGGAAGAACGTTGGGAAACCAAGCAACATTGGACCCCATTGACTTCCTTTCTATTGACAAAAAACACAGAGACATTCTCAAAATCTTTAAATATGATTTTTGCTTTGTGACTTATGTAGTCAAGTTATTTATATATAGCGCTTTATGCAACATTATTTTCAATTCAATAAATCTGTACAGCAGATATAGAAGACAATAGTGTCGTCATCCAGCTCACTTCAGTTCAAGTTTTATTCTCCTGTTAGCTTTGCTATGACCCAACAGTTTGTATTCACCCTATAATGTTTCTCGAGCACATTTTCCCCTTCACACGCCGCTGCACACACCTCGGACACACACATACACACACTCCCATCCATTAGGAACCCCGTCTGGAGCGGACTGAAAAAAAATGATGGTAGATTTTCACTCGGGCATCTCGCTCATCCCACCATCCATCTCTCCACACTCTCTTAATAATGGAGCGGCCGTACCATCTATATCCATTTAGCCAAATTACCCCCAATCTCACACTAAAACACCAGCATTCATGATTCATCAGCTCCCAGCTCACCCGCGACACGCTCGCCAGAGCCACGGGAACCAGCCCTCCGTAACGCTGCGCAGATGATGTAGTGGCCCGTGAGGAGGAGACAACAGGCTTCTGGTTGTGGAGGTTGAGCCACCGCAATAAATTATTTCCCTTGCGTTCTTGGTGCCTTGATAGTTTTTGAGAGCAAATTACTGGAGGGATGCAGCCGTTTTTCACGCTAAATATAGTCCATAACTGATTTAGCCAACTTTTCCCTCATCGTGACATTTGTTTTGTTCAAACAGGTGTCAGAAACCTTCCACATCTTTCTTTTGGTCATTCAAACAGGCAATTTTAAAGGAACAGATTTAAAGGATAATATATATTTTAGACATGTATTTAAATATATAACATAATTATGTAATATATGAATATATATAATATTTAATTGTAATATATAATTATGAAATTATAACATATTTAATTATATAATATTTTATTAAATATTATTGTTAATATATTATTAATATAAGTAATATACATTTTTCATTTTATTAAATATTATAAATATAATTTACATTTTATTTAAAAATGATATAATATATGAATATATGAATATATTCATTTATGTTCATTTATATTCTTTTATTCCTTATAATATATACATAATTATAAAGTGTTAATATTGAAATATTTATATTTTATGTATTTTACATATATTTCAAAATAAATAAAAATAATAGTTTATATATATATAATAATAATAATAATAATAATAATAATAATAACTTTATTTAAAATATTAAATAATATGTGCATACATTTATATATTATAATATATACATAATTATAGTGTTAATATTTAAATTGTATGTATTTTACATATATTTAAAAAATAAATAAAAATAATATATATACACACACGCACAGAGATATAAATTTTATAATTATTACTGTTATATTTTATTAAATATATTCTCTATTCTAATAATAATAATGGTAGTAATAGCAGTAATAACTTTATTTAAAATATATAATATATGCATACATGTATGTATTATAATATATACATAATTATAGTGTTAAATTTAAATATTTAAATTTAGTTTTACATATATTCAAAAATAAATAATAGTAATAATACATTAATACATTACTATAATATATATATATATATATATATATATATATATATATATATATATATATATATATATATATATATATATATATATATATATATATATATATATATATATATATATATGTATATATGTTTATTCACACACATACAGAGTGTTATTATTATATTATAATAATATATTATTATTATTATTATTATCATTATTATATGTATTATATTTTATTAAATATATTCTAATAATAATGATAGTAATAGTAGTAGTAGTAGTAGTAGTAGTAGTAGTAGTAGTAGTAGTAGTAGTAGTAGTAGTAGTAATAGTAATAATAATAATAATAATAATATTTTATTTAAAATATTATATAATATATGCATACATTTATATATTATAGCTTATACCTAATTATAAAATGTTAATATTTAATTAAATATTTAAATTTTGTGTTTTTAATGTATGTTCCAAAAATAGACAATAATAATAAAATATAGATCTGCGGTTATGAAACATATAATGTAAAATAAGGGGTTTCTTGGGGAAAAAGGTTGGGATCTGCTGCTTTAATGCATGTCGATGGAGCATCTGAAAGAAATCGGGTGAATTTTGACCAAATATGTGATGTTTATGATGTTAGAAATATGTGTATGACAAATGAAATCTACCAGTGAGGGTCAGTTGTCAGTCAGCAAAGTAAAAGCTGTTTGTGTCTGTGTGTGTGTGTGTCTGTGTGAAAGTTGCCTTAAGCTTCACCATGTGTCTGTCTGATTGCCAAAACTCTAGATCATAACTTTCACACACGCCATCAGGACAGTAATAGTGTGTGAGAGTCACGCGTGTGCGCTTACACACATCAGAAGGTCAAATCTGCGCGAGTCGGCTTTGGGAACAACGGCACCACGCTGTCACACCTGTCCTCGTCTACCCGGCCTATCTCTATGACAACTTACGTAATGCGGTCACCATAGCAACAGCTGAATCCATAGCCTTGGCTCCTTGTGAGGACCAAAACCAAAGAGAAAGAAGATGACAATGCACCCAGATAACAACTGACGACAAAAGCCATCTGAAAAGAGCTGAAAAATTCATACGCCAAAGTGGCGTGCAGATTGCGTCGCAAGTCGAAATCTCTGAGAGCGCGATCGCACCTTTTGTAACTCAGAGTATTAATAGCCCAGCAGAGGCGACTGTTACTATTTCAGGATGTATTTTATGTTTTTTTTTTTTTTTTTTTTTTTTTATGCATTTATTCTCGTTTAGGAAAGGAATGACACATTTGTGCTAGAACTCCTTCTGGAGTGTCGGAGCGATATGACTGCACCTCCTTTCATAATTGCATCAGGCAGAAACGTGAATTCATTCATCTTCCATATGCCCAGACTAATTATCTTTAAATACCCGTCGTCTGTTGTTTTCGTCTGTTGTTTTCCAGCAGAAATGGATGCAACTCCTAGCGCAGGCTTCATGCTTTCAATGCAAGTCTTTCGAAAGCGTCTGGAAAATCAGACAGAAAATGGACCATATCTACCCCAAAGCAGCTCTGATGATTTATTCAAAACCATGAGCTTTGCTTAATAGTGAATGTTTGAGGCATTTGCTAAGACTAGTATCACTCTTACTAATGCGTATGCTGAGGGTTAGTGACTAACCATAAGTATTATACAAAAACACACTCTTGAAAGTACATATATAATGGAAATACTGCTTGAAAGTGATCATGCTATTGTTTTTTTCCTCCCTGCATTCAGTAGAATTTTTAATTTTAACAGTAAAATACTGTTAATTGGTTTACAGTGTGTCCCCTTTCTATTGTGTATATATAGTGAAAAATTGTAATAGATCTAACGAGACATTTTAAGTAATTTTACAGTTGAGTTTCACAGACTTTTGGAGGTAAAAACGAACAGTTATCTTATACTTTATAGAGAAAAACTGTAAGCTTGTATTCCCACAATTCTTATTTTGTTTAAAGGGGTTCTATAATGCCTTTCACAAGATGTAATATAAGTCTCTGGTATCCCCAGTGTGTGTATGTGAAGTTTCAGCTCAAAATACCCCACAGATCATTTATTATAGCTTGTCAAATTTGCCCCTATTTGGGTGTGAGCAAAAACACGCCCTTTTGTGTGTGTCTCTTTAAATGCAAATGAGCTGCTGCTCCCCACCCCCTTTCCAGAAGAGGGCGGAGCTTTAACAGCTCGTGCTTCAGTTGCTCAACAACAACAAAGCTGGAGAATCTCGTGCAGACAAAATGAGGATTGTCAGTAACGGTGTTCAGCCTTACATTGTTCAAACCGGAGTCGACACTGATGGAGAGACTCAGGAAGAAAATATCTTCCCTTGCATTGAACTTTGATTGTTGTAACTTTGCAGATGTTGTTTATGCTCAAACAGCAACATTACACACTAACTAAAGTTCAAAAAGTGTAATCATAATCAACCACCCCTTCCAGCAGGAGTTATTCTCTACATCAGTGTCACTGTTTCTGAACTCATTGAAACACTTCGATTGTAGTCTTGAGTTTTCTTCCATCACAATATTCCTCATTTAAATAATTCCTGTCCAAGGCATATGCAAAATAAAGGGGCGGGGCCTGGTTGAGTTAGTTAGTAGTGTTTTGAAACTTGCGCTTATGGTAAGGGGCGGGACATTTCCCAAACACGCTCAAAGCGCTTGACCAATCACAACACACTGCTCCAGCCAACCAATCAGAGCACATTGTGATTTTCAGAAGGCGGGGCTTCATAGAGACAGGAACTAAAGAGAGCGTTACTGACAGATTGGGTAGCGAATGAGCTGCAACAATGACAAATATGGGAAAAATAAGGAGTTTTTTTGAACAAAGACAGAAAAAACATATTTTTTAAGAGTAGATTATAAATGTTGCAGACTGTTTAAATAGGTAAACAAATCATTTATTTTGATTTGGCTCACATAAAAGGCATATAATTCACTGACACACACACCTTCAGGAGGGCAGGATTGTGTGAGAGTGAGATGTCAGTGCATTTAAAGCATTTTAACATCGCTCTTCTCAAGGGTGCTGAAGTTACACTGAATTATTAAGATGAGAAGCGAAGGCTTGGAAGTGTTTGATATTCTATTTTTACGTGGGCTGCTGGCAGCGTGCCGAGCGCGCAAGTTTAACCGGCTTCCCCGAGCGAGCCGGACAGCCTGTCAGAACGAGCGAGAGGAGTAAATCTCTTTGTCATGTGCTGAGGGTTTGTGTGTCATTTGCATTCAGTTTCAGTCCGTCTCCATCTGCTGTTATTTCCACCCTTTCTGCTCTCATCGCACGGACACACATGCACACGCACACAGAATGACCTTTCATTGTTTAGATGACATCCGGCGCTGTGCGAGCGAGCGCATCTGTGAGGGAAATCCCTGCGTTCTGTGCCAAACGCATGCTTGTTTTCTCCCTGCCATCTTCCCCAACTCTTCCCGTTCCGCTTGTCTTCTCGCTCACCCCTCGTCCTCGTTACGGCGGAGAGAAAGCAAGCGCGTCGGAGAGAGATGGGGTGCGGTTACCATGGTACCCCCGATATGAGAAGAAAACACAATGACAGTCTTTGTGTAGACACACGATCGGCTGCTGCACCTTTTTATAACCTACAAAAACACAGAGGGAAGGAGAAGTTCTGCTGGTAAACCTAGTGAGTTGCCTACGTAGGCAACATTTCAGCAAGCACATTTCTTGTTTTAACCCAATTCTACAACATTTATTCTAGATGCATGCATTGTGACGAGCACCATGGGGAATATATAATCCAAGATGGTTTATATGGATGATGTAATCCATAATGACAATGTGAGCAATTATAAATACTCTGTGCATTCATATTTAATGCTAAAAAAAGAATCCGATTAAAAATAGACCATTTAAAACAATATTCATCACATAAACGCTTGTAGTGAAACGTAAACCTGATCAGGTTTGACTCTGCATTAAATGATTAGTTCACTTCAGAATTAAAATTTCTTGATAATTTACTCACCCCCATGTCATCCAAGATGTTCGTCTTTCTTTCTTCAATCGAAAAGAAATTAAGGTTTTTGTGGAAAACATTCCAGTTTTTTTCTCCATATAGTGGACTTCAACAGTTACCAATGAGTTGAAGGTCCAAATGTCAGTTTCAGTGCAGCTTTAAAGAGCTCTACATGATCCCAATAAGGGTCTTATCTAGTGAAACCATCTGTCATTTTCTAAAAAAAAAAAAAAAAAATGTATACCTTAAAAATATACCTTTTAACCACAAATTCCCATCTTGCACTGCTCTGCGATGCGCCACGCATTACGTAATCACGTTGGAAATGGAAATACTGCGGTAGGGTGAAAAACTCTCATTTTCTCCTCCAGCTCCGACATTGTTGTTTTACCTTTTTTTGTAAAGGTCGTTTGACAGCATTTGCACGTTCCTTTTGTAAACACTTGCTTGGTACCTCCGCCCATGTCACACGTGACCTTTCCAACGTGATTATGTAATGTTTGGCGCATTGCAGAGCGAGTTCTATGGAATGAAAAGGTAATTTCGACTTTTTATTTTACAGTTCTGATTTTTTTCTTGCAATTTCTCACAACGTTTTCCTTCAGAATTGTTATAAACAAGATATAAAAGATATAACAGATATAAACTCGCAATTTCGAGTTTTAAAGCCAGAATTGTGAGATATAAAGTTGCAAATTCTGAAAAATAGTCATAATCTCAAATTTCTGACATTATAACTCACAACTGACCCTTCCTCTGGAGTTTGATTGACAGCCGATCTAACCAATCATAACACCGAATCTGCCATTTTGTCCTACAAAGCAGCCAGGAGAGTAGATTAATGTCGGTGGACTTGAACTTGAAAAAATGGTGTGTACTGACTTTTTTCGCGGTTGAAAAAACATTACTTCTGATGTTCATTCATGTTTATTTGATGCTAGAAAGTCTCACATCAAAAGTAACCTGCTCTGTCTTGTTTTTTGACATTTTGTCAGTGTCCTCTTTGCTCCATGATGTATTTTTCACGGGTCTCAGAAAAAGTCAGAATTGTGAGATATAAACTGGCAATTGTGAGAAAAAAATTTGAATTGTGACTTAATATCTTGCAATTCTAAAGTTTTTTTCTTAAGGCCGGAACACACCAAGCAGACGGTCGGCTGAAGTTGGTCCTCGTCGGCATTTTTTCGGCCGATTTGAAATGTTGAATCGGCGTCGGAGCTCGTTGGTCAGTCGGGCCATCAGATCATTCTGATTGGCTGTTCAGCTACTGCTACCTGCTGGTACAGAAAGGCATTTCTTCTTACGCAGGTGCAGAACAGACGTGCTACTTGGCCGTCAGGTGTCGAGCGTCGGTTTGGTTTGTCAGGCCAACTTTGGACCCAGATGCTGCTGACATGAGCCAATCCCACAGTCTGCTTTCATCGCCACTAGTTCGTCGGTGTCAGCTTGTGTGTTCTGGGCTTTAGAAATGTGAGATATAAACAAAATTGTGAGGGGAAAAAAAGCCAGAATTGCAAGATGTAAACTGGCAATTGCAAAAAAAAAGTAGAATTGCGACTTTATTTCTCAGAATTGCAACTTATATCTCACAATTTGGACTGTTTTTCTTAGAAATGTGAGATGTAAATACAATTGCGAGAAAAAAAGTCAGAATTGTGAGATGTAAACTGGCAACTGTGAGAAAAAAGTAGAATTGCGACTTAATATCTTGCAATTGTGACTATTTCTCAGAATTGTGACATATCTAGCAATTTGGACATTTTTTTCTCAGAAATGTGACATATAAACTGGCAATTGCGAGAAAAAAGTAGAATTGTAGCTTTATCTTGCAATTGTGACTTTATTTCTCTGAACTGCGACTTTATAGCCTGCAACTTTTCTTAGAAACGTGAGATATAAACCAAATTGTGAGGGGAAAAAAAGTCAGAATTGACCCTTCGCAGGGAGTTTGATTGACAGGCGATCTAACCAATCATATCACCGAATTCGCCAATATGACTGACAAAGCAGTCAGGGGAGTTAGTAGATTAACGTCGGGTGGACTTGAACCTGAAAAATGGTGTGTACTGACGCAGTTAAAACGACATTCTTTCTGATGTTCTTTCATGTTTATTTGATGTTGTAATTTAACTAGCAGGAAGAGAAATTGCGAGATGCAAACTGGCAATTGCGATAAAAAAAGTAGAATTGTGATTTTTTTCTTAGACGTAAGATATAAACACAATTGCAAGAAAAAAAAGTCAGAATTGTGAGAAAAAAAGTCAATTATATTTTTTATTTTTTATTCCGTGGTAGAGACAAGCTTCCATCAATGTGCATTAAAGTAAAAAGAAAAAGTTTTCAAAAATTGACTGTGGTTTTTAGTCCATTTGTGTTTGATATGAGGCCATCTATATTCTAGTGTAAATGGGGTTGATGTTTTTGTTGTGCAGTAATGTTTAGGTTTCTCATGGCCCGCGTGTCTGTCATTAGCGCGGGAATCCTGCCGTGGGTTCACACACATGATCAGGACATCTGCCATACCTGCAGGAACGCCAGCGGGACTGTGTGTGTTTGTACGGGAGCTTCTGACGGTACAGTAGGAACCACCAGGCGGATGACGTCACTGACACGCCGTTTAGGAGTAGGAGTGATGAACAGATGGCTAATACGACCGTGAGCACAGATCATATCAGACTCGCTGAAAGACACGTTTAAGAGAGAGACGACAGAATCTGTCAGTAGATTCTCTGGATCAGTGTTTGTTGCGCCGCTATTTGGTGTCAAAAGAAATGATATAATAACAACATGAGTTTCTGATGGGTTTTTTTTTTTCTGGCTGTGTGCAAAAATAAACACTACAATCTGATTCATGAGCAGTTGACTCTTATGAGTCGATTCCTTTAATGAATCACTGGTGAATTTAATCAGTCATTTTGACTGATTAATTAGCTGAATTAATGTGACTGGATGTTTAAATCACAACGTGTAATTTATTGTAATGTTTTATTTTAAAAAATTTAATTGCGTTTATAGAGTTATGATAGTAGTTTGAACAAATTATGGGACAGTCCATATAGGAAACACTGCTGTATAAAATTACTTCTTGGTTTATGGCTGTGTTTTGAATTGAATCATAGCAGACAGGAATTAATAAGACTATTAGCCATAATAACCCTACTTACCATACTAGTAGTAAGACTAGTATGATATTCTGAATCGATTATGTTACATTACTTGATCTCGTTACCTTGCTCGCTTTAATAAGCAACTGGAGTCCAAGTATTTCATGCATACAGAAAAAAATAGTTCGGGTGTATGCCATTCTCAGCATACCATATTTATTTTTTTGTGTGCAAAGTGCCTCCGCGTGCGTTTTTGCCTGTCGGCTCAATCACACAATCATGATCTCAGCATGGTGATGAAGAGAAATGCATTTAAAGATGCTCTCGTTTTACTGAGAGCCCTGAAAACTTGATATGACGTTGTGATGTAACTGTAATGGAGTTCAGATGGGCACGGGCTGATCTCTCCGGTCCCACTGTCAAAAGCCCATCAAGCTTTACTGAAAGAGCATGAAATGAATTAAACAGCAACTGCTGTGGAGAGGAGATGGCCATTTATAATGCACAAAACAGAACACCAGATTGCATGCTTAGAACACACATACAGGCTCTGTTCAGAAACACAGTGAGCTACCTACAACAGCACTTTAGGGCATCAAAAGGGACCTTTTTATCCAATATATTTGGGTGCTGTCTGTTTTTTTCCCCTTGCTACAGTATCAGATTGTTAGGCAACATTATAATGTCAAATTCTATTGAAATCTCTTGTTCATGATGTGAAAAATGCTAATGTAGAGCATTTCAAATCAGTCAATTATGAGGTTCCATTTGAGTTGAGATGTTGCCTATGAAGAAAGTAGACAACAAGACAACTCATCGGGGATTGGAACAGAGCCACAGACACTCTTTTTTGGTCCCATTATTCATTTCTAAGGGCTCAGTAAAAAAATAGGCACGTTCGACTTTAAGATGGCAAACGAATCAAGACAAATGTTGATTTAGTAATATAATTAATTACAAACCAAAAACTGATAAGTAATAGCTGGAAATGCACTGCTTTCCGGCAAAATTTTGTGTATTATGCAAGTAACCTCTTGTTGTCAAGGTGAATGTTGAGACAGAAGAGTCCACTAGGTGACAGTATGGACAGTTGTGATGTGAAAAAGAGCGCGTAAAGAGCGATACAAAACATTACACAAAGCAACATATCCTTCTCCATCTTTTTTTGTCTTGGTTCTTTGCATGCAATAGCAGATCCATAGTCTCACGTAGCCAGACCTTCATACTGACCACAGAAGGTCTGTGACCGTTAAAAAAGTATGAATGTGTGTGGTATGAATGTAATCCGGACGTACTATATCCGCCATGTAATTGTACTGTACATGTGTTGAATGTGTCCATCCGCGCTCATCCATTCTTGAGTATACTGTACATCAAAAGCTGTGTGCGAGAAATGGAGTATACCCATGCCTTTATATTCCAAAGTGACTTATAATGCAATTAACATCAATCACGGAAAAAATGTGCAAAGGATATTGAAAGGATCATTGAAATAAATGTATCATGGTTTCCAGAAAAATATTAAGCAGCACAGTTGTTTTCAACATTTATTATAATAAGAAATGTTTCTTGAGCAAATCAGCATATTAGAATGATTTCTGAAGGATCATGTGACACTGAAGACTGGAGTAATGATGCTGAAAATTCAGCTTTGATCACAGAAATAAATTAGTTTTTAAAACATATTCACATAGAAAAGAGCTATTTGAAATTGTAATAATATTTCACATTTTTTACGTTATTTTTAATCAAATAAATGCAGCCTTGGTGAGCATCTTGCCAACCCCAAACTTCTGAATGGCAGTATATAGAAAAATACAATAGACATTGTATTATATGTAGAATATTGTGGTGTTTGTTTAGCATGCTGATTAAAAACTATTGAAATGAACTGCGAGTCAAGTCTCCATGTGAGGAGCACTGTTTATGTGTCATACAGAGTTATGACCATGTAGAGCTTTCTAAATCAGTCGCTTATGAGCTTTTATCCCTGTTAGTATGCTGCCTTAGAAGGCAGCTGCCGGTGTAGCTCGCTCGTTTTTGGTACAGATCCACAGACACCTTTTTTTTTTTTTTTGTGTGACCTACATAAGTACTTGCATGCCGGGAGCGAGTATGATTGTGGAACGTCCCTCCGCTCGTGTGAAAGGACTTCCTGCTCCTGTTGTTGAACAGGGACTGGGACTCACCTGTAGATGTGATTCACACATATAACTCACCCACAGACACACATCTCAGAACTGAACCTTGGAGCAGATTTCCTCTGAAAGCCATTAGTGGCTCTGATACGCTTCCACCCTTCATTTGACATTCATCGTTTTCCCGCCACAGGGATGTCGTCCGGACCCCTCATGAGTGCGTGAACTACTCGCAATACATTAGTCGGATAATAACAGACTACAGTAGCTGTCAGCGAATGTGTGTGCATGTGGCTGACAGCGATAATATTTGAGTGACGGTGAATCCCAGCGTTGAAGTGTTGTCTCACCGGCTCGCAAATAAAGCCGTGACAAGACTTGATTTTGGCAGATGACACACTTCATCTGTATTCATAACTTCTGTCTGTTTTATGTTCACTAGTGTACTACACTACATACTATGTTTAGAAGTAGATGTGTGATGCATTATATAACATGAACATTTTAAGCAGCAGTATGCTACGTTGTCATCGGATAACTTCAGTATGTAAATTTCAGTATGCAGATTTGGATGCAAACACTAAATTTGTCAAAACTTGCAGTATACAACAAAGCACACTGACTATTGTATCCCACAATGCAATGCACTAAACATAACCTTCCATGTGATAAATTGCTTTTAAACTACTTCAAACTGAAAATTACACAACCTCGCACATGACATGCAGGAAAAAAATAGTAGGTTAAATCATGCACACGATTTACTAATTCGATCCCTCGTTTTATAAATTGTGCGCACGTTTTACTAATTTGTTCCCTCGATTTGCTAAATCATGCTCATGATTTATAAAACGAGGGAACGAATTAGTAAATCGTGTGCACGATTTAGCAAATCGAGGGAACGAAATTGTATATCGTGCACATGATATAGCGTAAGGAGGGAACGAAATAGTAAATAATGCTCACGATTTAGCAAATCGAGAGAACGAAACGGTAAATCATGCTCACGATTTAGCAAATCGAGGGAACGAAACGGTAAATCATGCTCACGATTTAGCAAATCGAGGGAATGAAATAGTAAATCATGCTCACAATTTAGCAAATCAAGGAAAACGAAATAGTAAATCATGCTCACGATTTAGCAAATCGAGGAAAACGAAATGGTAAATCATGCTTACAATTTAGCAAATCGAGGGAACGAAATAGTAAATCATGCTCACGATTTAGCAAATCGAGGGAACGAAATAGTAAATCATGCTCACGATTTAGCAAATCGAGGGAACGAAATAGTAAATCATGCTCACGATTTAGCAAATCGAGGAAAACAAAATAGTAAATCATGCTCACGATTTAGCAAATCGAGGAAAACAAAATAGTAAATCATGCTCACGATTTAGCAAATCGAGGAAAACAAAATAGTAAATCATGTGCACGTTTTAGCAAATCGAGGAAAACGAAATAGTAAATCATGTTCACGATTTAGCAAATCGAGGAAAACGAAATAGTAAATCATGCTCACGATTTAGCAAATCGAGGAAAACGAAATGGTAAATCATGCTCACGATTTAGCAAATCGAGGAAAACAAAATAGTAAATCATGCTCACGATTTAGCAAATCGAGGAAAACAAAATAGTAAATCATGCTCACGATTTAGCAAATCGAGGAAAACAAAATAGTAAATCATGCTCACGATTTAGCAAATCGAGGAAAACAAAATAGTAAATCATGCTCACGATTTAGCAAATCGAGGAAAACAAAATAGTAAATCATGCTCACGATTTAGCAAATCGAGGGAACAAAATAGTAAATCATGCTCACGATTTAGCAAATCGAGGAAAACAAAATAGTAAATCATGCTCACGATTTAGCAAATTGAGGAAAACGAAATAGTAAATCATGTGCACGATTTAGCAAATCGAGGAAAACAAAATAGTAAATCATGCTCACGATTTAGCAAATCGAGGGAACAAAATAGTAAATCATGCTCACAATTTAGCAAATCAAGGAAAACAAAATAGTAAATCATGCTCACGATTTCGCAAATCGAGGAAACCGAAATAGTAAATTATGTGCATGATTTAGCAAATCAAGGAAACGAAATAGTAAATCATGCTCACGATTTAGCAAATCGAGGGAACGAAATAGTAAATCATGCTCACGATTTAGCAAATCGAGGGAACAAAATAGTAAATCATGCTCACGATTTAGCAAATTGAGGAAAACGAAATAGTAAATCATGTGCACGATTTAGCAAATCGAGGGAACAAAATAGTAAATCATGCTCACGATTTAGCAAATTGAGGAAAACGAAATAGTAAATCATGCTCACGATTTAGCAAATTGAGGGAACAAAATAGTAAATCATGCTCACGATTTAGCAAATCGAGGAAAACAAAATAGTAAATCATGCTCACGATTTAGCAAATCGAGGAAAACAAAATAGTAAATCATGCTCACGATTTAGCAAATTGAGGAAAACGAAATAGTAAATCATGCTCACGATTTAGCAAATCGAGGGAACAAAATAGTAAATCATGCTCACAATTTAGCAAATCAAGGAAAACAAAATAGTAAATCATGCTCACGATTTCGCAAATCGAGGAAACCGAAATAGTAAATTATGTGCATGATTTAGCAAATCAAGGAAACGAAATAGTAAATCATGCTCACGATTTAGCAAATCGAGGGAACGAAATAGTAAATCATGCTCACGATTTAGCAAATCGAGGGAACAAAATAGTAAATCATGCTCACGATTTAGCAAATTGAGGAAAACGAAATAGTAAATCATGTGCACGATTTAGCAAATCGAGGGAACAAAATAGTAAATCATGCTCACGATTTAGCAAATTGAGGAAAACGAAATAGTAAATCATGCTCACGATTTAGCAAATCGAGGGAACAAAATAGTAAATCATGCTCACGATTTAGCAAATTGAGGAAAACGAAATAGTAAATCATGTGCACGATTCAGCAAATCGAGGAAAACAAAATAGTAAATCATGCTCACGATTTAGCAAATCGAGGGAACAAAATAGTAAATCATGCTCACGATTTAGCAAATCAAGGAAAACAAAATAGTAAATCATGCTCACGATTTCGCAAATCGAGGAAACCGAAATAGTAAATTATGTGCATGATTTAGCAAATCAAGGAAACGAAATAGTAAATCATGCTCACGATTTAGCAAATCGAGGAAACCGAAACAGTAAATCATGTGCACGATTTAGCAAATGAAGGGAACGAAATAAATCGTGCTCATGATTTAGCAAATCGAAGGAACGAAACAGTAAATCGTGTGCACGAGTTGCTTTTTTGTCATGTGCGGGGCTCCATAGAAAACCTTCAAACTTCCAGCTTTTAAAACTACATCAAACGTTCTGGTCAGGCTTTCTCAAGCCAACATCAAGGTTTGTGTTTACAAAATTTATATATAGATTATTTTGTTGTCTGTTTCACAAAGGAATTAAGCAGTTTTCCCTCTCCTTCCATATTTGACTATTGTGTCATGCGCAGCATCATATACATGCTGCGTCTCAATTCGTCTACTTATACTATGCCCTATGGGAGACTGAAATTGCGCTCTGTCTCATAGTTACATGCATTGTGTGACTGTAAACCGGCCTGTCAATCATCTTGTAATAGTTAACCTCCTCATATTCAGTACACACTCCACATTTCATTATTAATTTAATTTACGCTACTAAAAGAAATCATTGTATGCATTATCCTCATTTAGATAGCTAAGTCAACGTGCATGTGTGTGTGTGTGTGCTTAAGATGGGGTGTATTCTGATAATCACACTCAGAGGAGTCTGACACACCAGGGTCTTGTTGTCGTGGAGCTTTTCCTGACACTGTTGCCTGGGAGACAGCGCCGTGTCTGCCATATGTTTAGAGATGGGGGTCCTGAGAGAATCATCCACAGGTGACCTTCAGTCACGGCCAAACACACGCACATGGATTCACGGAGACAGCTACGTCTACAGCTTCACACTCAAATAAATCACCATTTTTAAGCAGCTTTGGATAAAAAAAAAAACAGAACTTTCTTTTATTAGCATCAGAACCTGTCACAGACAGTGCTATCTATGGCACGACACACACACATACTTCGGGGAGTGCAGGAAGAGTGCACGTTTGATCCATTTTCCACAGACTTAAATAAGGAGGAGTATAAAGCCTCTGTATCACCATAGAAAGCACCTCCAATGTCAATACTGATACCAGCCTCTCATCAAAGGAGCTCAACTCCTTCAAATAGATTTTTCTGTCATGCGGGACGTATCCGAAATAACAATTTTATTTTCCAGGTGTTCTAATCTGTCCAATGCAACTGTCAAATGGTGTCTTTTGTAAATAGTGTTGCTCCTGGGCAACTGCTTTTTTGCTTGTTGATCTGCATGTTTTAAACCTAGTGAGCTGTGTTGCTGTCTACTGTCTATATAGGCAGCATCATAACTGAAATATAACCTCATAAGAGGCTGATTTAAAATGCTGCTCATGGTTTAGCAACTCTGTAAATGATCAGGATCATCTCAGCCAGGGTTGCCAGGTTTTCACAACCTGCCCATTTGCTACTCAAATCTAGCCCAAAACTATAGCCCAACCACATTCCAGGGGGTAAAAAATATACAGTACATTTCAAAAGTTTGGAACCACTAAGATTTTTAATGTTTTTAAAAGAAGTTTCGTCTGCTCACCAAGGCTACATTTATTTAATTAAAAATACAGTAAAAAACAGTAATATTGTGAAATATTATTACAATTTAAAATAACTGTGTACTATTTAAATATATTTGACAAAGTAATTTATTCCTGTGATGCAAAGCTGAATTTTCAGCATCATTACTCCAGTCTTCAGTGTCACATGATCCTTCAGAAATCATTCTAATATGCTGATTTGCTGCTCAATAAACATTTATGATTATTTTCAATGTTGAAAACAGTTGTGTACTTTTTTTTTCAGGATTCCTTGATGAATAGAAAGTTCAAAAGAACAGCATTTATCTGAAATACAAAGCTTCTGTAGCATTATACACTACCGTTCAAAAGTTTGGGGTCAGTAAGAATTTTTATTTTTATTTTTTTGAAAAGAAATTAAAGAAATGAATACTTTTATTCAGCAAGGATGCATTAAATCAATCAAAAGTGGCAGTAAAGACATTTATAATGTTACAAAAGATTAGATTTCAGATAAACACTGTTCTTTTGAACTTTCTATTCATCAAATAATCCTGAAAAAAAATATTGTGCACAAATATTTTGTACAATTGTACACATTAAATGTTTCTTGAGCAGCAGATCAGCATATTAGAATGATTTCTGAAGGATCATGTGACACTGAAGACTGGAGTAATGATGCTGAAAATTCAGCTTTGCATCACAGGAATAAATTACTTTGTGAAATATATTTAAATAGAAAACAGTTATTTTAAATTGTAATAATATTTCACAATATTACTGTTTTTACTGTATTTTTAATTAAATAAATGTAGCCTTGGTGAGCAGACGAAACTTCTTTTAAAAACATTAAAAATCTTAGTGGTTCCAAACTTTTGGACTGTACTGTATATATATATAAAAAATAAAATTTAATTACTAAGTGTTTTTTATTTTAATGCATGTATATAATTGCATATGTATATATATATGCATGCATCCCTACATTATATGCATGCATTTTATATATATATATATATATATATGTGTGTATATATGTGCAACTTTTTGTAATAAATGTCTACAATAAATTATTATTGTGACTTTTTATCTCATAATGTGACTATTTCTCATTCTTATATTAAATGTTATGTCACAAATACCTTTTGTTTTGTTTTTTTACACTGAGACACAAATCTGCCTCTATAGAAATGGTTGAGACATTTATTTGTCAGGTGCATACACACTGTAAAAAATAATTGTTGGTTTACCTTAAAAAAGTAAGTTACCTGGTTGCCTTAATTTTGAGTTCATCGAAATTAAAAATTTGAGTTAATACAATGCAGGTGATTGGTTTAATCAACAGAAACTCAAACTATAATGTTATTTGAACCACATTAATTATAGAAGTTGATTTGACAAAAGAAAAAATGTTGTTTTTTTTTACAGTGCAGCTCACTAGGCTTTAGAATCAGAGCAAATGAAGCACTGCTAGTGTACACATGAAAGTACAGCTCAGCTTTAGGCTGCTTGCTTGGTTAATGAAGTCACAGGGTACACAGCGAGGTTAGTGCGGATGTGAAACCCCACACAGATCACTGCCAGCTGTGTTCTCTGCCAAACCCCACATTAGCCACAGCAGCAGCAGTTCATGGGAGACTTCTGAAGCCTGCAGTGGATGACAAGATCATTAGATACTGCTTACAAGTGTACCACACGCGCAGTAGACCAACAAAGACCCTATTATAGTGCGTTTGGAGGTTGTTTTCATTGTCTGATCCCATAATGCTTCGGTCCTGATCATTTCTGCTGGCTTTGTGGTGATTATAGCCCTCCAGATGAGTTAAAGCCTCATTAGGACGCTAAAACAAAGCAAGAGTAAAAGCGAGAGACAGGCCCCTTTGAGACGTTATCCAGAGGGGACAGGCTGTCCCGCACTGATGTCTTTTCACATTCGGCAGCTCTGGCTACTGCCTTTAGCGATACTTTGACTGGAGTCTTTTCAGTTCTGTGGTGATCTGTTATTCTGGTAGGCTCGCTGTGAATATAAGGTTGAGATACGAGTGCAGTAACTACCATAATTGGGTTTAATATTGAGTTATGCGAGTGTGTTATGTTTGTGGCTGAGTGACGGCACACGGGGTCTGTTACGATGTGTGCTTTCTGAATAATTGTGTAGACATTAAGGTGATGTGTTGACAGACGAGGCTGGAGCGCTGTTGTGTGGGCTGAACGCAGCTGCTGTAAGGTCTGACTCACTCATTTGACGGCTTTTATTGACATTAAATATTGCACGCCGATGACCGGCCAAGATACTGGAGTGTTTTGGTGTGCCTCGCATTTTCATGACAACGGTGGTGGAGAGACACTTACTAAAAGTGCAATTCTATTTATGTCACATTGTATGCTGTTGTACCACAGACGAGCAATAAATCTAAGATAAAAGTTGCGCCGTTCTCTCATATGATGCTTTGGGAAGAGCGTTTAAATAAACCCATTCACAAGAATGAGTCTGTTCCTTTGGGCAGTTCATGAATCAATTCAAAACGACTCACTGATTCATTTGAATCCCAAATTAATGATTTTATATATATATATATATATATATATATATATATATATATATATATATATATATATATATATATATATATATAAAAATAAAAATATTTTTAGAAACAATTATATACAATATGATTATATTATAATATTATATATAAAAATATTATTTCTTCTTTTTATACATAAGAAATAAACATACATATATAAATATTTTTTTATATTTTTTATGAAAATGTATATCATATTTTATATGATTAATCACGATTAATTGAATTTAACATAAGTTTATTTACATAATGTGTGTATATATAAATTTCGTATATATGTGTATACATATAAAAATATTTTTATGTAAACAATTAT
This sequence comes from Megalobrama amblycephala, assembly GCF_018812025.1. Lineage (NCBI taxonomy): Eukaryota > Metazoa > Chordata > Actinopteri > Cypriniformes > Xenocyprididae > Megalobrama > Megalobrama amblycephala. The sequence continues at coordinate 7,078,263 of NC_063057.1, read as the reverse complement.
ATACAAATATGATTATATTATATTTTATATGAAAAAAATATATATTTTTTTTTAAATATATATTATATATTTATTTTTAAATATATTTTTAAACATAAGAAATAAACATATTACATACATATTATAAATATGGAAAATTAAATGAGGTTAAATATTAAAAAATCTCTGATAAATAATTTATTAGTTATACAAGATATAAGTTATATATCTTTTGGCTACATTTTATATGAAAATATATATCATATTTTATATGATTAAATGTGATTAATCGAATCTAACAGAAAAGTTTGTTTACATAATATGTGTGTGTGTGTATATATATATATATAATTTATATATATATATTTATATATATAAATTACGTATATGTGTGTATACATATACAAATATTTTTATTTTTATGTAAACAATATATATATACAAATATGATTATATTATAAAATATACATTATTTTATATTCATATATATATATATATATATATATATATATATATATATACACATAAATATTATTTTTTATATATATATATACATAAATATTATAAATATGGAAAATGTAAATGATGGTAAATATTAAAAAAATCTCTGATATGTAATGTATTAGTTATACATAAGTTATATTTTTTGACTATATTTTATATGCAAATAAATTGTCCATCCCAATTAGCTACAGTTTTTGAGTAGTTTCCCCAACATTGCTTGGCAAAGCTTTCATGGAAACGTGACACTGTGTCCATGAAAACACTGCATTTTTAAGAGCCAACAAATAAAAACAAGGACAAATGGACATTGAATAACAGTATAAAGACTGAGAGCTCACAGCCTACAAATAGTTGCTAATGGATGTCAGCGCCATTCAAGCTAAACAAGAGCTGACCTTGGGTTGTTTGAAACTGCACTCACTTCTCCGTCTCTCTCTTTCTCTTCCCAGTTCATCGCGTTCGCCTCCTTGTTCTTCATCCTGGTTTCCATCACAACCTTCTGCCTGGAGACCCACGAGGCCTTCAACACGATCATCAACAAGACGGACGTGTTTCGCAACGACAGTTTGACGGACCCCAGTCAGCAGTACGAGATCGAGACGGACCCAGCGCTCACCTACGTGGAGGGAGTTTGCGTCCTCTGGTTCACCTTCGAGTTCCTGGTGCGCGTGACATTCAGTCCGGATAAGCTGGAGTTTGTCAAGAGCGTCCTCAACATCATAGACTTCGTGGCCATTTTGCCGTTTTACTTGGAGGTCGGATTGAGCGGACTTTCCTCCAAAGCGGCCAAAGATGTTTTGGGCTTCTTGCGGGTGGTGCGGTTCGTACGCATCTTGCGGATCTTCAAGTTGACGCGGCACTTCGTGGGCCTTCGCGTACTGGGACACACTCTCCGCGCGAGCACGAACGAGTTCCTGCTCCTCATCATCTTCCTGGCGTTGGGCGTGCTCATCTTCGCCACCATGATCTACTACGCCGAGCGGATCGGAGCCAGTCCGAACGACCCTACGGCCAGCCACCACACTATGTTCAAGAACATCCCCATTGGATTTTGGTGGGCTGTGGTCACTATGACCACTTTGGGTTACGGAGACATGTACCCTCAAACGTGGTCCGGCATGCTCGTGGGAGCGCTTTGCGCCCTCGCCGGCGTGCTTACGATAGCTATGCCGGTGCCCGTCATTGTCAATAACTTTGGCATGTACTACTCGCTAGCCATGGCCAAACAGAAGCTCCCCAAGAAGAGAAAGAAACACATCCCTCAGGTTGTGCAGACAGGCTCGCCGTCGTACTGCAAAACGGATCTGAGTACAGCATGCAACAGCACGCAGGGAGAGCTGTGCCTCGGACAGAGCAGAGGACTAGAGCGCCACCGCTCAGGTGAGAGCCTCTTCTTCAACACATGTGAAGGTGGAGTGTCACTTTCTGGATGCTGATGTTCTCTGGATGATTTGAGTAGAACAGGGTTTTCAAATGGGGATTTTCGAACGAGCCATTAAAAGAAACGGTACTTCGAAACCAAGTGAGCAATGAAATGTAAAAAATGTGAGGATACCAGCATTTCCCCTTGCATTTTGAGCGTTGTTGAGCGGATTCTGACTAACTTAAAGGAATAGTTCACTTTAAAATGAAAGTTACCCCAAGCTTTACTCACCCTCAAGCTATCCTAAGTGTATATGACTTTCTTCTGTCTGATGAACACAATCAGAGTTATATTAATAAATATCTTTCTTGAGTATAAAGCTCAAGAAAGCGCATCCATCCATCATAAACATACTTCACACGGCTCCGGGGGTTAATAAAGGCCTTCTGAAGTGAAGCGATGCGTTTGTGTAAGAAAAATATCCATATTTAAGTTATGAAGTAAAATATCTAGCTTCCGCCAGACATTCTTCCGTATTCAACTCACGAAGAAAGTGTTGCAGTTCAAAACGTTTACGCTACGTCCTACGCCTTCCCTGTTCAACTTACGAAACAAGCGTAACTGACACGAAGTTGAATACGGAAGGCGGTCAGGCGGAAGCTAGATATTTTACTTCATAACTTGTTAAATATGGACATTTTTCTTACACGAATGCATCGATTTGCTTCAGACAGCCTTTATTTACCCTCCGGAGCCGTATGGAGTACATTTATGATGGATGGATGCACTTTCTTGAGCTTCATACTCATTGTTTCTTGCCATTATAAAACTCGGATGCGTCAGGATATTTATTAATATATCTCTGATTGTGTTCATCAGAAAGAAGAAAGTCATATACACCTAAGGGTGAGTAAAACTTGGGGTAATTTTCATTTTAAAGTGAACTAATCCTTTAAAGGATTTACTCACCCTCATGTCGTTCCAAACCCGTAAGACATTTGTTCATGTTTTGAACGCAAAAAAAAATGCAATTTACACATTCAAGGTCCAGAACAATAGGAAAGACATAATTGAAGCAATCCATGTGACTCCAGTGGTTTATCCTCAATTTTATGAAGTGACACAAGTGCTTTGTTTGCACAAAAAACATAATTTAACACTTTATTTACGGAAGTATTGACCTGCAGTCCAGTAGGGGGAGCACTATGACATGCGTGTTGTGTTGACTCAAAACCAGAGGTGGTTCCGTGAACGCGCTTTGGATAATATTATTTTGTAAATATAGAGGTAAATTATGTTTTTGCATCGCTTCATAAAATTGGGGTTAAACCACTGGAGTCACGTGGATTACTTTAATGATGTCTTTCCTATCGTTCTGGACCTTGACCTTGCTCCTAATGGAGGGATAGAAAGCTCTCGGATTTCATAAAAAATATCTTAATTTGTGTTCTGAAGATGAACGAAGGTCTTACGGGTTTGGAACGACATGAGGGTGAGTAATTAATGACCGAAATTTCATTTTTGGGTGAACTAACTCTTTAAAGACCTCTGATTGGCCATTGTGTTCATGAGCTCAACAGATATGTCTGTGATTGGCTACAATGATCAATGCACGGGAGTGTTTGAAAGCATTTTGAAAGTGGTCTGCTGATAGACGCTTGCTTTCAAATGGTCTCATGTATATCTGTGTAAGCACTTGGTGAAGAGCGTGAAAGATTTCTATTTACAACATGTTTTTGAAGCGTTGATCATTGTAGCCAATCACAGACATATCTGTTGAGCGCGTGAACACAGTGACCTATCAGAGGTGTTTAAGTTAGTCAGAATCCGCTCAACAGTGCTCAAAATGCTGGGGGGAAATGCTATAAACGTCACATTTTTTAAATTTCAGGACCAACTTTGTACCGAAGTACCGGTACTTTTGACAACACTAGAACCTCAGGTGGTTCATGAGTTGATGAAAAGCAAATACACTGACAAAAATAATTCCCATTCAGAAATTAATAGTAAACTTCACAAATGATTACATATAAACGGCAAGTAACACATTGAATTAAAGACTGAAATGGTATTGTCTTGTTAAATGTATTCCAATAATTTTTGTTTTATTTACAACTTTTTACAGTGTAGTAAATTATATTGAATGTAAAATTAAATATATTTTTTAAAATAGTTGTCTCATGCCATTGGTTATTATGTGTCATGTGACTTTCACACTGTAATGCAACTTTTTTTATTTGAATTTCACATTCAATATAATTAACTACACAAAAATAAAAGTTGTAAATAAAACAAAAATTATTGGAGTACATTTTACAAGAAAATACCATTTCTACGGAAGAGGATTAGGGCCAAGCAATAATAAAAAAATAAAACCATCTCGAGATTAAAGTTGTTAAATTCCAAAAAAAAGTCGAGATAAAATGTTGAGAATAAAGTCATTAAATTACGAGAAAAAAGTTGTTAAATTATGAGAACAAATTCGTTAAATTATGAGAAAAATGACGTTAAATTTCGAGAAAAAAGTCGAGATAAAATGTTGAGAATAAAGTCATTAAATTATGAGAAAAAAGTTGTTAAATTACGAGAACAAATTCTCATAATTTAACGACTTTTACAATTTTAATTTACAATTTTTACAATTTTCTCGTAATTTAATGACTTTATTCTCATAATTTAATGACTTTATTCTCAACATTTTATCTTGACTTTTTTCTCGAAATTTAACGAGTTTTTTCTCGAAATTTAACAACTTTAATCTCGAGATGGTTTTATTTTTTTATTATTGCTTGACCCTAATCCTCTTCTGTACATTTCAGTCTTTCTACTTCAAAATTGTTTAATTTTCACACAGAAGTTGCTAGTAAATTTAATAAATAATTACAAACAAGAAATAACAAACAGCAAGTAACATTAGTTAATTATATTGAATGTGAAATTAAAATAAATAAATGGAGTTGCGATTACAGTGTGACAGTCACATGACACATAATAACCAAAGGCATGAGACATTAATGACATCATTGTTTTTGAACTGAAAACAAATGGGAAGGAAGGTTTGAACGACATGAGGAAGTTTTCATTTTCGCTGAACTATACCTTAAAGTAAGACCCAGTACCTAAGTGCTGTGTCATCTACTCCACCGAGTCAGGTGTGTGTTTTACCTGGAGGAATAAAGCTGATGGCATTTCAGATATTCCTTAGAGAGCTGAGCCTAAGAGATCCTAAGCAGATCTAGCGCAGCTCGCCTGTTGCCACGGAGATGCATTCAGGAGCCTGAAGATGGGCTGGATTTCACTGCGATATTTCAGTCTGACATAATCTCATGTGGAGACAATAGAAAACTGCAGTTTGGTGGAGTGATGCTGGTCAGATTTTAGGATGCTGTGCATGTTGGTCATTTACATGTGATGTGCTTTTGCTGTGCGATGGTTTTCACAGGATTTAACAGTGGGATAAGTTGGGCCTTATATTAGCTGTCCAACTGTTTTTGAGCCAAACAAACAAACAAAAAACACATATGTAGTAGAAATGCATCTGATGGGGGTCAGTTGAACCTGAAATCAGTTTAATTGTACAGGGTGTCCGGTACTGATATTGTGGTATATACAGACTATACAATACTGACCTGTTTTCATATGGTTTTAAGTTGGAGAAAAAATGTCATCATTGTGTTTTATATATATATATATATATATAAAAATTGAGTTAGCATTAATTAAAATAAAGCTGATAAAATAAAGAATCTGAAATAAATATTAGATGAAATATTAAAGCAAAAAAAATGCTGCTTTGGCAACTAGCTGAAATAAAATAAGTTTAAGGTGAAGTATTAAAATGGCTAAAACTGAAATAAAGACAAAAAATAATAAAAATGTCAAAAGCACATAGCGAAATTACTAAAAAAAACTGAAATTAAGATGAAAACTGAAAATATAAAATTAAAAGCTTATTCAATATAGTAATAAATACTATAAAAATATTTAAATAATATTAAAATAACACTGTTCATATAAAGGTACATGGAGATGGAAAGGAAAAATTATATTTCAATGCTTTTGCATTCACCCGAGAAACTTTGCTTTTGATTACAAAACTTACAAGTTTGACTTTGAGCGAATGCAAAGTCTCTCAAATCTTTTGCGACAGAATGTAAAAGTGTTGAAATATATTTGTTCCTCCCACCTCACATTTTTTCCCTCCAACATGTCCCTTTAGGGACTCCGTAGTTCATTCGATTGGTAAATGGACTGATATGAACTGATGGATATTAGTAAATGATGCATCATACAAAAAAAATGACAAGAAAGTCTTAAAAGTTAATCAAAATGAACCTTGTTGTGAGATATTATACATTTAAAAAGATCTCTCTTTCATATACAAATTAATTTCCAAAACCTAGTGATGCATAATGATATTTTCTGTCGTCTCTCTCACAGAAGCCCGTCTGCATTGTTGCATTTTCATTAAGGATGTTTTTAAGCTGTTTTCCTTCAACATTGTAGGTAATTTCAGGTTTTACCATCGTTGTTCGGGACATTTTGATGTCCACAATGTAGGCAAACCCTGACCCACACACAGCTTCTGATGACTCATTCGTTCGACCCAGTTTCGGTCCTATTTTCGTCTTGAGAGTGACCTCTCACCTCTGTCTCTAGTTGGTCTGTGTCCCAAATAACCAGATGTTGTTTTTCACCGCCCGCGCTCTTCATTTCCCACCAGTGTTGTCTGCGGACTGCAGCGCAGGAAGTGACATCACAATGTCTCCAGAGGAACGGATACCCATGCGTCACTCCAGTGTGCGGGAACAGGACCGTCACACCGAAGGCACGTGCTTCCTATTGGCCGCCAGCGACTACACCTGCACAGCAGACGCAGCTATTCGCAAAACAGGTATATTCTTCTTGTCCAATCAAAGCCTTCCATTCTTCATATTAGCATATACGCCCAAACAAGTGCCCATCACATTTCCTAAACTCTAAACCCATTTCATCCCTTATATCTGTCAATCCATTGACATATACATTGATTTATGGATGGAAATGAAGAACTTTAACTGTTCAGAAGGTTTATACTGTATACCGACGATTTATAGTTGTTGTCATGGTCAATATGAGTCTGTTTTTTCCCTTTTTAAAGAGGACCTATTATGCTTTTTTACATGTTCAACTTTGCTGTTTGAGCATGAAAAAGGTCTGTAAAGTGTAAAGGTCTCTATATCAGTGTCATAACTCCCTGAAACACCTCCATTTTAGTCTTGAGTTTCTTCCGTCACAATATTCCTCATTTAAATAATTCCCGCCCAAGTCATATGCAAAATAAAGAGCGGGGCCTGGTTGAGTTAGTTAGTAGTGTGTTGAAATTGGAGGTTATGATAAGGGGTGGGACATTTCCCAAAAACGCTCAAAGCGCTTGACCAATCGCAACACACTGGTCCAGTCGACCAATCAGAGCACATTGTGCTTTTCAGAAGGAGGGGCTTAATAGAGACAGGAACTAAACAGAGCATCACTGACAAACTGAGAAGAGAGGAGCTGCAACAATGGAGAATATGTGAAAAATAATGTTTTTTTGAACATTCAAGCATGAAAATCCATTCTAATAGAGCCTAAAAACAAAATCAAGACTTTGAAAAAGGGCATAATAGGTCCTCTTTAAAAGTCTATTTATTTTGCTGTCCTAACTCTGCATCATTATTTGGTTTTCTTCTATTTTTGTTTGCATTTTGCATGAATACTTAACTAGTTTGACCCCATAACAAGGCAGATGCTGAGTTGGCACCCAAGGTCACATGGCTGTACTGTTTGACAGACACAAATGCTAGGCTAATAACCCCACTGGGAGGTTAAATGTGAGCCAGCTCAAGGGCAGTGAGGAAATGCAGGCACCCAGTGGGGCCGAGTTTGTAAGGTCAAGCTCTTTCACAGCCTGGCGTCCCCTCAACACTACCAGTGCTAAAGGCCATTAGAAGGTTAGCACAAGTTAAACATACTTATTGAGCATTTTTACATGCACGTTCATACCCCGGTTATGCTTAAGCTGACAATGCATGTGGTTGTGTAAATGCATTAACCCGTTTTACTTTATCAGAGTAAAGTCATAAATGGCTTAAGCATAAACAGATTTTTGCCCTTTTGGCCTTTGGCATGTAAATGCATTCTGTCGGCTTATTGCAGTGCGCATGTGTGATATGTGACAGATTTAACTGCAGGTTTAAGTGCATCCAGGCAGAGCAAGAGTTTCGCTGTAGGGAGGAGGAAATATATCGCAAAGAAATTATAAAAATCTCATGCAGAAGGATAATATATGAGTCCGTAAGTTTCTCGCTGACGTGTTGGAGTTTTTTTATGCTTTATTTAACACCACAAAAGATATAACCTGTGAAATACTTGGAGTCAGATGCACGAATGATTTCGTTTTGACGTCATTGCCGTGTATGGTTGTCAAAAGGACCGGTACTTTGGTAGCAAATCGGTACTGAAAGTTAAAAAAATATGATGATACCAACATTTTCCTCCAACATTTTGAGTGCTGTTGAGCAGATTTTAACTAACTTCGGTGAAGACCGTCTATTTACAACATATTTTTGAAGCGTTGATCATTGTAGCCAATCACAGACATATCTGTTGAGCACGTGAACACAATGGCCAATCAGAGGTGTTTAAGAATCTGCTCAACAGCGCTCAAAATGCTGAATTATTAATACTCTTAAAAGTCTTGTAAATGTGGTTTTATTTGATTTAAAATTTGAAATTATATATATATATATATAATATATATATATATATATATATATATATATAATATATAAAATCTCCGGCATCAGGCACCAGCTACAAGCTAAAGCAATATATTACGGAACCAATATATATTATTGTTTTATTTCATTTTTAAAATTATATATATATACATATAAGTGTATTTTATAAAATAATTTATATATTACTTAAATATTTAGTTTTTATATATAACTATTTTTTATTTTATTTTTTATTTTATGAAAAGAGCTCTGAATAACCATCTTCCATCAAAATATACAGTTTCCACATATTACAATCAGATATACTTGATACTGTACGTTCTAATCAATATCATTTACTTGCATTGATCATCGTGTAAACAACATTCTAGAATTACATATATGGTCAGGACTGTTACTGTACGCTGCTCTATATGAACTACTGTTTGCTTATCATTGGTGAAACTCTGAATGGCATAAACAAGATATTCAGAAACAAGAGTTTTTTGTGAGGTGTGAGGTTTTTGCAACTTTTGTACAGTTTTAGTTGGCATTTCCATCCAGACTGGCTTTGAATTTATTTATTTTTTTGTTGAATTTCATCATCATCCTCATCATCTTCATCATCATCAGCATCATCATCATAATTAAACTGTGTTTTAGTCCTTTGAGAAAATCGTTATCATATTATAATGCCCTTTTTATGTACTGATCACTTAGCAGTTCAGTTTCTCACAGTTACTGAGCACATGATTGCGCACAAAACATGTTCAGTGATCAAAATGAAAAACAAGATCGAGCTTCTAAGATAAATCTTCTAGAGATTTCAGTATTTGAAAATGGCATCATTCTGATCGCTGGACACAGTAAATGTGATGTGGTCTTATTTGTGTGCGCATGTCTCACGGCCGTCTGTGACCGTGTCCCACGAGACACTTTTTGTGTTTGTTTTGTGTGTCTTTGTGCTCTTATTGTTACGTTCTCTCACGTCTGAAGGCTTTGAGAAATCCCGAAGCTTAAACAACATAGCCGGCACTCTCCGTCTCTCTCCAGTGACCTCGCCCTGTCCGATTCGCCGCTCCCGTTCCCCTATCCCGTCCATCTTCTGAGGCCACGCCTACTCACGCATAGCCCAATGTACTGCAAAGACTCCGCCCACTGTGGGTGTGGCTATACATTATCCTCTCCATCAGTGAATATAGTGATTATGTTTAGAACTGTATATAGAGTGATATAAGAATTTTAAAAAAAGAAATATTAGGGTGAATTTCACAAAATCATAATAGAAAAAACAATATATATATTTTGCTTAATGAAAATTAAGACTTTTTTTTTTTTTTTGCATTGTGACATTTCAGTTTCCTCTCAAATCATTATTTCCGTAAAAATATGTTTGTAATTTCCATTATTCTTAGTGATTATTCTGACTAGATTATCATTCTTGTAGAAAAGTATAACATAAATTTACATAAATTTCCACCATGATGCATAATTATATTACTGTTTAAAGTTTAAATATATATTATATTGCAGTAATGAGTTTTTTTTCATAAATTTCTACCATGATGCATAATTTCTTTACAATTTAAAATTGTAATAAATATATATTGTATTGCAGTAATGAGAATTAGATTTTTCATAAATTACTACTATGATGTAAAATTACTTTACAGTATGAAATTTAAATATATATTTTATTGCAGTAATGATAATTATATATATTTTTTTAATTAATTACTACCATGATGCATAATATCTTCACAATTTAGTTTTTATTTAAATATATAAATTGTATTACAGTAATGAATTAATGTTTGTTTTTTTTTTTGCATAAAATTAAAATGAAAAAATTTATGAAAATTTCATGCAAAAAATCTTAAATTTTTCAAATATAATTCTCTTATGCTCACCAAGGCTGCATTTATTTGATTAAAAATACAGTAAAAAATATTGTGAAATATTATTACAATTTAAAATAACTGTTTTCTATGTGAATATATTGTAAAATGTAATTTATTCCTGTGATCAAATCTGAATTTTCAGCATCATTACTCCAGTCTTCAGTGTCACATGATCCTTCAGAAATCATTCTAATTTCTAATATGATGATTTAGTGCTCAATTATTATCAATTAATTAATATAATTAATTTATATATATATATATATATATATATATATGTGTGTGTGTGTGTGTGTGTGTGTGTGTGTGTTTGTTTGTAAAAATGAAATGGAAAAAATTGTCATGAAAATGTCACAATGCAAAAAATCTTAATAGTGCTGAAACTGGCTTCATTTTCTTTGTGTAAATATAATTTCTTGTTTTTTGTTTTTGTTTTTAGGAGGCATGTTTTTGTGAGCTTCACCCATTTGATTTTCTTGCACTAACTCAGAGAAACAGAAAGCATTTGTTCAGGGAGAGTTCAGGTGACTAACTTCAGATTTATTTGACACTGATGCTTCCAAAAGCACGAGCAGAAGGAGATATAGTTAGCTAAAGCACAACCTGTCTGTAAACTGTCTGTTTGGATTTAATTGTCTGCTTGTCTGTGTAAATGTTTGGAGCTGCCTGTTTGTTGTCGATGGACGTGCCGTGTGTGCATGGACCGCTCTGTCTCCGTCTGCAAGGAGGAATCAAAGGAGACGTGTGTGCGTTGTCGATCTGACCGAAGCAGTGGAGAATCCGTGAACTGCTCGCTTCCGTTTCATGCATGACTTCTGTCTGCTCCCCGTCTGTCTCCACCCTCTCTTGGCACGTACTGAACCGGCATCATTACACTGGTTGTACACACAGATAACTGCTCAGAGCTTGTGTTCACGGGGTTCAGCCGAACAGAGGGGAACGTTCTGTCTTAAAAGGGAGGGAACGGCCCAGACGAGACTCACAGGTAACAGACGCTCTCGTGCTGTGTGATGTCACTGGGGAGAGAGAATGACTCTTATTGGCCTAACTTGTTCAAACCACTGTCAGATGTTCATACAGTTTAAAGAAAGCACTTAAAGTCAACATGAATGCTTTTCACAACCTGTTTTACATACTGCAGTTGATTGGATGGTGAAAAGTGGGCGTTACCTGACTACAAACATGTAAAACATGCAGAGCAAATACACTACTGGTCAAAAGTTTGAGGTCGGTACGATTTATAATGTTTTTGAAAGAAGTCTCTTACGCTCACAGAGGCTGCATTTATTTGATCAAAAATACAGTAAAAATTGTGACATATTATTACGATATAAAAGAACTGATTTCTATTTGAATATATTGTAAAATGTAATTTATTCCTGTGATCAAAGCTGAATTTTCAGCATCATTACTCCAGTCTTCAGTGTATAAATATAAATGCAGCCTATGTGAGCTTAAGAGACTTTAACATAATTAAAACTAATTACCGACCCCAAACTTATGTTTTTTTTTGCACAGGAACGTGTCTCTAGGAGTGAAGTTTCTGATTTCATGTTGACTTTGGCTCGCTCTCTTGATATAAACTGTAAATGCATCAACGAGTCATATATTTCTATTCATGCTTGTAGAAACATTCGTAGTTCTAAGTAATTTAATACATGGTCTGATATAAAATATTTCATCATTCATTATTAACTACAGACAAACAACTCACGTCATCTGAGTCATTCATCTGCATCCTCTATACTCTGTGTAATACATATGTATTTTTAGCTAATGGTAATTATGCTGGATTTTAATCGAGAGATAATTCAGAGATTTGTCCTGTGCATCATGTGAGTGAATCTAGAAGGGAAGGTTGCTAAGCAACTGGCATAGGGAGATTTTCTGTCACGCATCCTCAGCATAAACTTCATTTACCACTTTGTCCACACCCTGCTCGGTATGTTACCTGAAATGCATTCGCAAGCAATAAAGAGCACTGTATGGTTGCATATGAAATCCTGTTTGCTCACTGTGCACGTCCTGAATGTTTGATTGTAAATCACTGAATATCTGTATGTGAAGTCAGAATATTATATATGTGATAAGAGATGTACTTAGAGATGAATTATGATGTTAGAGTGAATCTCGCAAAGAAATATCAGGTCGCATTTAATCCCAAAATCAAATGAAATTATATTTTGCATAAAGAAAATAAAACATGCACTGTAAAAACAAATTAAAGTAAGTTACCTGGTTGCCTTAAAATGTTGAGTTCATTGAAATGAAAAATTTAAGTTAATACAATAAAGGCGATTGATTTAATGAACAGAAACTCAAAATATGATATTATCTGAACAACATTAATTATCTAGGTTGATTTGACAAAAGAAAAATATGTTCATGAAACTAATTTTTTTCAGTGTTTTTATTTTTGCATTGCACGTTGTTAATGACAGTTATGCACATTTTTTTTTATTTTAATGCATAAAATCTAAATTTTTAACAGAAATACAGTCAGTGTCATTTTAGCATCGTAATGCGTGGTGCATCGCAAAGCTAGTGCGAGATGAGCATTTGGTGTTCAAATATATAAATGTTATTTTTTTTTATTAAATGACCATTCGTTTCACTAGATTAGACCCTTATTGCTCGTCTGGGATCATGTAGAGCTCTTTGAAGCTGCACTGAAACTGGCATTTGGACCGTCAAACCATTTGTCCCCAGTGAAGTCCACTATATGGAGAAAAATCCTGGAATGTTTTCCTCAAAAACCTTAATTTTTGTTTTCAACTGAAGAAAGAAAGACATAAACATTTTGGATGACATGAGGGTGAGGAAATTATCAGGAAATTTGGTAACACTTTATTTTACAGTGTCGTAGTTACACGTTACTACATATACTTACAATAGTAATAACAGTAAATTATGCATAATTAACAGTAAACCAAACTCTAACCCCAACTGTAACTCTATAGTAAGTGCTTGTAGTTAATTAATAGTACTTAGTACTTATTTGAGTATTTGAGCACTGTAAAATAAAGTGTAACTGGAAATTTTAACTCTGAAGTCAACTAATCCTTTGGTTAAATTGGTTAACTTCCCTTTTTATTCATGCAAAATATCATGTATTTTTATTTTGGGTGAAATGTGACCCAGATATTTTTTGACATTATTTATGAGATTCACTATGAGGTTCAAAAATGCAATATATTTTGTCTACAAATGTTTCTTTTTTTAAGAAGAAATTGCAAATATTGAAGCTTTTGTGACGTTTGCAGCTACTGTATCACCTCTGGCTGACGTACAGTTTATATCGGCCAGAGACGGGGAAGGCGGGGCCAGCAGAGACTCAGATGGATTTGATGAATTGGATTGGACAGTCTGGAATAGAATAAGCCTGTGATTGGATGGTTCTGAAAGCGGAAAGCTCGCGTATGGACATCTCGATCGATCGGACTGCTCACGACCTTTGGAAATTCCCAGTTATTCTGTGTGGAAACAGACTGAAGCCAGCTGGCACAAAAAAAACAAAACAAAACAAAAAAAAAATCATGAAATGGATAGTGAAACGTTTCCTGCTTAGTCGGCTCTCCATTTAAATGTTCATCTGTATAAAGGACACACATCCACCTGTGGCTTCCCTTCTGTGTCAGGTAGCAAATCCAACACCCTCTCGATTCCCTTTCCAAGGCCTCTGTCGTTGCAATAAGTGTATTAAGATGTGTAGAGGCACAAGTGTTTAAAAATGAAGTATTGGTGTATCGACTATACTAAACTACAGAGTAGAGAGAGAGTAAACATGATAAGTTTAATAAATGTGACCTTCAGTCATTAATGCTTTTATCTGCTCTAGTATCTCTGGTGGATTCATTGTTGTCTGTGTGTGTGTGAGATGTTCATCTCAAAATGGGACACTTGAAGACCTCATGAAAGCAGTTTCTTTCGATTTTAAAGCAACCAACATGCTTTAGTTTGCACACCATTGGTTGAGTCAATGATTCATATCAAGCTGAAATATGTTTGTTTAAAGCTAAAAATGTTTTTTTTTTTTTTTTTTTAATGTATACATCTTCTAAAAGTTGATTTTGTCAGCTTTAAGAGTGTACTAGCATATATGAAGCCACAAAACTGTCATGGGGTCTTTGAATGCGTGTGTTGATTTATCTTGCAGTTCTCTTCCTCGTCCCTGTTTCCTGGAAAAATTTCCCAGTGCAACAATCAGATGTGATGTGCAATAATGATGTGAAACAAAGCTGCACCGATTCACACTGTGATTTCAGTTCAGTCCGTGACGGACGCCGCAGCAGAGCCTCTGAAAACACGCGTGCGGCAGCTCTGCGCCGTGAACACGTTCGCTCTAATTAGATCCTTTCTTTTCTTTCAGCCATGGAGAGATTAGAGCTGTCACATCAGTGTGTGTGTGTGTGTGTGTGTGTGTGTGTGTGTGTGTGTGTGAATGCCATGAAACCTGTCAGGAACATGTCTAGGTCACATTTCACTGCTAAATCAAATAAATTATACTGTGCATAACAAAGAAGAAGCCTATTTTAAGACCAGTAAGATTTTTTTTTTTTAATATTCAAGACAACTTATGTGCAAATGAGTCACATTTTTTATTTATAAACTAAAAGCAGTGCTAATATCAACATGAATTATATATAGGCTATAGCTAGCATTCAAAAGTTTGGGGTTGAAGAGTTTTTTTTATTTTTTTTTTGAGAGTTTTTGAAAGTCTCTTATACTCACCAAGGCTGCAAAATTGTGAAATATTATTAGAACTTAAAATAACTCTTTTCTATTTGAATATATGTTAAAAATATAATTAATAACATATAATTATTCCTGTGATCAAAGCTGAATTTTCAGCATCATTGCTTCAGTCTGATTATTATTATCGGTGTTGAAAACAGTTGTGCTGATTAATATTTTTTTTGAAAGTCATTTTTTTGAAATTAGTTTTAAATTTAGTTTGAAACATTATAAATGTATTTATTTATTTTTTTAATCAATTTAGCGCATCCTTGCTGAATAAAAAAACAACAACAACAACTTGCAGACCAAAACTTATCATTGCATAATGTATGGAAGCTTGTTTAACTGTCACATTTCTGACTTTTTTTTCTCAAAATTACGAGATATAAACTCACAGTTGTGAGTTATAATTTCGATATAAAGTCAGAATTGTATGGAAGAGGATTAGGGCTAAGCAATAATAAAAAAATAAAACCATCTCAAGATTAAAGTTGTTAAATTTTGAGAAAAAACGTGTTAAATTTCGAGAAAAAAGTCAAAATAAAATGTTGAGAATAAACTCGTTAAATTACGAGAAAAAAACTCGTTAAATTTCGAGAAAACAGTCGAGATAAAACGTTGAGAATAAAGTCATTAAATTATGAGAAAAATGTCGTTAAAATTCGTTAAATTACGAATTTGTTCTCATAATTTAACGACTTTTTTCTCGTAATTTAATGACTTTATTCTCATAATTTAATGACTTTATTCTCATAATTTAATGAGTTTGTTCTCAACATTTTATCTGGACTTTTTTCTCGAAATTTAACAACATTTTTCTCATAATTCTCGAATTTGTTCTCGGAATTTAACGACTTTTTTCTCGTAATTTAACGAGTTTTTTCTCGTAATTTTAACGAGTTTCTCAATATTTTATTTTGACTTTTTTCTTGTAATTTAATGAGTTTATTCTCAACATTTTATCTCAACTTTTTTCTCGAAATTTAATGAGTTTTTTCTCGAAATTTAACAACTTTAATCTCGAGATGGTTTTATTTTTTTATTATTGCTTGGCCCTAATCCTCTTCCGTAGAATTGTGTGATAAAAAGCTAGAATTGCGAGTTATAAAGTCCGAATTGTGAGATAAAGTCACAATTCTCACTTCTCGCAATTACGAGATATAAGTTATAAAGTTATAAAGAGTTTATATCTCACAATTCTGAGAAAAAAAGTCAGAATTCTGAGCTAAAAGTCACAATTACCTTTTTTATTCTTTATTTCATGGCGGTTTTCATAACAATGATAATAATTGATTGTCACTTAAAAAAATTACAATACAAGAAATCTTATTGGTCATAAAAATAAGCATAATTTCCTATATGTGAAATTTTGTATTTCTTTCTTTGGATTCTGGATTTAAAATGTGACCCAGACATGTTCTAGACAGAGTGTGTGTGTGTGTGTGTGTGTGTGTGTGTGTGTGTGTGTGTGTGTGTGTGTGTTTTCCCACCACCCACAGAACTTAAGAGGATAGTATTCTTCATGTTAATATTATCTGCTGCTTTATGAAGTCAGGGCACCGTTTCAAATATAAATGACAAAATGTAAAGGTATATATTTTTGAACTTAGATCTTGTATTTTTGTGTCTCTTGAAGAGTCTCGTTGTCAGTCGTGCCGGTCCCGCGGTGTATCTGTATGTCCACTCTGTGCAGACTGTGAACCTGGAGTGTTTTCATGTTTCAGTGATTCGAGTTTTGAACATGTATTGTGGAGTCATTTGTCAGCCTTTTGTAGTGCATGCAAAGACCCATGGTCAAAATGTAAAGACTACGTCTGAAGAATATGTATAGTTCAATGCAATGTGAGACAGTCGGATAAACATATTAACATTGTTAAAAAACAAACAAACAGCTTTCTTTTCTTTCTGTTTGATACACGCTGCATCACCTGGACTAACCAGAGGACCATGTTATTGCTCGGATTTACATATATGCATTTAGCAGATGCTTTTATCCAAAGAGGAACAAAAGCAATTTGTCAAAAGTACCGAATTTGATACCAAGAAATTTTTAAAATGTGATGCTTTGAGCACTGTTGAGATGATTCATAAACACCTCTGATTCGCCATTATGTTCACGCGCTCAACAGATATGTCTGTGATTGACTTCAGCGTACAACGCACGGGTCCACAGAAGTGTTTGGAAGCGCTTTGAAAGCAGGAGCGGGAGAGTTGAAAGCTTTCAAGAGAGCTTTCATGAAAGCTTTCAAACGCTCTTGTGTGTATCTGTGTAAGCACTCCATGACAGATGTCTGTTTACAACATGTTTTTGAAGCGTTGATCATTGTAGCCAATCACAGACATATCTGATGAGCGCTTGAACACAATGGCCGATCAGAGGTGTTTACTGAATCCGCTCAACAGCGCTCAAAGCATCACATTTTTAAAATTTCAGTACAGACTTGGTATCGAAATTAGTACTTTTGACAACACTTTCATAGCTCAGAGTTTTCTTTCACTTTTGCATCAGATGTTTCTCCTGAAATAAAAACAGACAAAAACAAACTGCGATGACTTCTGACATACAGTAGAGATAAAGATAGCAGCTCAGATCATTGGAAGTAAGATGATTGCAGACTTTGGTAGCATTGCAAATTGGAGCTCTGTTTGAGACATTGTTGAGATCTCTTCTGAGGTTCCTTGGGTCTTTTTCCTTTGAAAAACATATGGAAGCTTGTTTCCGCTATGAAATAAAAAATGAAAAAGGTAATTGCAAGTTTATATCATGCAATTCTGACTTTATAACTCAGAATTGTGAGTTTATATCACGCATTTCTGAGAAAAAAGTCAGAATTGCTTGTTATAAATTCAGAATTGTGTGATAAAAACTCTCAATTGCAAGAAAAAATCAGAATTGCGACTTTATTTCTCGCAATTCTGACTTTATAACTCACAATTGTGAGTTAAATCTCGTAATTCGACAAGCTTCCATAGAAACAGCTGAGAACTTCAGCAAAAGTCTAAATTTGCTTTGCATTCCAGCTAACAGAAACGTTTAGCTAACATTTCCATTTACAATGTTATTTCTGTAAGTTTACTGAACGTTCAAAATTAAGGTTTATAATAAATAATAAATAAAATTTTTCTTGGTTATGCGGACTTTATGGGAACATTCCATTTTATCATTTATCAAACATTATGGAATTGTTACTTTTAAAAGTTCTCGGAACATTCCAAAACAAGCAGCAACATTTAAAAACATTCCATGAATAATGTAACATATTGAGACCATGTTATTAAAGACCAGATCATTTTGAACAAACATTCTATTAACGTTACTGGAAGAATGTTTGTTTATAACGTTGAGTGAACCTTGCCAGAACGTTCTGAGAACGTTCCCTGTTAGCTGGGATTGGACCTCATTGCTGCCTATAGGTAAACGAAATAGACATAGATTTTTTTTTAATCTGAACTGTAGTGTAGCTGTAAAAATGTTCAAGTGTTTTCAGACCGTGGTCATCCTTATCTCTCCCATCAGCCTTGATGTAGGTCTCAATATGTAGGTCTTCTTCTGTCCCGTCACTACGGACACCGTTGCCATGGTGGGGAAACAAAACAGCAGGAGGGTGAGTTTGTGTTTTTTAGGCCGCGGGCCTCCCATGAGCAACCGTATCCATAACGACCAGGGAGTTGCCGTATCCATAACAACTCCATCTCTGCACAAACCCGCTTCTGAGAAGACTGAACTGAACAGCATGAATATTGCATCACAGTCTCTCTGCTCTTCTCTGTATGAACCACTGTGTGATCTACAGCTCCACAACACACACGCTCTGGCATGTTTAAAGGGAGCACAGCTTCTAGACAAGATCAAGACTGAGTTATTTACCCTCAGAAATCAGCATCTTTTGCATACTAAGTGTGCAGTGTTTGCATTATCAACTGTTGCATGCAAAACATGATTTGAAAAAGTTGTGATTGATGATACCAGTGCTTATTTTTAATTGTTATCCATTCCTTTATACATTGTTTTTGATGTTAATGTTTTAAAATAAGAAACAATATTATAAGAAAATAAGTAATAATAATAGCCTAACTTCTTTAAAGGTGCTAAAGAGGATGTTTTGTTTTATACATTTTTGCAATATTACTTGAAACTGTCTTTACTAACTGATAACTATTTATTAGGTGCACTGAAAGTAATAATATTAATATACATCATCTGTGCACAAGGTAGGGCCTTAAAAACATCAGCCAATCGTTTACACGATCATCGCGTAAACGATTGGCCCTCTGGCTTGTCAATCACTACCATGACGTTCCTTGTGAGAGACGAGCGCGGCTGCGCGCTCCAGTAACTTTCCACACTCCACAGGCGCCGCATGCAATGTTTTTGTCCGGAGACAGGAGAAACAACTGCAGATTATGAGTTACCTGCGGTGAGTCCGACATAATGAATCCACTAACACGATACAGCGAATGCCGGTGGTAAACACTCGTGTTCCAATACTCGTGCACGAATTTTGGGAGGCGTTCCCTCGAAAGGAAGGGGGGTTGTTCTTACGCATGCGCTCATTTCAAAAACTCAGTAACAGTCTTTGGTTTCTCAGTCGATGAAAAGATCCTCTTTATCACCTTTAACCTATATTATAATAACAAATAAATTAAGCAATATAAAACAAGCAAGAATGCTGTTGTTCCGAGCACTAACAGCCCAACCGCGAGTGTGAAAATGCTTTTATACAACACTTCAGTAAAAATATAGTTAAAGTTGTTCAATAAACAAGCTAATATTGAAAAACATACATTTTAGGCATATTTGTCTACTTTCACTCCATGGCAAATTAGATTAAAACGAAGTCAAACCTTCTCTTCCTGAACAAATCTGGGATTTTGAGTGAATCGGTTGAGTGAATGATTCAGTGACTCCTGGATAAAGACGGTAACATGTTTCGTTCCTGAATGAATCGAATCATTTGAATGAATGGTTAAATGTCTCATTTATAATGATAATCACTTGTCGCCACCTGCTGGTCTGTGGATGTAACCATTTTCTTTCCTGCGCTGATATAATGATTATTTTAGTAGACAAAAAAAATTGTATATTCACGAATATTTTTCTACGGAGCCCCACACATGACATGCAGGGAACAAAAAGTAAATCAGGTGCACAATTTACTCTTTCATTCCCTCGATTTGCAAATTTAGCAAACTATTTTTTTCCTGCATGTCATGTGCGGTGTTAGATATTTTTCTCTGTCATCAAAGAAAACTTTTTAAAGGAATTAAAGTTTATTTTGTCAACTTTACATAAGCATACAGGTGAGTTTAATGCTAAAAGAAATGTACAGAAAGCCATACTTTTGATTTACATTTTCTAGAGGAATAGCTGCTTGCTACTTGAGAGGTGCTACCCAGCTACCAAAAATATGCTCTAAAAACGTTCACATTAAGTTATGAAAATTATATTTCTCAATGTTTTCTGAATGTTCCAAACATTAAAATGTTTTTAAAAATGTTAAAAATGGTGGTTATACGAACGTTAAGGGAACATTCCATTTTATTATTTTGCAAACATTATGGGAATGTTACATTTAAATTGAACAAGTAACATTTAAAAAAAAACATTAAATGAACATTCCAGCTGAAAAATGTTCTATGTACAATGTATTTTGTGCTAAGATTTTGAGAGAATGTTATTAAAGACCAGATAACTTTGAATGAACGTTCTATTAACGTTACTGGTAGAACGTTTGTTCACAACTTTGAGAGAACCTTGCCAGAACGGTCCCTCTTAGCTGGCTATAAGAACACTCACGTCTGACTGACTGCAGACGGCGGGTGAGTCTTTTTAATGAAGTTGAAACAGAACGCTCAAAACAGCTCAATTACCCTTCAAATACAGAGGGCTGAAGTGAGCGCAGCAATTTGTGTGTGTCTGTGTGTGTGCTTGTGTAGGCTGTACTATTGCGGTTTGATTGCTCACAAATGGAAATCAGATATGCATGACTCAAATGATACTTCAGCACCACTGTGAATTGTTCTGCAATATGTCAATGGATGTCAAATTGATGTGGTTATTCAGAAGCACAGACGCTCACCTGACTCGACATACAGCCGCTTCCCTACAGGCCACACGGATCTGAAACTTTAATACAACTATAAGAACACGTTAATATTTCACTGTGACATGAAGAGTTTCAATGTTTCACTCTAGCCGCAGGGTCATGGCAGTTTTTATGCTCCCCAAAAGTATTTTGTTTGTCTAGTTTAAGTTTCTCAGTCTTGTTCATGACTAAGTTAAGTCAAATTCACATTGTTTCGAAGCAGCTTTACAGAAAAGCATGATGTTAATGTTTGTCATATCTTAATATCTTCAAGCCTTATAGTATTTAGCCAATTAGAGCCGGGGGATAATATAGTTACATTTTGTTGCAGTGAAACCCTGAAATTATTACCTTAAAGAGCTATTTCTACCTGATTTAAGCTCTAAAATTGATTTTGCAGAATGTATTTAGGTTGACTCAGGTTAGGTCAGAAAGTCAGGTTAAATGTTTTTAAGGGGATGCTAAATATTTTTGACTTGAATAAAATTAGTTACTATATTTCTTTCAGTATAATCTACTGTGCAAGTGACTATATAAAATTATTGCTCATATCAAGGATATTGATTTTATTCTTCTACATATAATGAAAATGAAATCAGAACAAACACAATCAACCTTCAAAAATGATTAAAATATTGTGAGTCAAGGCAAATCTTTTGGTATATACTGTTATTTCATCAAAATGTGCCATGAGGAAGAGTTGAAGGTGATGAATATGACTTAATTTTTGGTCTGTTTCTTATTCAAAGCTGTTTTTGTGCTTAAATATGTACCCGTTTTTTGTTTTTTGTCATTCTTTGAGCAAAGAAGAAAGTTAAGCATCCATTGAAGCCTTTATGTATGATGAATTATAAAGTTATTCATAAAGTACATTTTAATGCCTTATATCTTTTCATAAATGATTGTAACCAAAGTTAAAATGCATTATAATATTTGCAAATTCGTTGTTAGATCTGAAACTGGTTGTTTGTCTCATGTTTTAATGCATTATACCATCTAAAGGTGTGTTCAGTTAAGTGCAGGTTAAAATTATTCAGTGTATTATAAGGTGCATTACAAGGCATAATTAATGTATTATGTCTGTTGCATTACATGTAAAGGCTTCAAGTAAAGTGTTACTGTAAATTATATAGTTTTGTAATGACATTAAGATGATATATATATATAACACTATGAAGGAAAAGAAGATTTTTTGCATGAATTAACCCTTAAACAGTGATCATTCTCACATTCTTAACACATAAAACACACAGAGAGTGTCATAAATCTTAAACTCTCACCCACGGCCACATTTGGATCCATACTCTGTACAGGCAACCTGAATCTGTTGCTATGAGACGGGCTGCTTCATTAGAGGAAGCATCATAGTGATGAAGGCAGTTTGTGTGTGTGTGTTTGTGTCTCTGTTCTCAAGGTCAGCACACACACACACACACTCACACAGCGATATCTTGATTGCATTACATTACATCATTATCAAATAGAATGCTGCATCTGAACCAGTTTTCAGTATAACAGCTCTCACATATTCAGAACAGAATAGCTATAATCATAAACATGTGATATGGTGCTGCATATGGAAACGTATCTCCCTGTGTGAGGCTCTGATTCATGCCGCCGCCGCCATCACACCGTCTTTTATAACGTGACACTTTTATAGGCTCTTTAATTACTGTAATCAAACAGTCGTTGAAACGGATCTGTTCTTACATCCGCTCACATTCACTAGTGTTTTGAAATGCTGGTTTCAGTCGGCACATTTTAATTCATATCCAGTGAACGCTGACAGATGTGCTGGATGAAATGATTAGGAAATAATTGCCCTTGTGTTACTTATAGAGAAACGTCATTCATGTAATAATAATACAGCATTCATGTGATCGATAGCCAGAGGAAGAATTGTTTTTTCCTGTTGAACTTCTTTCCATGTAGTTTGTATGCCAACACATTTTTTTCTTCCATTATTTCGCCACATTATCACTCTAATGTGGTTGTTTTGTTTTAGTGCAGATCATTCAGGTTTAGACTGATCTTCAAATAATAATAATAACAACAACAAGATTAAACTAAATAAATTTGATTACAATAAAAAAAAAATGTTTTCTTTAAATAATTAATACAAATATATACATTTGATTAAAATAAATAAACCAATAATTGATTAAAATTAAAAAAAATCTTTAAATAAAGAATATATATATATATATATATATATATATTATAAATATGTACATCTGATTAAAATAAATCAATAATTGATTAAAAAATATTATTTAATTAAATATGAAATATATTTGATTTAATAATAATAATTTGATTTACAATTTTATTTTAATAAATAATATATAAATATATACATTTGATTATATTTATCAATAATTGATTAAAATAATAAATAAGTAATTAACAAACATTGATTTAAGTAAATAAATATATTTTATTGAAAAATAATTAAATAATAATAATAATAAATAAATTAGATATAAATTAATAATTAAAATACAGTTTGATTTTATTAAATTATATATAAATATATACATTCAATTAAATTAAATAAATCAATAATTGTTTAAAATAAATAAATAGATTACATAATACATAATTACATAATAAATATATACATTTGATTAAAATAAATCAATAATTGATTTAAAAATAAAATAATAATAAAATTTGATTTATATCAATTAATTAAAATAAATACAATTTGATTTTAATAACTATATGCATTTGATTAAATTAAATAAATTAATAATTTATTAAAATAAATAAATAGATTTTAATACATAATAAATATATACATTTGATTAAAATAATCAATACAAAAACTAAATACAATTTTATTTTAACAAATAAAATAATAATAATTAGATTTATATCAATTAATTAAAATATATAAAATTTAATTTTAATAAATAATATATTAATATTTGCATTTGATGAAAATAAATACATCAATAATTGATTAAATAAATAAATATTGATTCAAGTAAATAAATATATTTATTTTTATATAAATAAAAAAAGACTTTGAAAAAAAGAAATTGATTAAAATAAATAATATGTGAAATTAGTATAGGGGTCCCTCGCATGAGATTGCTCATATTTGGGGGTCCGTGGCATCTAGAAGATTGAAAAGACTTGTTCCAGCGTAGCGGTGAGCAACAACAATTATGAGCAGTGAGATGATGTTGAGGTGATTTTATGTGAATGGTGATGCAAAATCACAGCATGACTGGTGTGAAAAATGAGAGCTGTTACTCCGTTTGTGCAGACGTCAGGTAAACGGTTCATGACCGAAACACGACAGTATCCAGCTGAGAGGATTAGTGTGGCTGTGTTATTAAAACAGCGATTACTGTCCGCTGTTAACTCTTCACTCACATGTAATTAAACAGGGAATCAGTCCGCTCAGAAAAGACTGATGTGGGAATAAAAATGTGCTCAGTTGATCTGGGATGAATTGGACACAGTTTTCACGTTCACACTGCATCTAAATACAATAAAGTCAGTCCCGATCTGTAGTGGCTGACACAAAACTGCTGAATATTAATAACTGTCTTTTAAACCCAATTTCATCTCAATTACAAGTAAAGATGGGAATTATACATAACATCCTTGATGGATGACCTTTGAATGCTTAATCTGAGATTCGCAGACGAGAGGAAAGTGGAGAGGAGAGTGTAGAGGTCATTATCTGGCACCAGCGGTCAGAGCAGAGCAATCTGATCCCAAAACATTTCAGATGAGCCAGACCTCTTCCTGGCATATGTTGGCACATGCATATGGAATGCTGTACTTACACTGCTGATGTTCTAGTTAAGTTGTGAAAATGTTATTTCTGAATGTTTTTTTAATGTGTCTTTTTCTTTGTTATACGAACATTCCATTTTTCATTTTGCAAACATAATGGAAACATTACTTTAGAATGTTCTCTGAACGTTCTAAAAAGAGTAACATTTAAAAAGGATAGAACAATAAAAACATTGACAGCCAATCAGAATCCATTTGAGCATTTAAAGACTTTATCTTTACAGTTATGGTTCTCGGTGTGAACGGGCCTTTATCCAGCACTCCCCGACGTCTTTTCTCAGAGAGAATCGGAGCTTTCCGATCCTTCTGTTGAACTCTGATCGTCTGTGTGTTTTTACGCTCCGTGGCCACATTAGCAGTCTGTGACTGTCTGTCAGTCGGCCATCTGTCTGTCAGCTGACTGCTGCAGGCCATGAAACTCGCCTCGATTGGCTCTCAGACAACAGAAAAATGCCTGATGAAGAAACCTACTGTAGCATCAAGCGGCTAATGTGTTTATGACAAACAAAGCAGCTGTCTGTGTGACTTTGACTATCACAACTGATGTCTTATTGACTCTATTATGACATCACTAAATGATTCATTCAAAAATGAGGACTGTCAGTAAATAATTAAGAATCAGGGTTGTTCAGAATTCAGAATCCATCCATCCATCCATGGTTGACATTCTAATAATAGCTTAGATATATCCCTTTAACCAAAGTATACATATTTTGTGTTATTTTAAAATAGCTACTAAAATGTAAAATGTAAATTTGAAAATAAAAATTGCTCAAGGAAACATTCGATTACAAAAAAAAACAACTTAAATCAGCCATTCAGATGATTGTTCTCCATATTTTACTGATATATAAGAATCTGATTTCCAACAATCAACACAGACATCTACTGCTCTTATTCCAGCAGTCTTTAGAAATCACACAGAACGCAATGAAACCGATATATCAATTGCATATATTTAGTTAATCTATCAAGTTAAGGAGTTAACTTTGGCATCCCTGATAATAAAAAATAGATGAAGCCCTGCCATGTTTACAGATTAAAGGAAGGTCTTTCACCCTAATGCGAGGCCTGCTGTCAGACGGGATGTTTTCAGTGTGTCAGCGTCAGCATCAGCAGGTCGGCTGCGCTGTGAGGTGCTGGTTTGATGTGCTGTTTTAAAATAAGCTGCTTTACACGCAGGGTGAGTCAGGCACAGATTTGCCCGTGAGCTCAATCGTGTGGCTTTACCTCCAGCAATCCATCCTCAGGAGCTTTACTCTCACTCAGAGACACATATAAATACAAATAAAAATAGAAAAATAGCTTTCAAATCATTATTTAGCAGTGTTTATTCCTTTTTGCCCTCTTTTGGTGTCATTTTGCTCCAAACCCCTGTTCATTTCAGACCCTGGTAAACACTCAATGTTGGTTTAACGGTGAATAACTCAAGGTTATGTGTTTCTGTGCCTGTGAGTCCAGCTCTTGCTGGTGTTTGGGAGTACACTGACGTCTTTTAGAAAGCATCTCCTCGGGCTCTTACTGGGTGACACCTCATGTTTTATTGTGCTTTTAGTCTGCGGTTCTCCTCCAGGTCCATTAGTTTAGGGAGGTGCTGTCCCGGTTTATGACAAATTGCCCTGACCGTCCATCCATATCCTCCTGAGACCCAGCAAAATATGAAGAGTTTTAGTTTTCCTTTAGTGTTTACTGCATAAGAAACATAAAATATGCATAAAATATATTTAAAAACACATATACTCTACAGTTCAAAATAATACTTTTTTTCAACAAGGATGCAATAAATTGATCAAAAGTGACAGTAAAGACTTTAAGGTTTCAAAAGATTTCTATTTCAAGTAAATTTAATAATCCAGTGGATCCCAGGAGGTTACGGAAAGGGTCAAGCATGAAGACAGTGTAATCTATAGCTAAAGTCAAGCTTGATTTTGTCAGGTAATAAATCAAATCAAACAAAGCCAATTATAGTATTACCCAGTGAAGAGTTTTTTTTGTCATTGTTGCTGTATTGACTGTCATGTGTATGACAGTAACAGTGAATGATCTCTTATGCATCATGTTAATGACACTCCACAGAAATCAATGGATTTTTGTTGATTTTAAATTAGCAGCAATGACAAAAGAAAGAGAATGAATTGACTAGGCCGGACACACCGGTGTGTTCTTCACTGCTAATTGAGCCGAAGCGTCTCCTGTCACGTCAACATGAAACTAACTGACCTACTGACTCACAGACCCACTTCAAGGACATTCATGTGGGATTTTACAGCAGTGTCCTTCCTCTCCACCAGTATGTTGCTGAAGTCAAAGTGTAATTAGATTGTGTGGAAGTTTGAGCTGTTATAAAGATGTTTGTCCTCCATCCTGCTCAGCCTTCTGGGTAAATTACTTTAATTAGCTTTGTTCAGCCGCTCTGATATGCTGGATTCATTAGTTTTATCAGCGTTAACGCTTTATTATTCCACCTGCAATTACACGGCGGGCCGCACGCATGACCTCCCGACCCCGTCCAGTCCCCATCACACCAGAGGACTCGGAGGTCATGATGAAGAGCAGGTGTGAGTCTCAGGCTGATTTATATGCAGTATTTGGTGTCCCATGTGTGGAGACTTATTATACCGCCATATTTCTCAGCATAGTTTTGAAAAATGCTTCAGTCAGTATCAAAATTCCTCACAAATACATGCTGGATGCAAAATGCAGAAATATGGTGTTTGAACTCCCAACACAGCTGTACAGTTTAATACGCCTGTTGCACGTTTCAAAAGAAAACGTTAAAATAAATTAGTTCCGATCCTTGGATATGAATGGTTGAGTTACGTTACAAGAGCGCTGATAAACAGTCTAACAGCACCGGTCCTTTACACAGTTTCTGAAACTTTATGTAACTGTTGTCGATACGCCAGTAGGTGGTGACACGTGACTGATTGAATCATTAAATCATTCATAAAGGATTCTTTTAAACAAGCTGGTTCATTCAGAAGCAAGTGACGGAAATGCATACTAGTATACTACTCTTACTGCTTTTACCATATCTTTCTATGGCAGAAATAGTAAGAGTAATATGCTAGTATGCAGTTCTGAATTCACTATGAGTGAGTCATTGAATCATTCATTCAACCAATTTGTTAAAAAACACTAATTTATTCAGGAGCAAAGCAAGTAGCTGTCTATATGAGTGAATCTTAAATCATTCTCAAACAATTTGTTTAAACACACTGATTCATTCAGAAAGAAAGTGGCTGGCTGCATCCTATATGTAATGGAGGCAAACTAGTTAGAGCTGTGTGTGTAAACCTCACTCCCCTGGCCTCAAGAGGCGTGCTAATGACTGATGCTTGAGGCTGTGTCTTTTGCGTCCTTGTTAGCATGCCCGCCTCCCATGCCAGAGACACCTTTTCGAATCCCACTCTGAGCGGGTCGAGTAGGACCGGTTAGATTTGGTGCCGTGACCTGGATAGGAGTGAGGTTTAGGGGGGTGAGTGTAACGGAAGCAAGCTAGTAAGAGCTGTGCATGTAAACCTCACTCTCCTGACCTCAAGAGGTGCAGTAGCGACTGCCGCTAGAGGCTGCGGTCTTTAGCGTCCTTGTTGGCATGCCCGCCTCCCATGCCAGAGACGCCGTTTCAAATCCCACTCGGAGTGGGTCAAGTAGGACTGGTTACATTTGGTGCTGTTACCTGGATAGGAGTGAGGTTTAGGGGGGTGAGTGTAACGGAAGCAAGCTAGTAAGAGCTGTGAGTAGCAACTGGCACTAGAGGCTGCGGTCTTTAGCGTCCTTGTTAGCATGCCCGCCTCCCTTCGAGTAGTGGTTACATATAGGCGAACAGCAGTATGTGACAAAATAATTATGTCTGAATGCACAGTACTTATAAAAGAATAAGCAAAAAGTACCCGAATGACCTACCGCTTCTGGCGAGATTCTGAATTGTGCATACAATGGATGCATATGGTGCATACATATCCCATGAGGCCATGGGAGAGGATTTGTGAATGGCAGTGAAGCAACGCAAGGTCTAATGCCATAGGTCACATGATAATGACAACATGGCGATTGTAGTACTTCCGGATTACATTCATACTATACAGAACATACCTTTTTAGTAGGGGTGTAATTGCACGCGTATTCGTACCGAACCATTTCAGTACAGGGCTTTCGGTATGGTGCACGTGTGAACCGAATGCATTACATTGCAGCATTAAGGTCTCCTGTTTGGGAACACTTCGGTTTCTCAGTGAATTACGACATCGGACAAAGACAGGTGGATGACAAAAGCAGTACACGACAGCATTGTAGCCTAACCACCAATAATCACAACAAACTCTGCGTTTTGTTACTTTCGATAAGAAACAAGTTGTCATCCTTCAAATTCTGTCTACAAAATCACGAAATTCAAACAAAAAATGCCATTTTGACGTGCTTTGATGTGGCGTGACAGATCTCTGTATAGGTGCCTCAGTTCAACCGGCAGCACAAGTGAACGCGATCATCCCTTCCTCTTTAATACTAGTTACAGAATAAACATGAATGGATATTCAAACGGATGTTGAAAGAAACTTACTGAAACATATCATATCTTGTGTAATTGATCAATCAATGTTTCAACAGCAGAAAGACATCAATAAAACAGAACGGAGGTATGTATTAATTTAATGATTTGTTCAAACACACCGATTCATTCGGAAATGAAGCAAATGACTGTCTTTATGAGTAAGTCATTGAATCATTCATTTAACCGATTTGTTCAAACACCCTGATTCATTCAGGAAGGAAGCGACTCTCTTTTTGATTGAATCTGGAATCATTCACAAATGATTTGTTCAAACATGCTGATTCATTCAGAAATGAAGCAAGTCAAGTAATTGTCCCTATTAGCGAATCATTGAATCATTCATGCAAAGATTTGTTAAAAAACAAATGAGTGCTCTCTTGCTGGTGTGATGTTGTTTAAATAATTTTTTAAAACTGTTAATATATGAAACTGACATATTGACTTCATGTTTTAATATAGCATTCCTGTTGTTCATATATAGTGAGAAACTTCTGATGAACGTATGAACAGTATCCAGATCACTAGGTGCCATCTATCTGCTTCTACTCTTATTGCAGTAACCTGTGTACTTTACCCTAATTTAAACTGCTCAATGTTTTTGTTCAGTGGTCCAAAAGGAAGATATTGCATTATTTGTAGTGCTGGTGAAAGCATAAATCTTTGGCCAGCCAATAGAAGTGTGTCTAATCGTAGCTCGAGAGTTTCTGCAAGCGTTTTCCTTTTTCACAGTCACGGGAAACTAGCATTAAGTGCCATTTTAGATCCTATCTGAACACAATCACCCAGAGCAGTGAAAGACTGAGGGATGAATGTTGAATAGCAGCTATGTGCAATTTACATATTTTATGTGTAAACACTCAGTTTGAGTGTTATATATAATATCTAAAAATAAATAGCTTGGGTTAGTCTGGGTTTTAACTATTATAGTAATATGGACAACAGAATAAAAGACATGTTTGTGTTCCCAGCACGAGACTTGATGCTTGTTCTAGTCTCTTATTTTGGGATTTGGAAAGGTCAGGGCGAATTTTAGGTATTGTGAGTGACCTTTTACTAAATTGCAGAGCAAAATGATAGTCGGTCAGACGTGTGATGTCTTCTCCTAGTGATCTGACAGGATCTTATCTCAGGCACGACGATATATTTGGAGACTTCTGAGGGCGTCTGAGCCGGATGTGTGGCCCTGAGCTAAAAGTGTGTGACTTCCCGGGTCACTAAGAGCACGATCTGCCCCGCTGGCTCGTGAGGAAATGTTCCAGCGGTGCCTGTGAAACCACAGCACTTAACTTTCTGCTAGACTCTCACATCACCTGTCTCGCTGTTTCTTAAAGAACGTATAAGATGCTGCTTAATATTCCCTGATGTGAGGCAGTTCATGCATATGCATGAGAATAAAGACAATTAAACATGCTCACTTATTTAAATATGATGCTCACGCTGTAAACATACTTTTACATAGGTCAGTGTTTCTTGCAGCTGCTGATTTAGACATTTCCAGTACTGTTCATTCATTAGCAGCTCTGAAAGAATCAGTTAGTAATTCATTAGACTGATTCAAAACAATAACTCATATGAGTCCTCAAAAGAACTGCTCATAAGAATCATTAATGAACCAGTCTACACAAATTGAGCTGTATGTTTATTTTATTTGTGTTATTTGTTATTTTGTTCAATTCAGACTGTAAACTCACAACCCTAAAATATACACTACCTGTCAAACGTTTGGAAGAATTAAGCTTTTTGAAAGAAGTCTCTTATGCTCACCAAGGCTGCATTTATTCGAGACAGTAAAATACATTTAAAAAATTTATTACTATTTAAAATAGCTGTTTTCTATGTAAATAGGTTTTAAAATGTAATTTATTCCTGTGATCAAAGCTGAATTTTCAGCATCATTACTCCAGTCACTTCAGTGTCACATGATCCTTCAGAAATCATTCTAATATGCTGATTTGGTGAAAAATATAGTAAAACGCTAATATTTCACAATATCACTGTTTTTACTGTATTTTTGGTCAAATAAATCCAGCCTTGGTGAGCAGAAGAGATTTCTTTTAAAAGCATTAAAAAACTTAATTATTCCAAACTAGTTTATATTTTAGAATTGTGAATTGTGAGTGAAAAGAGAGAAGACAAAAATACAAAATACCAAAAAATAAACATACAGCTCAACTTATGTAGACTGATTCATAAACAAACGATTCTTGCGAGCGGTTCTTTTACGGAATCATTCATGAGTTATTGTTTTGAATTAGTCTAAACTTTCCGAGCCACTAGTGAGCGAACTTTTGATTCACATTCTGACTGTTGAATCTGTTGTTGTGGACCAAAACCAGGTATCTTAGATGTTTCTTTTGGGCCTGTAGTGCACCAATGTTATCTTAAAATGCCGTCTAGGTAGTCAGCTCTTGTCATAAAGTAGGCTCACGTCATCATAATGGCTGCTGAACTCAGTTCTCCTCTCTGTCAGAATGAGAGAGTGTTTTATAAAAGTGCGCTCGCTCTACCAGACTTAGACTGAAACTTTCATGAAGCTTCCTAAATACTTTACCTTCCTCTGTGTGGATGTGCGAGGTGAGAGAGGAGAGACTCAAAGAGAGAGACTGCAAATGTATGTTCATCCTTTCCGGCAGAATTCTCGAGCAGACGTCTGGTTGATCTTTACACGAGACCGGCAGCGGTAGAGGGTGAACATCCCGTGTGTTCAGTGAGTCTCACCCGTGCCGCCGCTGTCTGCTTTCTGCCATGGTGTGGAAACAAAAAGAAATGGAGGAGAGCTATTGAACTATGCAGTTCACTGACCTGCTTCTGCAGATAGAAGTAAAGTGGCTTTAGAGAGAAACAATCGAGAGCAGAGCGCATTTAAAATGATTCTTTTATCAGCAGCATGCACTGATTTATTGCCCATTCTCAGATTATGAGCACTGCTGAAGCTGCTTGGCCATTATCGGGGACAATTTCTTGTGTCAGATCCAAAGTCTACCAAGAGCTTTGTCAATGGATAATCCACATTATGCATGAATAAAATAAAGCCTATTTTTTTTTTTTTTTTTTTTTTTGACAAAAATGGGCATCTTTTTTTCCCCTTTTTTTGTAAAAAAATTTAACATTCAACATTTAATGTTGAAATATGACCTATACATGTTTTTGTGAGATTCACCCAGTATGAGGACAAAACTAATTGTAAAAAAAAAATGTTTCTTTTTCAGTATTTACATTTGGATTGAATTTATTGCAAAAGCATTGCTATTGCCAGGTCAGTATTTCACAATTATAATATATATATATGGGCCATTCTACAGTGTTGGTGCAAACTGCTGTCCCACAACCAAAAACACATTTAAAAAGCATTTAAGTATGCAAATTTTAGATGTTTACTAAGATCCTTCTATTATCTACTGAATCCCAGAATAATATTTAAAATATCAGTAAGCTTAATATATATATAAAATCATCATTTATTGGGTACTTTCATTTGGGAGGTGGCTGTCCCGAACCTTCACCCCTAAATTTCAACTTGTAAAAATATTGAAATATTTTTTTGAAAATGTTTCCATTGTTTTTAAAAATATATTTTTGATTTAAAAAAAAAAAAAAAATGAAGTTCAAAATATATTTATATTTTATCGTAAAAAAATGTATCCTTCATTTAGTCCATTGACTGAGACTGATTTTAACCACACCCCTACATTTGTGATCAGGAAATATTCCTGTGTCCCCCTCTCTCATAGCCTCTCTTTCACAGAAAATAGGTCCATCATTTTGAGTTAAATGTGTTCAAAATCTGTGTGTAACTTTGAGGAACGTCACTACCAAACACCATTTTTTCTGCAATTAAGCAAACTTTTGGGTGCTTTTGCATAAAATGTAGTTTTTATGTGTGTACAACTGTTCAGAGCTGTGCTAGCTAATCATGTGCTGATTAGTATCTTTGAACTAGGCTCAAAAATATCTAAAATTGTCACTACCGAAACAGTCACGACCGAAACATAGGATGTAGATTTAAAAAAAAAAGTATATTGAAATATCATCTAAGATGTTATTATAATGTTTGGTTAGACACGTTTTTGTGACATTATTTTTCATTTTTTTCAGTATGTAGCACAATGTTCTTGCATTAAGATTTCATTTATTGCAAATGCATTGTGCATGGAGCGGTAGGGGATTTCTGGGTTCTGTCTCACAGATCTTCAGGCTGCTGGCGCGTCTGCGTGTTTGTGTTCTGACTGTCATGTTGTCATCGCAGATGGCGATGCCGGATAGATCCGTACGGATTCAACATAAGAACACTATAAAATGACTTCTAATGTGTTTGAGTCCATATAAGGACTTCCTGCAATTCTCTGGCTTTCCCTTCCTGAACAATTTGCATATTCATGAGCAGTATTTGCATATCCATGGATTATTCCAGTGCACAGATGATGGATAATACATTGATCAGGACGGGTCACGCATTCGATGAGGTCAGACACAGAGGTGCGTCACTCAATGACATGCCATTTGTAAAGGCAGTTATGAAGAATTGCGCGTCCGTCTTTAACATGCACACATTTGTCAGGTCTGAAGGGTTTTTGAAGAGAAAATGGCACCACTGAAAATAGCATCAACAGCCTGAACAATCAACCTGTCCAGCCGGAGAGTGATGGTGGTCATGTGTGTCAGATCTTCAGGTCAAGAACATACGGTCAGATCTGGCATCACAACGGCCTATTAGTAAAAGGTTACATCATGGTCATTATTAACTGACCACAAATATGGCATTGTCCTTTTTTTTTTTTTTTAACTCATACATTTTGCAGGTTTTTTCCGTATTCTTATTTTATTTTTATTTTATTTGTACATCAAATTCTGGAGTTTTTTTTGTGTGTGTGTGTGTGTGTGTGTGTGTGTGTGTGTGTGTGTGTGTGTGTGTGTGTGTGTGTGTGTGTGTGTGTGTGCGCTCATCAATTTCTTGTTGAGGTTTTTTTTCCTCATAAATATTGCATTTTTCCCATTTTTTAGTTATTTTATTTGTACTTTAAATTTGGACAATTTTTTTCCTTCAAAATGTTTCATCATATTTTATTTTATTTAAGTTTAATTTAGTTTAGTTTATATTGTTATTTTATTATATTGTATTTGTACATCAAACTCTAGAGTTTTTTTTGCTCATAAATTTGACAGTTTTTTTCTATCTTACTTTATTTCATTATTTATTTAATTTAATTTTTTTATTTTATTTGTACATTAAATTCTGACTATTTTTTTCCTTCAAAATTTGGCAGTTTTTTCAATTTTATTTTATTTTATTTTATTTGTACATCAAATTCTGGAGGGGTTTTTTGCTTGTAAATTTTGCATTTTTTCCATCATTTTTTTTATTTTATTTTATTTTTACATCAAATTGTAGAGTTATGACTAAAGAAGCTATTATCTTGTTTTCACTGATATATAATTTACACTTAGTTTTGGTAACACTAAAATATATATATATATATATATATATATATATATATATATATATATATATATATATATATATAAGGAGATATATATATATATATATATATACACACTCCTGCACTCTAGTTACTGATTGTAACTATTGACACATCAACATAGGCACATAGGCACAACACATGAGACAACATTTCAGTTTCATTGTAGAATGACAGTCTCTCATCTTCCTGTGGTCACTACTGGTTTAAGGTCAGTACGTGTCTGTGTTTCACATGCTCCTCCATTGATGCCACCCTAACGGGCATCATTTTCAGCTCTGCCATACGGAGGAGCCGTGCCTGAGGAGGACGCCATCTGCCCGGCCTCCTCTCTCGCTGTCATTAACACCTTCTTTTTATAGCGGAGAGAATCGGGGGCGGACGAGTTTAATGCTCTGAAACCGCTGTTGCACGACGTTTCTCTGTGCAAACACAGTGATGCAGTCACACACTTTCAGCTTTTATTTGTTCCTCGATGCCATTTCCAGATTCAGTCTGTGAGTGTATCTCCTTTTGCTGTTAGTGTGACTGTTTCCTTCATTTAGAAACATTTGTGTTTTGTGAAGCGTCAGCCATCATTATTACCGGATAGTGTTACTGATGTGGTCAAAGCCCCAAAGCAAGCATTCAACTTCAGTTAGACGTGTGCTGTACAGATTCGATTTTCAAAAAGTCTAGGTTAGGGCATGATTAGGACACTGTTATTTTAGGCTCTGTTAACACCTGGTTTTAAAGGGGACCTATTATGCCCCTTGTACAAGATGTATATAAGTCTCTGGTGTCCCCAGAATGTGTCTGTGAAGTTTCAGCTCAAAATAACCCACAGATCATTTATTATAGCTTGTCAAATTTGCCCCTATTTGTGTGTGTCCCTTTAAATGCAAATGAGCTGCTGCTCCCCGCCCCCTTTCCAGAAGAGGGCGGAGCTTTAACGGTTGCTCAACAACAACAAAGCTGGAGAATCTCACGCAGCCAAAATGAGGATTGTCAGTAACGGTGTTCAGCCTTACATTGTTCAAACCGGAGTCGACACTGATGGAGAGACTCAGGAAGAAGTTACAACTTTTAGAATGAAACTGGACGTTTCTGAATGGTTAGTGGATACATTTATGTAGCTGCTGTGGATTTGATCCTAGCATGTGTCGTCATGTTAATCTTTTGTGCAAAACCCGCATGGATGCCCACTGTACATAGCGTACCTGTTTGCCAAACAGAGCCATACACTCCAGGCTAAAGTTTATGATTGCTATCAAATGGTCGATTTGGTCGATTGGACCACAAGCTTACGATGCTAAACACAGGTGTAATCGGGGTCTAAAACATTTTGAGCTTGTCCACTTTTGACCACTTCCAGAGGTAGTCGAAAACGCATTAGACCGGATTGGTTTGGTAGTGTAAACGCTCATGTGGTCGAATGTGTTCGAACAGCCACAAAAGACCACCTTCTCTCCTCCTACAGACCTAATGCGTGAAAATTATGGGAAGCGCGTTAGCCAGACGGGATTTAAACTTTGTCGGCTGAAGACTCAAGTTTGGTTTGCAGATAAAAAACGTACCAAGCACAATGTTTTCTCACCATTCCTGATTTCTAACACACACTCACAGCGTTCGGCCGGTCTTGCAGCTGCCAGAGCAGAAACAAAAAGATTAAAATACCAGGTGTAAACGGGAATGTGTCTCCCTCGTCTACTTGTGATCCGATCGACCGATCTTAATACCAGGTGTAAACTGGGCCTTAGATGGAGCAGCACTGGTGTCACCTCAGCCCACGTCATTTCTGAACACAGGGCTGCATCAGGACAGGTCTGGGAGGAAAGTGTGTGTGTGTCAGGCTTTATTAAGCTGATCGGGATACCCCACAACACTGCCAAGACTTACACAAGTGCAGTGCCCACAGAATACACCTCTAAGAGAGGCACAAACTGCTGTCAGATACGATGAGGGTCAGTGTGCGTACGAGCCAAGCGTTTGTTTGCTTTCTGAGCACGTACAGCCGTGACGAACGCTATTAATGCATGTGAGATAAGACAGTATGGCTTACCACAGACTCTCTAAACACACACACAGACACAATCAACCCGCACAACACACACCTAATCAAAACGGATCACTCGCTGTTATCTCAACGCTCTCTTTTGCACAAGCTTACCTTGGATATATCGTACATTTTTAGCATCTTAGTACAGTTTTGCACCAAAGTTAGATTTCTTTTTTGCGTCTGTACCTTTAAGACTTCTGTGTAAATGCCTCTTCACATGTGAAATAATGTTTAAATGCATTTTCTGTCTGTTCAGAGTTAGTTATTTTTGAAGTTTAGTATCAGTACATACTCTTTTTGGTCTGGGGAGGCTACAGTGAACTTAGTTTGCTCTCAGCAATTGATTTTAATGAATTGCAGAAAGAAATATTCATGAAAATAGTAGCGTATATGAATGTCGGAGGCTGAAGGGAGAGATTATACTGCTTGAGGATAATATCGCTAAACAGATGGCAGAATCAGTGATAAATAAACACACTCTTTATGCAGCGATGCACACACACCTGTCTCTCACACACACACACACACTCAATCAGAAAACAGCAGATGGTTTATGCTGGTGTTCAGAATATCGGCCATTTTCTTTTATTTTAATGTAGACCTACATCCTTATGAACGTGTAGTGGTTCTCAGAAGATCAACAGCCAAGGTCAGGATTTTCATTAAATGATACATTACATTTCGGTTTATTTCTTCACCAAACCCTATCGTACACTCACAGAACAATTGGAATGTATGACACACATCACATGTGATCATTCTGTGATACTTTTGCATCTTTTTTAAAACTTGATGCTGGTCCCTATTTACTGCCATTATGTGGACGAGCACAAGGGACATTTTTAAAAAATTCTCCTTTCAAGGTTCGAAGAAGAAAGAATGACATTAGAACAACACCAGGGTGAGTGAATGATGACTTAATTTTAAAGTTAGAGTGAACTAACCCTTTAAGAATCGATTTCAGATCATGCACATCATTATTAATCAGACAATTGATTGTTTTTACCCAGAACTAGTCCAGAGAAAGAGCTATAGTGAGGGATAATGTGAGTGTGGGGTATTTCAAGTGTACTCGGTGTGTGTGTGTATGTAGTCTCTGGATGACCTGTTTTCCTCCGGGCTGTTTTCCGGGTATGTCCGTCAGGTCCAAGTCATCAGTCTTGCTGACAGCCTGCGAGACTATTTCTGTCCTCACAGATCTATCCCAGTTCCAGCATTCATGGGGTGACTTTCAGTCTGACTGTGTGTCAAACCATTTTCTGCCTTTATTTGCATTTGTTCTCTTTGGTGGTGGCGGCCTGTAAAATGCTGCTTTCAAGGGTCTCAGGGGCTGTGATAATTGGTGTCTAAAAATCACACAGCAAATATTTACAACCCCCAAGAGGAGGATTTGATTGCTCAGACTTATTCTCAATTATGCTGCATGTATATATCAGTTTCAGCTGTTTCATCTTTACCTCCGAAATTCCTGAAATAGACGCAAATGAGTCAATAATTGTCATCCAGTGAGGGTACAGAGTTATGAAATGAATGTAGATAGTAGATCAGATCATTTGATAAGAAATCTTTAAGTTCATATTGAGATATTAGAGTTTTGATTACAAAGTTATCTTGGTGAGCACAGTTTGATCTGAGCACTGAGACAATAAAAAAACACCTAGCAACTGCATAGCAACACTCTAACTGGAGAATAGCAGCATGCCACAAAGTTCTCAGAACCTCTAAAAACTGCATGGCAACTGCATAGAAATACCCTAGCAACGTACTAGCAGGAGAATAGCAGCATGTCACAAAGTTCTCAGAACCTCTAACAACTGCATGGAAACTGCATAGAAACACCCTAGCAACGCACTAGCAGGAGAATAGCAGCATGCCACAAAGTTCTCAGAACCTCTAACAACTGCATGGCAACTGCATAGAAACACCCTAGCAACGCACTAGCAGGAGAATAGCAGCATGCCACAAAGTTCTCAAAACCCCTAACAATTTCATGGCAACTGCATAGAAACACCATAGCAACGCACTAGCAGGAGAATAGCAGCATGCCACAAAGTTCTCAAAACCCCTAACAATTTCATGGCAACTGCATAGAAACACCATAGCAACGCACTAGCAGGAGAATAGCAGCATGCCACAAAGTTCTCAGAACCTCTAACAACTGCATGGCAACTGCATAGAAACACCCTAGCAACGCACTAGCAGGAGAATAGCAGCAAGCCACAAAGTTCTCAAAACCCCTAACAACTGCATAGCAACTGCATAGAAACACCCTAGCAACGCACTAGCAGGAGAATAGCAGCATGCCACAAAGTTCTCAGAACCTCAAACAACTGCATGGCAACTGCATAGAAACACCCTAGCAACGCACTAGCAGGAGAATAGCAGCATGCCACAAAGTTTTCAAAACCCCTAACAACTGCATAGCAACTGCATAGAAACACCCTAGCAACACACTAGCAGGAGAATAGCAGCATGCCACAAAGTTCTCAGAACCTCAAACAACTGCATGGCAACTGCATAGAAACACCCTAGCAACGCACTAGCAGGAGAATAGCAGCATGCCACAAAGTTCTCAAAATCCCTAACAATTTCATGGCAACTGCATAGAAACACCATAGCAACGCACTAGCAGGAGAATAGCAGCATGCCACAAAGTTCTCAGAACCTCTAACAACTGCATGGCAACTGCATAGAAACACCCTAGCAACGCACTAGCAGGAGAATAGCAGCAAGCAACAAAGTTCTCAAAACCCCTAACAACTGCATAGCAACTGCATAGAAACACCCTAGCAACGCACTAGCAGGAGAATAGCAGCATGCCACAAAGTTCTCAGAACCTCAAACAACTGCATGGCAACTGCATAGAAACACCCTAGCAACGCACTAGCAGGAGAATAGCAGCATGCCACAAAGTTTTCAAAACCCCTAACAACTGCATAGCAACTGCATAGAAACACCCTAGCAACACACTAGCAGGAGAATAGCAGCATGCCACAAAGTTCTCAGAACCTCAAACAACTGCATGGCAACTGCATAGAAACACCCTAGCAACGCACTAGCAGGAGAATAGCAGCATGCCACAAAGTTCTCAGAACCTCAAACAACTGCATGGCAACTGCATAGAAACACCCTAGCAACGCACTAGCAGGAGAATAGCAGCATGCCACAAAGTTCTCAGAACCCCTAACAACTGCATAGAAACACCCTAGCAACGCACTAGCAGGAGAATAGCAGCATGCCACAAAGTTCTCAGAACCCCTAACAACTGCATAGAAACACCCTAGCAACGCACTAGCAGGAGAATAGCAGCATGCCACAAAGTTCTCAGAACCCCTAACAACTGCATAGCAACTGCATAGAAACACCCTAGCAATGCACTAGCAGGAGAATAGCAGCATGCCACAAAGTTCTAGAACCCATAACAACTGCATAGCAACACCCTAGCAGGAATATTGCAGAATGCCAAGACCTTTAGTCCATGTCCTGGTGCTTTATATTCATCATCGGTGTCTGTTAAAGGACATTCATATTGTGTATGTTTTCAATAATGTCAAAACAATAGGCACCAAAATCCCCATGAAGTGAATCATTTTAAGGTCTCAGTGACATTCAGATGCGTAAAACTCATTCTGAAGACTGACGCTGGTTTAAATTGCATTTGACTATAATGGCCAAGAGAACAAGACCTCCACCGCATGCATCTCCATCAGATTCATCCGCGTCCTTCACACACACACACACACACACACACACACACACACACACACACACACACACACACACACACACACACACACACACACTCCTCAGAGTGCTATGGCAACCAGGGAAAGCCTGAGAGTGTTTGCGTATGTGTCGACCTTCATGGGTTCAGTTTAGTTATGGGGTTACAGTCTTTTCAAAGTAGCCGATGAAATAAAAAATGAACTAGCAGCTTCTCAAGGCTTCAGTATTGTACTTAGTAAAGCCAGTAGCCTGGTTACTATGGAGATACAAAGATAAAAAGGATGGAACTGACGGAACACCTGTTAGTGAAGCTGTTTCCATCTATCACCTCAATATGGAGAACTGCTGAAATTATAAAACCTCGTCAACTCCAAATAGAGTTTCTCCCCAACAGATGTTTAAACTTGGAGAAATCATTCATATTTTATATTTTACAGATCTCTGGGACTAAACCGGAGAGTTCTCCTGGCGTATCCTCATATGTGTCTGGTGTTGGCTAAGTGATATCAATGATAATTGGTTTTTAATTGTTTGCCTGACAGCGATTCGACTCATTGCCGTCTGTACTGTCATCGTCTCCAGACCCAG
This sequence comes from Megalobrama amblycephala, assembly GCF_018812025.1. Classification (NCBI taxonomy): domain Eukaryota; kingdom Metazoa; phylum Chordata; class Actinopteri; order Cypriniformes; family Xenocyprididae; genus Megalobrama; species Megalobrama amblycephala. The sequence goes on along the minus strand of NC_063057.1, from coordinate 7,036,759 downwards.
CAGCCTTTCGGCTCTCCATACAGCAAATGTAGCGATGAGAAAATCACTTCTGCAGTCGTGTCTTGAAGGTCAAACTGATCATGGATCAGCTGTTAAAGGATCACATCATTGAGAACAGGGGTCACACGGAAAGATTTGAATGCTGGGATGAGTTTATGAGACTGAACCATGCTAGCTCATCAGCATTATTATTCTGGCACGATGATTATCGAACACAAACTTCTTATTTTCATCTCCATCTCCCTGATAGAGCTGGATGCTTTATGAATCTTTGCAATCATTTTGTAAGCATTTTTTTTTTAATTAAAGGATTAGTTCACTTTTAAATAAACTTTTGCTGATAATTTACTCATCCCCATGTCATCCAAGATGTCCATGTCTTTCTTTCTTCAGTCGAAAAGAAATGAAGGTTTTTGATGAAAACATTCCAGGATTTTTCTCCATATAATGGACTTCAATGGGCACCAAACAGTTCAAGGTCCAAATGACAGTTTCAGTGCAGCTTCAAAGAGCTTTAAATACCAGACGATGAATAAGGGTCTTATCTAGCGAAACAATTGGTCATTTAAAAAAAAATTAAAAAGTTTAAGTTTTATAATATATTTCTGTTCTGCGATGTGCGTTTATGACGTCACATAATACGCTTGACATAGGCGGAAATACCAACTCAGTGTTTACAAGTTGAAAGTGCAAATACTTGTCAAACGCCGTTTACAAAAAAAGGTAAAACAACTAATGTTTCTTCCATCCTGTGTTGTCAGTGCAGTACCCTTCTCCGTCAGAACAAAAACACCTCTAAAGGGGGTCACACACCAGACACGAAGCTCGGCGCCGCGTCTCTGACAACTCATAGTCAAATGGACTAGCCTGCTGCATCATTTTTTTCACTTTGATTTTTGGGGTGTCTTTGAATTCAGTCCATAGGTTGATAATTTTCATTTCCATCAAACAATGTGGCATCCTTTCGTTCCTAACGCATTACCCAGTCCATATCAGTATAGAAATCCAGCATGATATTTTTCCCCATTGAAATCTGATGTGTTTTCAAATTGTTCCTTTAATTTTTTTTGAGCAGTGTATATTTATTTACACCATACAGAGCCATTCCATTCAACCATTCAAAAGGCTCAAATGTACTGAATATTGATAAAAATATCTTTTATAAGTCCAGCCATACTTCTTCCTCCATCTGCTTGTGTTCATTGTAAGCACTGCATTAACCCTAAAGGTTGGTTTTCAGTGCACACATTGTATATTTTTTTGCCGTTCTGTATCCAGTGTGTGTCTGGAATGGGAAATGAGTGGTGTTTTGATAAAAGCACAGGTGTCGAGGTCTCTGTGAGGTGATTGTAAATATTTATTCCAGAGGCTAAAGGTCAGTGTACTAGCTGAATAATGCCTCTCCAAGCTGAAAACAAGACCAACTAAATCACTCCAGCAACAGTGTTCAACACAAATCCTCATTATTATAAAATGTATTTATACTGCTGTGTTTATGCCTCATGGATTAATCATGAGTGAGGTGCTTAAATATGAGGAATGGTGGGAAATCAAAGCTGGTGGGATATTTCCTTTGACTGACGGGAATTTTTGGTAGTTTGGTTATTCGCTGCCGTCCAGAACCTCTGGAAAATGAGTTGTGTGAGTAGTCAATGCTAAGATCTCCCTGTTCAGGGAGAACACGTCAGCAGTAATATATTCATATTCATTCAGAATTACTGACTTTAAATGAGTTCAGTACAGTGCCATCTTAGAGTTTGGTGATTGGTAAACAAATGTATGTGTTTTGAATTAATAATAGAGTTTGCAGCCACAGTAACAGCTTGACCTTGAACAGACTCATGCATGCAGGACACTACAGTATGCATGATGCATGACAGATGATATATGAGTTTACTCTTTTACTTTGGTGGTGATGGACATGTTTTATATACCATGGTATTTTCATAAACTGTAAGGTATTAGAATACCATGTCCAAAACCATGTTTTAGTCATGCTAAGGGTTGATTCATAAATGTTAATAGCTAAGTTTGAACAAAAGGAAATAAACACAAGCAAACAATTCAGTCAAACGTACAAAAGCAGCACTCTAGTTAGTACAGGATTTAAGTTAAATAAAAATATAAAGTTATGAAACTTAACTTTGCCCTTAGCCAAATCGATTTGCTCTGGAACAAGTAATAGATTAATAAGACCAAAGATTGCCCGTTTGATATACCCAAAATGAATTATATCTCATGTTTAACCACTATAGAGGCATCAGAGCCAGCGGCAAATTCCCAAAGGACTGGCCGAGATAAAGCTGTTCTCTGCGGGTACATGAGCACTGAATGGCCGCTGACGGCCTGGAGCTCACATCTCCAAAAATATCTAAACAAATGTCTAAATAAGTGCTATGTTTATATATAAATAGCATATTTGACGTCTAAACAGCTACATTCTCTCTTAAAAACTGTGGCATGATACAGTAGTATTTCTAAAATTATTGTGGGTTTGCTCCTTCACCATTGACGCTCGCTATGAGAAATGTTGCCAGTATAGATCCGGCAGAAACAAGTTGTGAAACTGTTTCCATGTGATATCAGTTGAATTAGTTGAATACGGCTGGAAAAGGCTCTCAGCCAATGAGATTCGAGAACCAGAACTGTTGTATTATATATATGTATTATATATATATATATAATAAATATATATATATATATATATATATATATATAATAAATATTTGTGTGTATATATACATATAATCACACACACAAATACACACACACACATAGATTAATCGAATATATATATAATAGTATAATAATCCTTTTGACAACACTAATATATATATATATATATATATATATATATATATGTGTGTGTGTATGTGTGTCTGTGTGTATATATACATATACTCACATATATATATATATATATATATAAAAAACAAACTTTTGTTAGACACGATTAGTCAATTAATTTTTAATTAATTAATAATTATATATATATTGCTGTCAAATCGATTAATCGTGATTAATCGAATCTAACATAAGTTTATATAATATGTGTGTGTATATATTATAGTGATATAAAATATATATTGAATATGTGTGTGTATATACATATACACACACATATGTATATATATTAATTGAATATATATTATATAAACAAACTTTTGTTAGATGCAATTAATCACAATTAATCGATTTGACAGCACAGTGTGTGTGTGTGTGTGTGTGTGTGTGTGTGTGTGTGTGTGTGTGTGTGTACTCACACATATTTATATACGGTATGTGTGTGTATGTGTGTACACATTATATAAACACAAACTTTTATGTTAGATGCGACTAATCACGATTAATCGATTTGACAGCACTAATATGTATATATATATAAATATAAAAAATGAATTTGTTTGTGGATTTCCATATATTTACAAAGTCTATACATCCAGACATTACATAACTTCTTTACATTATTAAGCATGAAGTTTGGACTGAACTATAATTAGGTTACTCAGATGTATGTATGTGTGAACATGCATACATATGTCCCATATCACACTGAAAACTCAATGAATGCATAGTTTCACGCTGCTATATGTCAGGCCCGATTATGGCGGTCGGTTGCCATAGTGACGCAGTCAGTCAAAGCTAAAAAAAGCTCCATGTGTGTTACTTTACATAATTTGTCACTTCGGATTTTCCACTTCTCGCTCTGAGACCGAGACTCTGCATTATTGAAGATTTTTTAAGACTTTTTAATGTTGGATACCTCAGTGGCGGGCGGGATACGTTACTCCAGCTGCTGATATGGGACGTGCGCTCGCATACTAATGCTGCCGAGACCGAAGCGCACGCCGTTCCCTCTGAGTAATGTACACAAGCGCTGGAGGAATCTACAGGGTGTCGTTTCTTCAAATATTTGCTAATGAAATCTCTCCGTGAGACTCGAGTCTCTGCACGACACGCTGACGATGATTAGATAATCAGGAGTTTGTCTACAGGAACATTTGGGCTTATTTGTCTATGTACCACATCGGTACCGTGCTTTTGATTTAGCTCAAACAAAATACAGCATGTTTACAGTAAATATACTTAACGAAAGCCTAGCAAACAAGCATGCAACTCAATGAAAAGAAAATGATTAAAAATACGCAAAGAATTTTTATACAATATAGAAATGCGACATATGTTAAACAACTAATTCCAAACTTTTGACCGTTAGTGTATAGTATGCAGTATATACTACTATGATTTTGTTCCATTCAGCTCTGTCTGTCAGTGAGGCCCATGTGTGCAGCGTACATTCACACACACACACACACAGGATCCTGGAGTGTTTCGCTCGACTAGATCAGAGAGAATTAATCTGTCATTTCAGCTCACAAGCGTTTCACTAATGAACCAATTAATGTTTAACACACGAGCCGTGCAGATTACGGGCAATTTATTTGAAAAATGAAAGCACTATTCCAGACACACACACACACACATGCTCACATGGGACGGCAAGAAAGAGGAGAAAATAAAAAGAGGGCTCAAATACTCAGTCAGAAGTGTTTTGAGCCCGGATTGAGCTCGGACCACGTAAGCCCGAGATAATCGCGCTGTCTCTCGCTCCTCATCCTCTTTCTGCCACAGCAGAGGGGACTTTAAACTCTCCAGCATGATGAAGGTATTAAAGGAGCGTTTGAGTCAAAAGTTCACTCTCTGAGGAGCGCGAACAAACCCAACGGTGTATGTCCGTCTCTAATGTGTCTCCAGTGAGCCTCTGGAACCAGATTTCCAAGTGTCTGATTTTATACATCACTCACTATGATAGAAGACTGTTCTTTTAAAGGTAAACATAACCTTGACAAAATAATAATTGATGGTAAAACACTGTAAAGATGCTATTTAATTGGTTAACAGTATGTTCCCATACTTTATATGTAGAAAAACTGAGACATTATATATAATTTTGAATGTTATTTTAATATCATTGAGATACTATTATAATTTTTATTAATATTTAGAATTATATTATATTCTGGTAGGCTATATTAGCGTTATTTTAGTTAATGAATATGTTTTTTTTTTCAGTAAATTCAAGTTCAAAACTCTAAAACTCAACCACAGCTGCTGTTTTTTTTTGCAGTAAATTTCACTTCTTTTTTTTTATTTATTTATTTTTATATTGCACATTTATTTCTGCATTTTGGTAAATGTACACAAAACCCATGACTTTGGTGTTGCAAGCATCAGAATTTTTTTAACAATAGATTTTTTCTATTAAGATATTCAAGACACACGTCGAATATAGTTTTTGGTGATCAAATCTCCATTTTGGACTGTATTTATAGTTTCGGCCCAAATCACCTAAAACGGATGCTAATCCAGGTGTAAACATGATCATGTAGAAATCACACTCATTCTCACACAGAATAACATGAAAGAGACGTGATGCATGATGAAATGCATGTTTTGATCGACTGTGAAATCCAACAAGCTGCTTTAGGGTTCCGCTTCCTCCAGAAGCGCTTTTAAACATTTTCAAGTTATCGCATCACACAGGCCTCCATCTGTTGCCATAGGAACCATATATCTCCCTCAATGATGCCATTCGCAGACCATCTCTTCTCTAATACGGTGGTGTTGAATTGAGTGTTTAAACTCATACATGTGCTAAATCCCCCAAGCATGCTCTGAAGAAACACACATTTATCATATCTGTTCCCCTTTAATTATGCAGCTTCTCTCTAGTGGAGTTTAGAGTATGCAAAGCCGCCCGGAGACTTAAAGTGCCCTCAGCCAGCTCAGAAGAACAAAGCCACTTCAGAGATTTTAATTTAGGATAAAACCTCATCGCACAGACACCAGAGCCGAAGCCGGACGAGTGATGTCAGAAATGAGTATTCTCTCCGGCGGAAATCCATCACGCGTCTGCTTGCGTTTGATAAGCGATGGAGGAAAACCCCCTCGCTCCCCCGGCAGGGCTAAAAATAGCAGGCTATTAAAAGAACAGGGCGGAAAGAGAGAAGGCGAGTGAGTCGGGCTTCCTCCCATCGGTCAGCATTTACTGCCTTTTAAAGCACCAAAACACCAACAACTTCTGGCTAGCGTTATTAAAGATGACCTATCATGCCTTGATTTTGTTTTTGGTTCTACTAGAACAGGTTTTCATGCTTAAATGTTCAAAAAACACCATTTTTTCACATTCTCCATTGTTGCAGCTCCAGTAATGCTCTGTTTAGTTCTGGTCTCTGTGAAGCCCCTCCCTCCGAAAAGCACAGTGTTCTCTGACTGGTTGGCTGGATCAGTGTGTTGTGATTAGTCAAGCGCTTTGAGTGTGTTTGGGAAATGTTCCACCCCTTACTATAACCGTGAGTTTTAACACACTACTAACTAACTCAACCAGACCTGGGTTCGAGTCCTGCTTAGAGCGACGGTTCGAACAGGAGGGGTTACATTGGTGCCGTGACCCGGATAGGAGTAAGGTTGAGGGGATGAGTGTAATACACGTAGGCTAGTAAGAGCTGTGCATGTAATCCTCACTAGCCTCCTTGTTAGAATACCCGACACCTATGCCAGCGGACCGGGGTTCAAGTCACGCTTATAGTAGGCGGTTCGAACAGGAGGGGTTACATTGGTGCCGTGACCCGGATGGGAGTAAGTTTTAGGTGGGTTAGTGTAACAGACGTAGGCTGGTAAGAGCTGTGCATGTAAACTTCACTTCCGCTCCTTGTTAGAGTACCTGACACACATGCCAGCGGATCTGGGTTTGAGTCCCACTTAGAGAGGCAGTTCGAACAGGAGGGGTTACGTTGGTGCCGTGACCCAGATGGGATCGAGTTTTAGAGGGGTGAGTGTAACAGACGTAGGCTGGTAAGAGCTGAGCATGTAAACCTCACTTCCACTCCTTGTTAGAGTACCCGACACACATGCCAGTGGACCTGGGTTTGAGTCCTGCTTAGAGTGACGGTTCGAACAGGAGGGGTTACATTGGTGCCGTGACCCGGATAGGAGTAAGGTTGAGGGGATGAGTGTAATACACGTAGGCTAGTAAGAGCTGTGCATGTAATCCTCACTAGCCTCCTTGTTAGAATACCCGACACCTATGCCAGCGGACCGGGGTTCAAGTCACGCTTATAGTAGGCGGTTCGAACAGGAGGGGTTACATTGGTGCCGTGACCCGGATGGGAGTAAGTTTTAGGTGGGTTAGTGTAACAGACGTAGGCTGGTAAGAGCTGTGCATGTAAACTTCACTTCCGCTCCTTGTTAGAGTACCTGACACACATGCCAGCGGACCTGGGTTTGAGTCCCACTTAGAGAGGCAGTTCGAACAGGAGGGTTACGTTGGTGCCGTGACCCAGATAGGATTGAGTTTTAGAGGGGTGAGTGTAACAGACGTAGGCTGGTAAGAGCTGAGCATGTAAACCTCACTTCCACTCCTTGTTAGAGTACCCGACACACATGCCAGTGGACCTGGGTTTGAGTCCTGCTTAGAGTGACGGTTCGAACAGGAGGGGTTACATTGGTGCCGTGACCCGGATAGGAGTGAGGTTGAGGGGATGAGTGCAACAGAAATAGGCTAGTAAGAGCTGTGCATGTGATCCTCACTAGCCTCCTTGTTAGAATACCCGACACCTATGCCAGCGGACCGGGGTTCAAGTCACGCTTATAGTAGGCGGTTCGAACAGGAGGGGTTACATTGGTGCCGTGACCCGGATGGGAGTAAGTTTTAGGTGGGTTAGTGTAACAGACGTAGGCTGGTAAGAGCTGTGCATGTAAACTTCACTTCCGCTCCTTGTTAGAGTACCTGACACACATGCCAGCGGACCTGGGTTTGAGTCCCACTTAGAGAGGCAGTTCGAACAGGAGGGGTTACGTTGGTGCCGTGACCCATATGGGATTGAGTTTTAGAGGGGTGAGTGTAACAGACGTAGGCTGGTAAGAGCTGAGCATGTAAACCTCACTTCCACTCCTTGTTAGAGTACCCGACACACATGCCAGTGGACCTGGGTTTGAGTCCTGCTTAGAGTGACGGTTCGAACAGGAGGGGTTACATTGGTGCCGTGACCCGGATAGGAGTGAGGTTGAGGGGATGAGTGCAACAGAAATAGGCTAGTAAGAGCTGTGCATGTGATCCTCATTAGCCTCCTTGTTAGAGTACCCGACACCCATGCCAGCGGACCGGGGTTCAAGTCCCGCTTATAGTAGGCGGTTCGAACAGGAGGGGTTACATTGGTGCCGTGACCCGGATTGGAGTAAGTTTTAGGTGGGTTAGTGTAACAGACGTAGGCTGGTAAGAGCTGTGCATGTAAACTTCACTTCCGCTCCTTGTTAGAGTACCTGACACACATGCCAGCGGATCAAGGGTCTGAGTCCCACTTAGAGCGGGCAGTTTGAACAGGAGGGGTTATGTTGGTGCCGTGACCCGGATGGGAGTGAGTTTTAGGTGGGTAAGTGTAACAGACATTGGCTAGTTACAGCTGTGCGTATAAACCTGACTAGCCTCCTTGTTATAGTGCCCCACTCCCATGCCAGTGGACCAGGGTTTGAGTCCCTCTTAGAGCGACAGTTCGAACAGGAGGGGTTACGTTGGTGCCGTGACCCGGATGGGAGTGAGTTTTAGAGGGGTGAGTGTAACAGACATAGGCTGGTAAGAGCTGTGCATGTAAACCTCACTAGCCTCCTTGCTAGAGTACCCGACACACATGCCGGCAGACCCAGGTTCGAGTCCCGCTTAGAGTGGGCGGTTCGAACAGGAGGGGTTACACGAGTTCGAGTCCCGGCTCGCAGACCTTTCCCGAACCCTTCCCCCCCCCCCTCTCTCTCCCACTTTGTTTCCTGTCTACTTACTGTCCTATCATAATTTCTGTTCTTTGGAGTGACTTTGTGGTTTGGAACTTTGCAGACATTTTTCAGGCTCAAAGACACTAAAGGAAGATGTTAAAAAGCATAATGTGTCCTCTTTAAGTCCCTGCTGGTTTTTCTCCCTTAATGGACTTTCACTTGTGTTTCTGTTGTGGAGTGGTTTATTCTTGACCAATTATAGCTGAACGAATCACTATTGCTCATGCGGGGATACGATAAACCCAAACACACATTACACGCATGACATATCACACACCACTTTAAGTGACTGATTTGAAATGCTCTACTTAAGCAGAAGCACGGTTAAGGCTTGGGAATACTTTTCCACATTCCGCTCCGTCTCACATACAGTTGAGCCTTTCAAAGTAAAGATGTATGTAAACAAAGTAAATGTATGCTCTCGCATCAACACAACACATACTGTATGCGTCGTGGTGCTCTCGTGAGTTAATATTTTGTAAATAAAGTGGTAAATATTTTTTTGCCACAAACAAAGCACACGTGACGCTTCATAAAATTGAGATTAAACCACTGGACTCACATGGATTGCTTTAATGATGTCTTTACTCCCTTTCTGTGGCTTGAAATTGGTAGTTGCATAGACTGTCAATGGAGGGGCAGAAACCTCTCAGATTTCATTAAAAAGATTTGTGTTCTGAAGATGAACGAAAGTCTTACAGGTTTGGAACGACATGAGGGTGAGCAATTAATGACAATTTTTGGGTGAACTAACCCTTTAAATGAACGTTTACACCATTTTGGATGAACTTTTTCAATTATTTTGCAGTGCATTCTGGGATTGTGAAGCATACATTAGAATTTGCCCAAAATAAGATACACTGTAAACCCTAATGCTTAAAATACATGTAGGGTAAACTTAAATTAAACAAATTAGTTCAATCAAATAACTTTTATGAGTATTTAGAACTTTCTTTTTCTTTTGAGTTCACAAAACTGACACATTTTAAGTAATCTGAATTGTTTCATTGCTTTGAGTTTTATGAACTTGTTTCTTTTAATTCAGACAAACTTAAATTTAACTGAAACTGGGCTGGGATTTATATTTCCCAGCATGCTTTGAAAGGGAGAGGAAATGCTAAAATTAAGTGTTATATAATGTTTTTGCAAGATTAATGTTTAATGTATTACCATACTCATTCAGCTATTGCTATGCTAATGCTATCAAAACCAATTAGCCAGTTAAGATTTACTGAATTAGCTAGTTAAAGCTAGCCAAGTTTCGATTACTAAACATATTTAAGTTGAGATTACATGATATTTTAAGTTAAATGTATGAATTAGCTTACTCAAATATTTCAAGTTAAGAGCAATATAAATATGAGTACAAAAATAATGTATGAACCAGTTCTGCTTGCTTAAACTTTGAATTTCTTTCTTTACCAGGTTTCCCCTCAAAAATTTTGAGTTTTGCCAACTTATTCGGGTTTACAGTGTATCTTAGAGGACAGCATGCGTTTCTATCTTAATGTTGATTGTGCCTTAAAATGCAATGAATGCAGGCTGCTCTGTATGAACAGAGCAAATAAAGCCAAACAATATCATTCTGACACTGTTTACACACCAAATACAGGTGATGAAGCTGAAATGTGTCAGATATGCATTTCCACACACCCTGATTCAGTGAGTTTCAACCTCTCTTCTTAACCTTCATGAAGGTCTGTTCTCTCCGGGTTGGCTGGGCGTCTGGACGTGGGTCTCATTCGTCTCTGTTGAGGAACACTATTTGTATGCAAATGATCTGAGCTCGCAGGCTGAATCGGGCTTATAATGGGCTTCCATCGATCATCACAGGAGCGAAACTTTACAGCGCGAGTATATGATCAGTCTATCAAATGTGCCCCCTGATACCGGCTGGCATTGTGAGGAGAGGAAGAGCGCTTTATCAGAGCAAATGTCCTTGTGCTGCCGGACTGCTGATAGCACACTTCTGTGTGAGAAACATAAAGATTATCGCTCATTCAGCTCACGTAAAGCTTCATTAAAACAACACTGCGTGAGCATCATAAATCTCAGCAGACCGCGAGTGTGTTAGTGATTTTACCAGATCTAAGAAGTGTTTTTAGGCGCAAAACACAACAGAAGCTGCTGGTACAAATTAAAAGTTGAAAAGATGTTTTGCTCACCAAAACATTGTTTTGTAGTTGCTGAAGTGTGTGAGTTTATTGAATGGCTGTGTTTTTGTTGCTTATTTTTTCGTCCGCCAGAGAGAAATCATAAGTTTGATTGCTTTGAACGAGTTGCATGCTGCTGTTTATAATTATATAAATTAAAATCACTAACATTATGAGCAAGATTAACAGTGAAGTTTGACTCAACACTTCACTGGATCATTCTCAAAATATAGTGACTAACATGCCTCTTGTTTTTTTAGTCATAAAAATGATTTCAAACACCCAAGAAGCTCCAAATAAACAGCATCACTCTATAACCATAAATATATATATATATATATATATATATATATATATATATATATATATATATATATATTTTGGTCACACTTTAGGCTCCAATTCTCACTATTAAATAATGTCTTTTCCCTCAGTAAACTCCTAATTACTGCTTATTAATAATTAGTAAGGCAGTTGTCAAGTTTAGGTATTGGGTAGGATGAAGGGATGTAGAATATAGTCAGGCAGAATAAGATATTAATATGTGCTTAATAAGTACTAATAAACAGGCAATATATGCATGCTAGTAAATAGTGATAATTGGACCCTAAACTAGTGTTACTGTTTTTTGTTTGTTTGTTTGTTTGTTTGTTTTTGTATTGTTTTCCTGCATTGTAAATTAAAGTAAATATGTAAATAAAATAATTTATTAATAGTATAAATAAATTAAGTACAATGTTTTATTTTGATTTCTTGTCTTTGATTAGTGTTAAAAACTTGAAAAGTTCAGAGTAAGAAAAATGTATCTCGCAGTGATGAATTTTTTGCCTTCACAATTCCAAATTTTTATCTCGCAATTCAGAGAAAAAAGTCAGAATTGTGAGATATAAACTTGGAATTCTGACTTTATTTCTTTATTTCTATTTCTTTATTTTATCTGCTTCCATTATTGGCCAATTATTGGAATATATATATATATATATATATATATATATATATATATATATATATATATATATATATATATATATATATTTGTAACCTCTCATAGAAAATATTGAAATTATTATTATTATTTTAAGAAATATGTTAAAATAAGTCCTGAATTTATCTGCTTCCAATATTGGCCAATAATTAAAGAAAGAAAAAAGAAAAAAAAAACATAACCTGTCATAGGTAAATATTTAAATTGTTATTATTTTAAGAAACATTTTTTTTTTAAGTTTAGGCAAAAATAAGCCCTGATCTTATCTTTTATATACCAATATTGTATTATATACGAATATTATATACCCTGATTTTATCCACTTCCAATATCGTCCAATAATAGAAAAAAAATTATAATCTGTAAAAGAAAAAATAAAATTATAAATCTTAAAAAAGATATAAACTCTGAATTTTATATATATATATATATATATATATATATATATATATATATATATATATATATATGATTCTGAGCTTATATCTTTTTTTATGCAGAGAAAAAAAATTGTGACAAACTTATATTAAAAAAAATATATATTTAACGTATTTAAGGTAATTGCAAATTTTTTATTATTATTTTTTTAAGCTCACAATTCACATTTTTATGAGCTCTCAATTGCGAGAAAAAAAGTTGTCATTACATTTTTTTTACATGACAGAATCAAGCTTCCATAGTTTACTGAGTATCTTGGCACATTAAAGGGATAGTTCACCCAAAAATTCAAAAGAGATTTTGAAGAATATTGGTAATAGTTTCTGGATCCCACTGACTTCCATAGTATTTTTTTCCTACTACTGAAGTCAGTGGGGCCCATCAACTATTTGGTTACCCATTTCTTCAAAATATCTTCTATTTGTGTTCAATAAAGCAAAGAAACTGTGACGCAAAAGTATCCGCCATGACGTTAGAAACGAGTTACAGGCCAAAGTTTGATGCTTCGGCTCAAACTCCAAACCGTGAGCAATGAAACAGCCACAACTAATAATCCAAATCTTGCAAGAACATCGAGTCTGTCGTCACGGACGGAGCTTTGCGTGTGTTTTCTGGCATGTTGCTTGACGTGTGTGGCCGGCGTCACTCGTGCGCATCAGTTCTCTCCACTCGGAGCCGTTTGATCCTGAGGAAGTAAGGAGAGGCATGTTGTATCTAAGCAACAGGACGGTTGCCAGGTGACAGACACCGAGGTCCTGAGAGCAGAAAGGGCGTGTTTGGCGTTTCTTAGGAGGCGAGAGACAAATCGAACTGCCAGTCAAACCGCTGACAGAGATTTGTTTGTGAGCAGTGTGAAACTGAACTCTTCTCTGAGATCAGATCCAACGTGTGAAGGGCAAACGGGTTCGGATCATCTTCTCAGGATGGTTCTGACAGGATCAAAGATGCAGCAAACCTCATCAGAGCCGAGCACTGATCGCCCAGCGTGAGGAACAGTCAGCGCAGATAATGAGCGCTGCTTACAGCCTCCCATGATGCTCTGCTCTGCTCTGATCTGACTCCAGCCACACACACAGTCACATGTGCGACTGAGTTTGACATCATTACTGTTGGTAATGATAAAACCAAGCGTTTAGAGACCTGCTTGTCTCCATTTTACTCGTATTGAAAAAGTTTCTGTTGCCAGCAGATTTTCAATTAAAGCCTTTTTTGAATATTACTTTTCATGCAGTGTGTAATATAGCTGTTTGTGAATGTAAAAGGTCTGCAAAGTTTGGTTTGTGTTGTTGAGAAGAATCACGCTGGAATTGATACGGTAAAACCAACGCCGTCATTACTGTTCGTATCAAGTGCTGATGAAGAGCATTTGGTTCAACAGACTGAACCGTCTGACCAATCAGAGCAGAGTAGATCAATCATAACAGACTGGGCCGTCTGACCAATCACAGCAGAGGAAGCTCTCAGAAAGGCGGGGTTTAGAGAGACCGAATCCTTTATCAAACCGTTTCAGACACTGTGAGAAAAGAGCTGATGCTGCAATGGATATTATGAGGAAATTAAAGTGTTTTTGGAGCCTTTAAAATGGCATGATATTGGCACTTTAATACTAATGGTAATGTTTATTTGATTACGCTTTACAATAAAGTTTCATCTGTTAACAATAGTTAGCTAGAACTAACAATGACCAACACTTCTACAGCATTTATTAAGCTTACTTCATGTTTATTCCAATATTTACTATTACATTTTAAGATCAAAAGTTGTCTGTTAACATAAATAAATGCACTACGAACTAACATGAACATTTTTTAGCAACTATAAAAGATTAATAAATGCTGTTTTAGTACATTTTTCATTGTTAGTTTGTTAGTTAATGCATTAATGTCAACAACTGAGACCTTATTGGAAAACGTTACTGATTCTTTAAGGCATCACAGGTGAAAAAAAAAAGGGTAAAAATTAGGTGAAAATGTATAACTAATAGATATCACCATATCTACCCCGTTGATTAATCACAGTATTGTTTTGTATTACAAGTTTTTTGAAATGTTGTTTAAATAAGGCATCTAATTAAACATGCAATAATTTGCATATAATCTCCAGAACAGAAAACTATAAGATAAAACTTCTTTCATTTTGTTGATATATAGACTTTTTGCATATCTCTTTTTATTACTCCATAAATCAAAAAATACTGTCAACAGCCAGGAAAAAAAGGGGGGAAAAAACCCCACAAAAACATCCAAAATACACATTTAAGTTTAATTTATCTGTTTGCATCTGTAGTGTATGTAAAGATGCTGAAGTGGAGATTTCTGACTCAAAATCACTGCTTTAATGATGTGATATAACTGAAATCTGCAGATGCAAATAGATAAAGTGTGATAAATGAAACACTTAAATGTGTATGTTTTCTTTCCATTAGTCTAAAAGAAAAGCAAAACCCCAAATTTGATCAAACTTAAAAACATACTTTTAGTTATTATAATTAGACATGAATATATACAAATGTAAACCATTATTATAAAACAGACACAAGGATAAACCTGTTTTAACACCAGTTTGATGTGGAGTGTCATACTGCCCTCTGCTGTTCAGTGCTGAAACTATCCACAGCTTCTGCTCAATGTTCAGCACTGCTTGAATAATTTATCAACTCGTAATCACCAGGTAATTGGCTTTTTCTTGCTGTTTTTGTCATTTTGGCTCAGTAATGAGAAGATTTTGCCCCAATACCTCATTTATTAGGCTACCGTACAGATTAGCAAACTTGTTTCTTGGGCCGCGTGTAATTGGGTTGCTGACGTGGAGTATTTGCTCTTTTGAAATATGCTTGTCACACTGCAAGAACAAAACAGCATCAGCTTGTGAAGGTGGCATCTTCATATTGATGTTTTCATATACAGAAATCAGACAATTGTGTTGCCAAAAAGCACGAAATGGAAGCTGTCCCAATGCACACAAACATCCTCGGAGATTAAACTGATGGAGACATTCAGAAATTGGATTTTTTTAATGATTTTTTGCCATGCTACAAAAATAGAGTTGGCACTGATGGCAAAGTATTGGTTGTAATTCTTAAGTAACTAAGTTTTTAAGCAAGTAATTTTTAAAAAACAAACAAACATTTTACTAAACTGATATCAATACCCAATATATCAAATGCAAATATCAAAACTAGTTTCAGTACAACGTCCGTAATTGTGAAATACTCGTATAGGAATGTAACCTCTCACGCACACGCACACACACACATAATGCATCTTTCCTGAAAGATCCCGACAGTCGTTCAGTTCCTCAGATTTGGCAAATGATCTTGATTTATACAGTTATTTCATTAGCACTACTGAATGTCATTTTGTACATGTGGACGTTCCTATATTTGCACACTCTCTCAAAAAGGTAGAAAATAACATGATAATAATGCAATAAACTTTACAATAGAAACTTTACAAAAACCGTCTGTCTAGAACTGTCCTCCACTCGCCGTAAACAGAATTGTCTTTTGTTTGGAAACATTCGAGTGCATTCAGACGAGCGATACAATCACGTTTGCCGCTAAGACACACATTTGCAGCGCCGCGCAATCCTCCAGGTCCTTCTGAAAACAGCGTGACGCACGGGACGACCTGAAGTGTTGTTATGATCGACCGCACCGCATGATTTACTACACTGATGTGTTTGTGAAAACAGGCCTATAGTGATGAACGTCTCACGCCAACACTCCTCAATACATTCAGGTGTTTGATAGGGATGCACGGATTCAGTTTCTCTGATAGTTGTTTTTATATTATGAATCTATTTTTTTGCCTGATGTTTAAAATAAATTACAATCAACCTCTAATCTTAACATTTTAATGCTTTTTTTGGTGTCAAATTGTAGATTTTAATGTGTAACATCATAATATATAAATCTGTTTAAGTTGGGGAGAAAATCATTTTTATCTACTTCCAATATCGACCAATAATTGGGAAAAATAGGAATATATTTAAATTATTATTATTTTTTTTTAAGTTTAGGGGGGAAATAAGCCCTGATTTTATGTGCTTTCTATGGAAGAGGATTAGGGCCAAGCAATAATAAAAAAATAAAACCATCTCGAGATTAAAGTTGTTAAATTTCGAGAAAAAACTCATTAAATTACGAGAAAAAAGTCGTTAAATTACGAGAAAAAAGTCGAGATATGTTGAGAATAAACTCGTTAAATTATGACTTTATTCTCAACATTTTATCTCGACTTTTTTCTCGAAATTTAATGAGTTTTTTCTCATAATTTAACCAATTTGTTCTCGTAATTTAACGAATTTGTTCTCGTAATTTAACGACTTTTTTCTCGTAATTAAATGACTTTTTTCTCAACATTTTATCTCGACTTTTTTCTCGAAATTTAATGAGTTTTTTCTCATAATTTAACGAATTTGTTCTCGTAATTTAACGAATTTGTTCTCGTAATTTAACGACTTTTTTCTCGTAATTAAATGACTTTTTTCTCAACATTTTATCTCGACTTTTTTCTCGAAATTTAATGATTTTTTTCTCGTAATTTAACGAATTTGTTCTCATAATTTAACGAATTTGTTCTCATAATTTAACGACTTTTTTCTCGTAATTTAATGACTTTATTCTCAACATTTTATCTCGACTTTTTTCTCGAAATGTAACGAGTTTTTTCTCAAAATTGAACAACTTTAATCTCGAGATGGTTTTAATTTATTATTATTGTTTTCCCTAATCCTCTTCTGTATCTTTCAATTTTGGCCCATTATTGAAATAAAAAAACATCTGTGACCTGTTGTAGGTAAATATTTAAATTATTATTATTTTTAAGAAAACTGCTTAAATTCGGGGTAAAAATAAGCCCTGATTTTATCTGCTTCCATTATTGGCCAATTATTAGAAAAAAAAAAATTGTAACCTGTCATAGAAAATATTGAAATTATTATTATTATTTTAAGAAATATATTTAAGTTGTGGTAAAATAAGGCCTGATTTTATCTGCTTCCAATATCGTCCAATAATAGAAAAAAAAATTGTAATCTGTCAAAGAAAAAATAAAATAAAATGATAAATCTTAAAATGTTATATATATATATAAAATTTATTTTAAGATTTATAATTTTATTTGAATAAAAAAAAAAAATCTCACTATTATGATTTTTTTTCCCCTTCACAATTCCGAGTTTATATCTTGCAATTCAGAGAAAAAAGTCAGAATTGTGAGATAAAAATTCTGAATTCTGACTTTATTTCTCACAATTCTGATTTTATAAATCACAATTCTGACTTTTTCTCAAAACTGTGGGATATAAACATGGAATTGTGAGGGGGAAAAAGTCCAAATTTGTAATTAAAAAGGTAATTTTTTTTAGCTCACAACTAATTTTTTTAAAGATATAAGCTCTCAGTTGTGAGAAAAAAAAGGTTGTAATTACCTTCTTTTTTTATTATTATTTTTTTTTACATGGCAGAAACAAGCTTCCATAGTTTACTGAGTATCTTGGCACATTAAAGGGATAGTTCACCCAAAAATTAAAAAGAGATTTTGAAGAATGTCGGTAACCAAACATATTCTGGTCCCCATTGACTTCCATAGTATTTGTTTCATACTATGGAAGTCAATGGGGTCCATCAACTGTTTGGTTACCGACATTAAAACATGCTTCAATTTGAGGGAAAAATAAGCCATGATTTTATATGCTTCCAATTATAGTTCAATAATTTAAAAATAAACTGTAATATTGTCCATTACCGATATGATCACTGATACATAATGCATCAGTAATATTATTAACTGTACAGATTCTACACCTGAAAACCCTTTTAAACCACCTGTAGTGGAAAACACTCGTCAAATATCAGGGTTTCTTAGCAACTGAGAGCCGGGCGATAGAAAAGAGCCGCTCCGAGACACACTGGGGTCTATCCGGCGGGGCAGCGAAGCGTGTCTTTGGTCGACAGACGTGAGCGTACAGCTGAAAACACACACGCACACTTGCGCTCTCATTTGGGATCACGCTAGCAGAAGGGCTGTGGAGTGAGAGCGAGTGTTTAAAGTGACTGCAGTGAACCATGTGATTCTAGAATACCGTAGTGAGCATCTTTTATTGCTCTCAAGTGCAAAATGAGTGACTTACATCGACGAAGTAACCACAAAAAAGACGTATCTCGAACACTTGGATATTTTTGAAAAGGAGAGAAAAACATCACAGCATTGGTGAATGAGGTCTGGTAAACCGTTTAGTGTTTCCTCATCTGTACCTGTTTCTGACCTGCGTTCTTCCGCCACAGATGGTGAGCGATGGGCGTATGAAGATAGGTCGGTACACTTGAAAAGTACAAAACAATATAGTACATATACTTAAACTGAGTGAATCTCACAAAACCTGTCATGCCCTGGTCATATTTCATTCAAATCAAAAGAAACACAAACTTATATTTTGCATAATGATAATGAAGTTTGATATTCTGCAGTGTGACATTATTTTCAAGCACATTATCATCCATAAAGTCATACCTGGGTTTGTGAGAAGGGGAAGATCACTTATTAATACTATTTAAATTCTTCTTCTAATACTACTACTAATAATAATAATAATAATTGGAATCAGCAAAAAAATATGAAAATTTTGAAACAACTTCAAAGTCTATGATAACGATCCTTAATCATAAAATGACTGAAAAAATGATTTAAACAACTTTAGAGTTCAATTAATACAGGTTATAACAAAAACAAAAAGTTTTATAAAATGATAAACCTTTATACCATTTTTTAAGAAAAGGGGAATATTCTGAAATATTATTAGAATTTAAAATCACTGTTTTTATGTGAATATATTGTAAAATGTAATTTATTCCTGTGACCAAAGCTGAATTTTCAGCATCATTACTCCAGTCTTCAGCGTCACATGATCCTTCAGAAATCATTCTAATAATTCGGTGCTTAATTATTACTATTTATCATTGGCGCTCAAATATTAATAATGTTTTTTTTATTATCAATGTTGACAGTTTTTGCTGCTTAATATTTTTGTGGAATGTTTCTTGAGCAGCAAATCATCATATTAAAATGATTTCTGAAGGATCATGTGACACTGAAGACTGGAGTAATGATGCTGAAAATTCAGCTTTGATCACAGGAATAAATTAGATTTTTCAATATATTCAAAAATAAAACAGTTCTTTTAAATTATAATGATATTTCAAATTTTTTACTGATCAAATAAATGCAGCCTTGGTGAGCATAAAAAGAACATTAGTATGTGTGTATGTGAGTTTTAGGATCCACGTTTGCTTTTTTTTTAAATTGACTTTTTTGTTAAAATTTACAGCATGCACATATATAAAAATATGGTCTGAACCGAGTTTGCAGGTACAAAAATAGGGTAAATTTGGAATAGAATTATTTCTTTCTTTAGATTTCACAGTAAAATGTGACCCGACAGGTTTTGGTGAGATAAACTCTTGCATTCTGGGAGGAGTAAACCGACTGGGTTGTTGGATCAGTGCTGGTCGGGTCACATGGGCAGGTCGGTGCTGTTGTGTCGAGTTTTCCTGGATGTGCCGTCGTCCCGTGGCTGTGCTTTCTGCAGGCTGGACATGGCGGCCGTGCGCTCGATGTCGATGACGGCGTACAGCTCTGTCCGGCGCGTGGGGGTGGGCGGTAAGGGCGTGGTGGGTGTTTTCGGGGTGTGAGGCCCGCTGGAGTCCGACACTTTGTCCATCTCCACCTCAATGTAGTTGAGCTGCCGGAGCGGGTCGCCCACCCCGAGCCTTCGGAGGTCAAAGTTGAATACGGTGGGCTGAGTGCTGGAGCAGTGGAGTTTGTGCGCGCTGAGCGGCACCGTGACGTTCTCCGTGTTGACGTAGTTGTGCTGGGGATCGAGGGAATGGAAGCCATTCAGAGAGGGCGACTTGAGATCGTCCTCATCCTCCGCTTCGCTGTTGGGTTTGCGGGTCTCCCACACGGGCGGCAGCGCTGGCAGGTTCTCGTAGTTGAGCAGCGCCGTCCGCCGTTGGGCTGAGTTGTTGGCGTTGTGGGCGTCAGGAAGCGGAACAGGAGGTCTGTTGCGTCTCGCTCCGGAGCTGACGGGTGCTGCCACACCGTTTTGCTGCTCGTGGGGCGTCTCCTTGCGCTCATCGCTGTCGTAACCGGTGTCACAGTCTGTCGCGGGGCCCGTGCTGCCGTTCACAGTCTTTGCAGGAGAAGTGGCGTTATCTGTACTAGAGCCGGCCACTCCTGTGTCCTGTTCGCTGAGATCTTGCTGTCTCTCCTTGAGCAGCATCTGTCTCTGGACAGGCGTAGGGCCTAAAACAAACTTTACACCCTCTGACTCCAAAACAACGTGTGGCTCAATCTCACTGGGCGACGCTGGGTGTGCGCTCTCTGGATTGGACGTCCGGAGCTCCAGAGGGGCGTGGCCACTGCTACGACAGCGTCGTTCCTCTTGTAGACCCGTCGTGTTGACGTAAGTGTGCACCTGCACAGACAGCACATTCATCAGAAGAAGAAAAATATGAACCACACTTTTACGTTTTCTTAAAAAAATGTGAGGAGTGCTTGTACGCACAAAACCTGCTGCCATTAAAATGGACACACGTGCCTCCTCTCACTCACTCGTCTTATTCGCTCCAATTGAATAGTGCTTGTATTGCACATAATTTTACTCTTTCCCGCAGGTTTCACACTCACATCAAAAACTCACGCATAAAAAGCCACCTCGCAAACAGCTTGTGAGTACCAAATTGAGCTCTTTTTCGTGGCTTATTGTGCTTAAACTGTCAAATACATTCAAAATTATGTCAAAATGGCTGTCTTGCAGGGTATTCAGGTAAATACAGTCAGTTTTCGAAGGTAAATAGTTGAGAAAACGCATGTTGTGTAACAGCATATTGGATCCGTGCATAAGCTCTTAAAGTGACAGCAGCCTAATAAACCTGCTGCAAAAGACAAAGAGAAAATCACTCGCTGCTCTTGACTGAATAACTTTTAAACTTTAATTAGGCATTGATCTGAATTTAATTTTTACAATGAAAACTATCCAATGCTATTTTACATTTGATTACTTTAATATCTGTAGTATTTCTTAACTGAACATACTGTTAGACCCTCCTGAAAAACTTAAAGCCGTGTTTCATTTCATTTGTCTCTTTATTCTGTTGTATTTATTTGTGCTATCATTTGCAATTTGTATATTTGTTCTTATTTTAATACTGACTACTAAAAAAGCAAATTTCCCAAATGTCATAACATATGAACATTAAAATATAAAACATTAATAATACAGCATAAGAAAATATATTTACAAAATAAAAACAATAAAATATAGACACTATACAGGAGACACTATTTTATAATAATACTAATGTAATACTATAATAAGGTCTCATTTGTTAAAATTAGTCAATGCATTAGTTAACAAGAACAATGAACAATAATTCTACAAAATTTTGTAATCTTAGTTTCGACATTTACTAATAAAGTTTTAAAATCAAAAGTTAATGCACTGTGAACTAATGTGAACAAACAACAAACTGCATTTTTATTAACTGACACTGACCAAGATTATAAAATATCGTAAACAATATATTGCTCATTGTTAGTTCATGTTAGCTAATGCATTAACTAATGTCTAAATGTAAAGTGTTAGCCTGTGTTTTTAAGTGAAGTGCGTCTGTGTACCGTTTCATCATTGAGCAGCAGTGGGTGTGTCGATTCCTCCCCTACTGATGGTAACCTAGTGCTGCCCACTGAAGGATGGCGACTCGAAGGCCGTGAGGAGGCGTCGCCAAATGACGGGTAACGGCCAATTCCATTGGCTACTGTTGGGACAGAGTAACCTGGAGCTGTAGAGAGAGCGAATGAGGAGTTAGTAAGAGAGTCCAATATGAACGTGAAGGCTGGAAGTGTGTCTGTTCTTACTGGTGGGCGTGTGTGGCGTCACTGGAAGCTCAGGCTCCAGCACTGGTTCCTCCACAACACTGATGCTGTTGTTGTGCATGATGTCCTGCAGCATGTTAAAGATCTCCTCAGCCCGTGCACACTTGAACGCGAATATCCCTTAAGAGAAGAAGGGTGAAGAATGAATTTGAATGGCACAAGTAAAGCAACAAGTATCAGTCGTACAGTAAAAAGCAGAGTCTCACCTTGACCGGTTTGGCAGCGCCGGCCGCTCTCGAAGGAGAAGAGGTTGGAGTCGTAGCCATAGCGACGCAGGCAGAGGTAGGGCCACTTCACGGCATCTCGTTTGCGTGTGTGCAGAATGAGCTCTTCCTCCGTTAACTCCATTACGCCCGAGCCCAGCTCATTACCATCATCGTCCACGTTTATCACCTACAAACACACACAAACACATCGCTTTCAGCATCTGCACACTTCCGACACAACTGAGTATACTTAATATGGATTATTAAATGTCATTTTATTTGACACATACACAACCAATCAAAACTTTGGACTAAATCTTAAAAAAAAAATTCAACAGATCAAAATCTTGTTGATCTAAAAGCTTCTATTTTAATGACTGGACTGAAATTTTATATATATATATATATATATATATATATATATATATATATATATATATATATATATATATATATATAAAATTTTATTTTATTTTAACTCTAAATCATTTGTTTTAAAAAATTAATAAAAAAAAAAAAAAAAGGTTAGGGGACCAGTATCTGATCCTCTAAGAACTCAAGAGCTGATTTATTTTCTTATTAGAGCACTTAATTATTTGGTACATAACAAATATGAGAACTTTACTCTCCGTAACACATTGATCTGTTCACTGCAGTACTTGCGTGACAGACAGACACCTTCAGACCGTTCCGTCGCTCACCTTGAATTTGTTGTGATGGTTGTCAGGGATGATCTCTTTATCGGGACAGCTACAACAGCTCCCCATGGCGCCTTTAACACACCATTGGACCCCTGCGCAAAAGAAAAGATGTGCGGAGAGAAACAGTTGAGATGAGTACAGGGAGATACGAAGAGAGACAACAAAAACAGTTCATAAACATCACACAGTGCTGTGTTTGCTACGCTCTTGTTTATTTAGAGGTTGGTAAAACCTAAAAACATCGATCTGTCCCATTTCTGTAGACTCTGTTACAGAGTGAAATATGTGTTTACTGTGATCGTCCAGCAGAGAGCGCTCCAATGCTCACCTACATCCAGCCATCAACAGTTCTGCTCGTCTTGCCGACACACACTGCCGTCACAGCTCAACAGCACTTCCAGCATGTTTGCGTGTGTGAGGGAGAGAGATCAGCTTCCTGTGGAGGCACAAACACAAAATAAACTTAGGAACTCATTTTGTTATCATGCATATACTGTAATGTTCAGTGAATGAAGCACAGAGCCATTTCTCCAAGTCTCTGGCATTGTTAAGCCCTAGTAAGTCATCAGAAATGCACGTGTGTATATATTTGTGTGCGTGTGTGTGTGTTGCTTGTCGTTTCTTTGTAATTATTTGTGAAATTTACTAGCAATTTATGAGTGAACTGTTTCAAAGCAAATTCAGTTTTTTTGTAGATGATTTAAAAACAAGTGTAAGCAAAGACCGGATTCTGACTCGAGTCCCACAACCGCCCTGCACGTTTATAATTCATGCACACACTTCATTTACATAAACATCTGCAGAAATACGTCCCAGATCATAACAGCCGTTTGTTTTGTTTTTTGTGTGTTGTGCACTTCATCTTGCTGCTTGCACCTGATTTCTCTTTCTGTGATCAATAACATACGTCTGATTCAGTATCTTTTATTGTGACTTACATCCTATGAGTCTGTTTCAGGGGTTATTTAGAGGTCATGTACTCCAGCTAGGCAGCTACATATTGAGTGATATATGGATGTGCGAAACTCATCCGTCTTAACTGTATAATTAGGCTAGTTTCAGGTTCAGGGGTTCATCGGATGCATTTCTTGGGAGGCTTTCACTAAGACGCATTCAAAAACTGCTGGACTAAATGAAACGGCATCTTAGAAAAAAGCCTAAAGGCCTGTTCACACCAAGAATGAAAACTATAACCAGGGGCGCACATAACTTTTTTGGTCCGGTTCTAAAGGGAGAACCTGGAGATGCTACTTGGTACACACACTTTACACGGCAAACTTATCTTACAAGCTGCCTAAATTTAAAAATAACTCTCTGCTCACTGTAGAAATTAAATATAGGTTCATCTTTGTTAAAGCTGTATTATTTATTTATTTATTTAACATTAATGCCACAGATAACAGCAAGAATATTAGGCTGCTGTCACTTTAAGACCGAATATAATGACACACATACAGTACTTGCTGAGATGGGTATTTTAACAATTTTGTGTCTGTTCAGGTGCAAGTAAACACAAAAGAGGAATCAATTTGGTGTTTGAGCGTCTCTCTCTCTCTCTCTCTCTCTCTCTCTGCGCACGCGCGCTTCGGGTACGTGCGGACAAAAGTTCCAATTTTCGCCTCCTCTTCTGCATTTAAAATCATTTGAATGTGTAAATTGGCAAGAAAAAACATGTCCAAATGATAAACTATCATTCTATGATGGTTAAACTTAGCAGTTAAACCACAAATAACGTGTGCAGAAACGTGGGGCCTGGTTCGTACGGATCAACTTTGATCCATTGCACCCCTAATAATTACACATTTAGCAGATGCTTCTACAATCAGTCAGCAATCCGTCAAGGAGCAGACAACATGATCAAAGATGGAAAATTTGCCCCAAAACTACAAGCATTCATAGCAAAGTTAATGTTGTGGCTCAACCTTTAACAAAAAAGGCAACAGATGATGTTAAATAAGAATTTGCAGCATGACCTAAAGCTCAGTTCATTATCGGCACTCATGAGGATGAAACGTGAATAATTCATGAGCTCCAGTAAAGCTCTGCTCTAGTTTACAGTTCATCTTCCTGCAGGAAACAAACCGCTCGCTCGCTCGCTCGCTCGCTCACATTATCACTCATTATACATGGTAAAAATTGATTTAGTACGCCACACACACACACTAAAAACTAACTCTTAGAGTCTGGACACCTTGTTATACGTCAGAACTCCTTTATGAAAAAATTAACAGTCAGGACTGCAGCGCTCAGTTTTTCTTCTATATTTAATGAGGGAAGTATGTAGGGCGTAGCGTGGAGGGAATTTCACCGGCAAAACCCGGCACCAGCCCGAATGTGTCCCACCTGCCCAGGTATGTGGAGGTCATGTGACTACAGCACACGTACTGTTCACATTCCATCAGTTTAACATCCATCAACCAGAACAACTAATACAAATGCTCACAGTCTCATTCTCTTGTGTGTCAAAAAACATTGAGTGATTAGGCATGTTTGCACAACTGCCAATGAGATTTAATAGTGCGTTAATTATGATTGCAACTCAGGATCATCATGACACCCACTGCAATTTCACTGAAGATTTCAAGTCAAAACGCCTACGACAAACTCACCAGAGCGTACACCGTCTCTGCCTGTCCGTACGGGACAGATTAGCAGTGACTCTGGCGCAGCACGTCGAGATTCACTCATTCCTACTGCATGTTTGGGCAATTATAACCCCACGTAATGAGGGAGATCATGACTAGCCTGCAATACCCTGCTAAACCACGAGCATGAGTCAGCCTCACAGCGAGTCATATTACAGCAGCAATCTCAACCCACACAGGTCACAGGACTAAAATTTAAGAGGTCATTATCACGTCTCTACCTGGACGAGTCTCAGGTGCATATTTGATCAAATTGGTTGCATGCAGATGTATGTTTGTTGCTGTGTGCAACCAACGAGGATCGTGCAATAGAAAGTTGGAGAATGTTGAGTTAATAATTTATTTTCTCTCCCATTGCATTCAATTGAAACTGCAAACACAACTCAACTGAAGCATGATTTCTTATGGTGTGATTCTAGAAACTTGCTCATTGAGTATTTTAATATAATGTTTTGTCCAAAATTTAATGCAAACGTTCATGAACCGTTAACAAATCGAATGTCAAATCATAAATCTTTTGTTTTCAGTCAGATTGCTTATCTATATCAAAAAAGCATGAATTAGGGATGCACAGATATAGAAATTTTGGCCAATACCAATAACCAATAATTCTTTATATTTGAAAGTCGATAACCAATATATTTGCCGATAAATTTAAATCCAAATTTTTCTATCATTTTTGAGAGCCTGATTACAAAATCAAAAGTCTCACCATTAAAAGCCATGTCCCAATGATGTTATATAATATCATTATAATTTTATGTAGCCTATATGACAGAGTTGCACTGCACATGTTGAACTTAACTGTGTTTTCCTTTTTGAAGTGATTTCAATAATATGAAGCAATTCAAAACCATCATGGCGAACACTGTGCATCTGAAGTGTCTCAGCTGAAGGAAATAATCCATTATTTATCGGCTTTAATATATCGGCCAAATTTTCTTATTGGGCCGATAACAATAACATTAAAAATGAACATATATTGGCCGATACAAATATAGTGGCTGATATATTGTGTATCCCTAGCATAAATCAATAATTTGTAATTAAAATAAAATTGAAAACGAGTTTTGGCTTAGTGCGATTATCAAAGCACAAAGGCTGTGATTTAATTAAATAAATATACGCGTTGCGTGTTTCAGAGTGAAGCGCGGCACTTCTACAGGCGAGTGACTACACAGTAAATGCTGCTCCACTCGTCTTGTTGCTTATAACATGCTTATAACATGCATTTGGGAACAAAACATGCGACAACCTTATTCCCAAACTTGTAATGAGAAACGCTTATGGTGTGTGCACACCAAAACCGAAGCTAAATTCACATCACGTTGCTCGCTCTAGATTACTCGCGGGATTACTTGTTTTTCGCTTTACCTTGCATGAATAAAAACATTGCGCGGTGAGGAGTGTCTTCACG
Organism: Megalobrama amblycephala; assembly: GCF_018812025.1. NCBI lineage: Eukaryota > Metazoa > Chordata > Actinopteri > Cypriniformes > Xenocyprididae > Megalobrama > Megalobrama amblycephala. Next base: position 7,009,450 of record NC_063057.1, on the reverse strand, counting down.
AACATTTTTTTTTCTGCCATGTTTTCCTGTCATCAGCCATGTTGGAGATAACTACTATTGCTGCTCTGTACCTGTTGTGGAAATCCCAAATACGTTGGAAATCCAAACGCTAACGGCACCATCATGGAACCATCCAGAGGCGCACCTAACCTTAACTCTGTGAATTTCACCGTCTTCTCCAGGAACTGTGCCTGGATGACAGCCGCTGCTGGACGTGTCAATAATCTCTTTTTGATTGGCTTGCATCGCACGTTCGCAGGGCTGGGACAATACGTCGATTCTTTCTTCGCAATACAAAGATTCTGGAGCCATTCTGATATTTTCCAATGTATCACAATTCTCTCAAATTGATTCTGAGCTTCGTTTTTAACAGCACATGGCACTACGTGCTTTAGAAACACATGTAACATTATTCTGCTTGCTTCCAGTTCCTTTAAACACCCCTGTTAAACTTAAAATAATCATTCATAAAGTTTGAAAACGTTGAAGTGAATTACAAGGGTGTTCGCAGTGGGCTGTTTACATTAATCTTGTGTCATAAAAGCATTCTGAGCCGAGGTGCAAGTGTATTTAACCACTTAAATGACTCAGCCGAACACACAATCGCTGTCCAGCACTCTTCTTTGTGAGCATTTGAGTGTGCGGTTAAACACTAGCCTAGAGCACCATCTGCTGTTAAAACTAAGCTCAGAATCGATTTTAGAGAGAAAATATCAGAATCGATTCAGATTCATTGTATCGCGAATTGAGAATGTACTGTCCCAGCCCTAAACGTTCGTGGCAATCACATTGCCCAATTCTCATGATTCGCATCAAAATTTTTGGCCAAATTGTGCAGCCCTACAAACAAGCACATCATTTTTTTTTAAATCATATTTTAAAATTGCAATTAGATTTACCCTCCAAATCGTGCTGACCTAATTATTTGTATTTGTAAGAGAGAGCAAAAAAAAAGTTTATTGTGAGGGGCAAGGGGTCATGAGGCATGCATACTACATACTGAGACCTCCAGGGAAAGATGGACGACAAGTCAAACACTTTCACTGAAAACACAGGGGAACCGCTGCGGGTAAAGATTGCACTCCTCTGACTTCATCACCCTCAAACACACACACACACACACACGTACTCGTGGGCTGAGTGTGTGTGTGTGTTACAAACCATGCGATGACTGAAGCCACTGTGTCTCTCCCCCGCACAATGTTCGCATTCCACGGGGCACAGGGTGTGGATACAGAGGTAGATTTTTTCATACACAAAAATGCCTTTCTATCTCTCTCTCTTCATCTTCAGCTCGCCCGCTCCTCCTCTGCTGGTGCTGCAGAGGCTTGTCATACGGCGGCCAATCTGTGACTCACTGGATTTGCATTCTGGGAACGGTGTGGGGTCACTGGAGCACTGAAGTGTTATTCTGCATTCGTAAAGAATTCTAATAGTATAAACAGCGCGCTGGAAAGAATGAGTCAGGAGACGCTCTTAACTAGCACTTTAGAGCTCGTATTAACAGCCATTTGAAGCCATCACATGCAATTTGGTTCAGCATCTTGCCAATTTGCTTGTTACTTGCGGTCCATCACGTAAATTGAAACATACAGCTCTGACAGGTAACTGAACTGTAGCACCACAATACAGCATTACATTGTGTGCCATGACGCGGACAGCTTCGCAAATTCCAGCGTAACTGCATCTATTTATATCTGCTGAATAAATAAAAGGGCATTCAGAAGAAACATTTGAGGCTATAAACAGCTATTCTGCTGAGAAAATTTTCTATCGGTTTTTAGTGCTTGTACCACAAGTAAAGCTTGCTATATAATAGGACTTTTGCAAAGTGAATGATTGCCAGTGAATGGTTGCAAAGTGTTCCGAGCATGTTTTGAGAGAATTTAAACTAGGGCTGCAATTAATCAAAATAAAATTGTAATTGCGATATGACTCGCGAAGGCTGCGGTTTAATTAAATAAATATATGCACTACATGTTTCAGCAGGTCAAGAGCGTCTCGTCTCGGTTCGCATTAAATGCTTTACTAACTTTTAATGAGAAGCACTTATAAACCGACTGTTGCAACAACAGAAAAGATTTAAGGGCTCCCTGCGTTTTTTTTTTTTTTTTTTTTTCACCAAAATAAAAGCTCTATGGTTCAACATTTGAAATGGAAGAAATTAAGTCATTAGTATAAGTATATTAGTAAAAATTATATTAGTATTGAAATTTTACAGTTGTACTGTAAAATAAAATTATTATTTTTAGGGATGCACGATATATCAGCCACCATATCGGTATCAGCCGATATATGTTCATTTTTAATGTTATTGTTATTGGCCCAATAAGAGAATTTGGCCGATATATTAAATCCAATAAATAATGGATTATTTCCTTCAGATGAGATTATTATTACTTCAGATTATTACTTCAGATATGCAGTTTGCCATGATGATTTTGAATTGCTTGAAATATGATTGGAATCGCTTAAAAAAGGAAAACACAATTAAGTACAACATGTGCAGCTCAAGTCTGTCATATAGGCTACATAAAATTATAATTGTGTGCTTTGGATATGGCTTTTAATGGTGAGACTTTTGTTTTTGTAATCAAGCTCTCAAAAATTACATAATTTGGATTTATATTTATCGGCCATTATATTGATTATTGGCTTTCAAATATAAAGAATTATCGGTTATCGGTATTGGCCAAAAAAATTAATATTGGTGCATCCCTAAATATTTTTATATAAAAGCGAAATATTATGATATTATTATATTAGTATTTCTTATTTTGCATTTTTTTTTAATATTTTTATTTAGTAATAATAGTTATTATTGTCATATCAGTGTTATTTTAGTTTTATTTTACTTTTATTAATATTTTGAGTTAGCTTTTATTTTTAGTTTTAGTTAAATTTTTAGTAATTTCATTGTCATTGCAATTTGTTTATTTATTTTTATTTCAGTTTTAGTTTTATTTATTTAGTAATAATTTGTGTTTCAACTTTCACAATACACAATAATTTGTGTTTCAAGGCAACATTTCTAATTTTCGTTAAATTTAAGTTTTTCAACTAATATTTATACTTTATTCAATTAACAGAAATGCTTTTATTAGTAGTAGTTTTAGTTAACTGCAGCCCTACAAACAAGCACAGCAAATGTGGAGATTTAAAAAAAACAAAAACGCATCTTAAACCGCAATCCCAATTTTTGCGAGAGAAAAAAAAATTCCCCAAATTGTGCAGGCCTAATTTAAACGCTCTGGGTCTTAATTACATTTACATTCATACATTTGGCAGATGCTTTTATCCAAGTGACTTAAATTGCATTCAAGGTATACATTTTATCAGGGCATGCATTCCCTGGAAATTGAACCTGTGTCCTCGGGGTTGCTAGCGCCACAATGTACAGTTAAAGCTACAGGAATGCATTAGCATGGTACAGGGATGTGCACTGTACATGTGCTGTGAGAATAATGGTGGAAAGTCATGAGTGGGGGATTAGCATGAACTAACCCCACACCTTTGAACACGGAATTCCAAGCCTGGGAAAAAACACGTCTCGATGCAGCGACCCTCCACTAACTCCTAACACAAAGCTACATTCCCAACTCTGAAATAAAGATACACTCCTTCCCTTCACACTGGAATGTAAACACCATTTAACGTTGGGTTTCTTGGGCTTTCTGGTTTGGAAAAATAGGATGCAGAAATGCATGCTTGCTTTAAAGCGTCTATTCCCAGGGGAGGGCTACAGATATGACAGACAGCTCGTCTCCAACTGGCAATGAATAAGCGCCACAGGCACACCCACTCATTAGGACGAAGATTTATTTCAACTTTAATGGCTCTGACAGCGAAACCGTCCAGACAGGCATCAGATGATGCTGACTGAGGGGGAAAAGAGCTATAGCTCTCAATCCAAAAACAGGAGGATAAATCAGATCTATTGATCAGAGACTCAAGATAGGCTTTTAGAAAAGAGGTGGAAATCCATTCTCTGTGACAGTTATTAATGATCATCACAGCTTGACGTGTGCATTTATCAAAGAGTCAATCGTTAATTTAGAACAGTAAAAGAAATATCAGCCTTTAACCCTATAAAGCCTACTGTAGTATATTTGATACGCAAATTTCGAAGGCCTCTAAATGATCAACATGATCAAAACCTGTTGCATACAAACTAATTGATAGTTTATGCACTCTAAAAAAGCCTGGGTTAAGAAACCAATCCAAGTTGGGTTGAAAATGGACAAACCCAGTAATTGGATTGTATTAACCCAGTGGTTATTAAATTGCTTATTAATAAATGTTCACCCTTTGATTATTATTGTTGCCTCTAGTAATTATGTGTCTGATTTTTAATTTCCAACATATTTTAGGTTCATTTTAAGCCAGCCATATAGTCATTTTTAAAAAATAGTTTAAATAGTAAAACTGCCCAGCAGGTTGAGCAAACATTTAACCCAACAGCTGGGTTTGTCCATTTTCAACCTAACTTGGATTGTTTTTAACCCAGCATTTTTTAGAATGTAGTGACTGGGTTATTTTAACCCTGCGTTTAGGCTGTTTTAACCCAGAATTTTTTAGAGTGTACTGATTAGGTTGTTTTAACCAAGCAAATGGGTTGTTTGTTGTGGGTTGCTTTAACCCAGCGAGTGGGTTGCTTTAACCCAGTGACTGGGTTAAATGTTTGCCCAACCTGCTGCATAGTTTTATTTAACTCAACTATTGTTTAAAAATGACTGTATTGCTTTCTTAAAATGAACCCAAAATATGTTGGAAATTACATTTTAAACAATAGTTGAGTTAAATAAAACTACCCAGCAGGTTGGGCAAACATTTAACCAAACCACTGGGTCAAAACAACCCAATTGCTGGGTTTGTCCATTTTCAAACCAACTTGGGTTGTTTTTAACTCAGCATTTTTATAGTGTACTAAATCATACTAAAAACAGGTTTCAAAACTCCAGTTCAAAACTGATCTGCAATATTTAGGAAGAGAATGGAAATGATTTCTACTCCTGAGACGTAATACAGACGTTGCAATGCACTAGTAAGCAATAGCATTATTGATTTTTGGGTGTCCTGAGGTCACAGTCCTCCAGAGGACTATTTGCATTAGGAACAGTGATGCAGAAATGACAAGCTGTAATGAGTATTCACTAACAGGCTAATTACAGAGCTACAGCTATGCTGTAAGTATGATCAGCCATATGTTTAAAAGCAGCTGCAATGAGTGTGTGTGGGACGGGTGGGAGGTAGAGAGCTCTCCAGCGAGTGTGTACACTAATATTGTGCTCTCCTGGCATACGAGAGAGAGAAAGAGAGAGTGAGTTCTTCCTCGTATGGCTATGTCACCCCAGTAACCCAGCGCTCCCAGTATGGCCAGCTGGTGAATGCTGAGCGACTCGCACACTTCAAACGAGCGCCAGAGTTTACTTTACCTCCCACCAGAAACACAGAGGATGAGAGACACCGTGTCAGAGCGGGGGAGGTAAAATAGGAGATTATTTTTTAACTCATACCAACTCTGGTGTGAAATACATGGACATTTTACTACAATGCAGAAATTATATATTTGTCTTGCAATATCTGAGTATTAAAGGGGACCAATAATGCCCCTTTTACAAGATGTAATATAAGTCTCTGGTGTCCCCATAATGTGTCTGTGAAGTTTCAGCTCAAAATACCCCACAGATCATTTATTATAGCTTGTCAAATTTGCTCCTATTTGGATGAGAGCAAAAACACGCAGTTTTTGTGTGTGTCCCTTTAAATGCTGCTCCCGACCCCCTTTCCAGAAGAGGGCGGAGCTTTAACGGCTCGCACTTCGGTTGCTCAACAACAAGAAAGCTGGAGAATCTCACGCAGACAAAATGAGGATTGTCAGTAACGGTGTTCAGCCTTACATTGATCAAACTGCAAACAGCAACATTACACACTACCAACAGTTAAAAAAGTGAAATCATAATCAACCACCCCTTTAAAATATGCATGTGCATGCTTTAACTGTATTACTCTTTATCCTGACTTTTTATTTTAAACTTGTTTAAATATAACTAAGGCATCCCATCTGCTTTATTGTACGGTTAATCCCACAAAAACATTTCCAGGTCACAATTCACCCCAAAATCAAAATAAAACAATGTATTTTGCATAAAAAAAAATATTTTAAGACCAGTACTTTATTCATATTTCACTTCAAATCCATAACAGAAATAAGAAATTATATTTTGCATGACTGAAGAAAGTAATTACTGTTTTTTTTTTTTTTTTTTTTTTTTTGCATTGTGACATTATTTAGAATATGAGAATACTATCATGAAATTAATGTCACAATGCAAAACAAGTTTTTATGCAAAATATGATCTTATTTCTTTCTCATAATTTTTATATCATTTACATTAATGCTGTGAAAATATTTGTAATAATTATTTGTTTATAATATACTGGCAAAATGTGATGGAAATTTAAACTGCACAACGATTGTGGATACCTCAAATAATTATGATTGGACTGAATATCACGATCAGATGATTAATCAATGATTGTGACAGGCCTAAATAGGAATGACTTTAAAAGCTTTTACAAGATTCATCCTGTAAATGATGCAAATATATCTAATACAGGCCTCCAATAAAGGGCTATGGTGAAAACGAGGAGCCTCCAGCGAAACTAAGAAATAGTGTCTATTAGCTCTTCACATAGCAAACAAGCTTAAGCTCGTGTGGGAGGCGCAAGATCAGAAAGAGAACGGCCGACCTCGCTGCATGATCTTTCTCAAGAGAGGACAAGAGAAGGGGGAGGGAGAGAGATAAAGAAAGTCCATCTGAAATACAGAAATCAAGCACAGGTCAGTTCAGTCACTGAGCACGCAGAGGCCGTAAAGCCTCGAGGGTCAGGAGCAAGTCTTAAAGCCCTGTTAGACTCATTGTGAAGTTTTTTTCGTTGTTCACTTTGGGATAAAAAGTAGTTCAAAATACGTGAGCATTTAGATGAATATGATAATATGTGCTGTGTGTTTTCCTTTCAATAACAAAATAAACATACAACAAAAATTATAGAGGTGAGAAAAAAGCAGTTAAGAAAGCATCTGATCATAGCAAAGTGGAGATCTGCAATTCGGCACTCTAGTAAAGTCACGTCATGAAATGAACTTCGTTTTGGCCTGATTTTGTTTGACATCACATCTGTTTGTTCTTCAATTTTGCTTGAAGTATACAGGGGCCTTTAGAACTCACACTCTGTGATCTCTTAAATATGGAAGCTTGTTTCCGACATGAAATAAAAAAATAAAAAAGGTTACTGTGACTTTTTATGTCACAATTCTGACCTTTTTTTCTCAGAATTGCAAGTTATAAAGTCAGAATCGAGAGATATAATGTAATTCTGACTTTATATCTCGCAATTCTAAGAAAAACAATTAAAATTGTGAGATGCAAACTCGCAATTGCGGGGGGAAAAAAAAGTCAGAATTGTGAGATAAAAAGGTCAAAATTACCTTTTTTATTTTTTGATTTAGTGGCAGAAACAAGCTTAAAGTAATAGTTCACCCAAAAAGAAGCATTTACTTTCCAAAACTTTTCTTCTGCAGGACATGACTACAATACCATGTCTTTTGTAGAGCTGCTTTATAGCTGAATCAAATTAGTTTCATTATTGGCAAGTTTTTGAAACATGACACTGTTATTTAACTGAATCGACACGATTGTCTTTTTAGAGCTGCTTTAAAGCTTTAAAGTTTGCATTATTTATTCTGTTATTTTCCAGTTTACTATTGTGAAGCAGCTTTGAAACAATCTTGTATTAAGCGCTTTATATATAAAGGTGAACTGAACGTTGGGAATTTTGAATGCTGAAGAACATTGGGGTCCAAACAACACAAAAAAAAAAAAAAAACCCCACAAATGTTTCAAAATATTTTCTTTTGTGTTCCACAGAAGAAAATAAAGTCTGTTTATACACTGTAAAAAAAGAATTGTTGGTTTAACTTAAAGTAAGTTACCTGGTTGCCTTAAAATTTTGAGTTGGTTGAAATTAAAAAATTGAGTTAATACAATGAAGGCGATTGATTTAATCAACAGAAACTCAAAATATTATGTTATCTGAACCACATTAATTATCTAGGTTAATTTGACAAAAGAAAAAAAAAATTCTGATAAATCAAAAATATTTTTTTACAGTGCAAGCACTACACTAAAACATTTAAGTTAGTATGTTATAACTATATATTTAAAAAAAAAGTTATCGTCAAGTAAAAAACTCTTAAAAAGGAGCTCAGCAGTTTATGTGCTCCTCCTAACAATGACAAGCTGAAATTGCAAACTTTAATCAAACTGAAGGTTAAACGCTGAATAGTTCTGCTCGTCTATCGTGTCATTGAACGATTCTGATGATGATTCAGCTCAATTCTTCTAACATGGCTATTATGATAGAAAAATGAAAGAAAAACTGCCGAGCTGCTCCGACTGTTTTCACAAGAGCAGGAAAGCTATTTCACCGAACCACTGAAAAGAACTGGACGGCCTTCAGAACTTTTGCTCCATTATCTGCAATTCAACACAGCCTCAAAATCAACACATTTCACATTACAGAGTGGGGATAAAAAAAACCTTTCTGCCATAAACCGAGCATGAAAACGATTAGTAGATAATAAGACATGCCAACAACACTACATACTGAATTTCACTGAGATTTGTGAATATTATTGAAAACTAATGGATACCCAACAACTGGAACAAGCCCTCAAAACGGCAAAAAAAATGAAAGCAAACAAGCTAGATGATCTCACACAATACAAACCGCTTCTAATGGGTTTAGACAATGAGGATTTGGTATAAACGTATACCTTCCCAATATCAATATAAAGTTAATGCGTTCAAAGCATCGTTTTGCTAGTAAGAGTACATGACGCAGAAGCGCGTCAGAGAAAACGTCAAATGCAATAACGGGAAACCATAAAGGCAGTGCTGCTGAGTCACTGGGCAAACAGGAGAAACACAGTCACCACCAGCACACACACAGATTTGAGGGAGCTTGCATTTGACATGTCTTTATGCAGTCCTGCTTTTTGACATCCATCAGCATGAGGCGGCGTTAGCTTTATCTTATGGGTGGTGATGCTCTTGGTCGTCACACCCAAAAGTCCTTCACTTAAGCGCAATCATGACTGTGTCTACTGCCGTGACCTAGAACACACCGCACCCATTAGAAAAGTTACTAATTTGTCCTTCGTTGAGCTTATTCTATCAAGCCAGTGATTTGGAGTGGAACATCTGGAGTTATGAACTATTAAGCAAACCAATTCTTTCGCATGGGCCAAATTTATCTCTAAATAACCCACCAGACAGATGAAAAACCCAGACAATCCTATGTACACGTCAACCCGGGTGATTCCCTGTGCAATGCTGAATCTGTTCAACATTTAATCACATAGAAAAAGTAAAGGACACAACTGCTGCATCACTGCTGACCGCTGCTTTCCCAGAAACCACACATTGTCAGACTGCAAGAGAGGTTCTTGGAAACACACAAACCTTGAGGAGCTCTGAGGATCAATGCTGCTGATGGAGCGTTATGAATCACACCGTGTTCGTTATGATACAAGCTGTATGTCTTATACTAATAGCAGTATACTAAGTATTCAATGCATTCACTACATATAAAAACATCAAGACATTTAGCATAACTTGCACTAAAATGTGATAAAACATGCAAATACCAGTGAATGTGAATGGAGGGACTCATAAGCCGTGTCACTGATCATTATCAGGTTTATTAATGAATAATAATGCACTTATTCATACTCTGGAAGTCAAACTAGTGAATGATGTGTTTATATGGGTAAACTCAAAGTCTGAAAACCACAAAATGTATCTTTAATGTAATTAATTATAAATAACAACCATGTATGTGGGGCATGATGGTAACTCAACCCACCAGACCTGAAACTATTCGCAATAAAATCACCATTAAATGCACTTATACTGCATTTGTAAGACACAATGATTTTTGTGTGTGTTTTTTTTAATATACATAAACAATATTAGTTAGTTCATCATCACTTATCAGGATAAATACACACACCAGTTTAACTTTTACTAGCGATTTCACGTTTATTGTGCTTATTTGAACCAAGCACATCATATTTGTAAGCTTTTATCAGGATGTTTTGATAAACTCCAGTTTAACTGAACACACACATCAAAGATGTTTGAACACACCGATGTCATACTTTATTACATCAGAGGTAAAACAAGTTTTAAACTCCGTTTTTCCACCATAATAACACACCAAACGGAGAAAATATGTCATAAAACCCAAAGTCTTGGTTGATTTGTATTATATAATAGTTTGTGAAGCTACTATGCTAATTACGTAGCCAGCTAACAACTAATCACAGCAGAACAGATTTGATTTATGAAAATATAAGGTAAATGTGTACTTACTATAGTCATATCTCCACTTGCTGAGTTTAATAAGTGCTTAATTGTGTAGATGAACGTAGTAAATGAGTGTTTTCCAGTCAAATGTGTAAAATCTCTTCACGGGACTCATCGCCCGAATCAAACTCCCTCACAGACACCAAAAACAGCCAAACTTTTCCTTCTATCCATGTCCTATAGTCCGGAAACGGGGGGAAAACAAAGGAAAACGCTTAAAAATGTTGTTCCGATACTGATTTTGAAGTCTGATCGTTTTCACTGTGAATTCTATGTAAATAAATGCGATATTTTCGTTGAGCAGCAGCAGAAAGTGAAGGCGCTCGCGCAGACTCAATGTGAGCTCGCGCAGCTCCGCTCTCACTCTCATCAGGCCCGAGAGAGAGAGAGAGAGAGAGAGAGAGAGAGAGAGAGAGAGAGAGAGAGAGAGAGAGAGAGAGAGATCTGCCCCATTACTACTGCATCCGGGTCGTGTGTATATGTATGAGGCACTCATTTCTGAAAATACAGAAAATAATTTTAGCTTTGTAAAGGTAGCCTGGAGTTGGCTAGTCTATGTTTCTGCATCAAAAATAATGCTTTTTAACATAAGGTCAGTTATATTATGTGCAATACCTTATATATAGCCTACAGTGTGTGGGTTGTAATATTACAAAGTCTTGTCCATAATAGTTTACACTTAAATATCCATAATACAATGAAAACTATTGTATTAATTTGGTGGACAAATCTCATTTGAGCATTTTAATGTCAGCATACTGTAAAAAAGTGGTTGTCCATTGCTGTATAGTTGTGCTTTAGCAGCCTCTAGTGGAGGTACAAGCATTTTAAGCACTTAAAACAGCAGTTTTATTTCTTTTAAACATCTTATGGGGTGCATCTGAAATCACATACTTCCCTACTATATACTATGTGACAAAATAAGTTTCACTGGATGACTTCCGACAAGATTCTGAAGTGTGGATATGATGGACACTTTACTTTCCCATGAGGCCACAGGTGAGGATTTGTGAATGGCAATGAAGCAACCCAACTGAAGCTGGTAGGTCACATGATCATGACAACATGGTGGATGTAGTATGGCCGGATTAAATTCATACTACACACATTTATACTATAGATATTGTTAAAGGATTAGTTCACTTCAAAATTCAAATTTCCTTATAATTTACTCACTCCCATGTCATCCAATAGGTGTAATGCTATTTCATGCATTCTGACTTATTTACACTGTTAAAGAGTTGCATTCTCATGCTAAGTTTCAAAACAAAAGTTGGACGTATGATGGATTATTTCTAAACCAAATCCACTACTTTTTAATTTTTCAACAATGTCAACGCAAGTGCATATGATGTAAACAACACGAACGTTTTTGTTCCCTTTTTATTTATAATGATGTCACAGCTTGCAGACGATCTCTACGCAAAAGCTGCGCGTGACTCTTTAGCTCTGCCCATGGCAGGCATGCCTCGGCTTTTTTCAGAAAGACTCAGTACAGCGTATCTATCTTTTATAAATATGATAAAACTAAATACTTTTCGGAGATATGGTACTCTACAGGTACTCAAGATTAACATGAGATTGACTGTGTGCGTTACCTACCCTTTAAGGTTTTTGAGGAAAACTTTCCAGGATTTTTCTCCATATAGTGAACTTCAATGGGGACCAACAGGTTGAAGGTCCAAATGTCAGTTTCAGTGCAGCTTCAAAGTGCTCAACACGATCCCAGACGAGGAATAAGGGTCTTATCTAGTGAAACGATTGGTCATTTTATAAAAAAAGAAAAATTATATACTTTTTAACCACAAATGCTCATCTTGCACTGCTCTGCGATGCCCCATGCATTACGTAATCACGTTGGAAAGGTCACACACGACGTAGGTGGAAGTACCACGGTAGGGCGAAAAACTCCAACTTCAAATTAATCAGACATCGTTGTTTGACCTTTTTTTTGTAAAGGCCGTTTGACTTAATCTTTGCATGTTCGCTTTGTAAACACTTGCTTGGTACTTTCGCCTACGTCACACTTGACCTTTCCAACATGATTACATAATGCATGGCGCATCGCAGTGCAAGTTGAGCATTTGTGGTTAAAAAGTATATCAATTTTCTTTTCTTTTTTTTAGAAAATGACCGATCGTTTCACTAGATAAGACTCTTATTTCCTCTTCTGGGATCGTGTAGAGCTCTTTGAAGCTGCATTGAAACTGACATTTGGACCTTCAACCTGTTGGTCCCCATTGAAGTCCACTATATGGAGAAAAATCCTGGAATGTTTTCCTCAAAAACCTTAATTTTCTGAACTAATCCTTCAAAAAAAGCCTTTTATAGCAGTTGTGAAGTAATTACTTATTCAAAACAAGAACTTACTCAAGAGAGTATGTGATGCTTTAAGGGATGATGTTCTGTATAAAAAAAAAACACTTAAAAATATAATTAAGAATTTCTGGTTATATCATAGTCAAAACTGGACGGTAAGCATGACTTCGGTAAAAAAACAAAGTTTTATTCATACAATAAAAAATCAGTGAGAACTACAAAAGGTCATGTATTGTCACATTTAGGTGGACATAAAAATTGAACAACAGTTGTTCACTACTAAATATACTGTCAAACTTTGAAAACTAAATTGATCAGTCCCACAAAAGCAAAAGCATCTGATGGTGATGCAGTCCTCAGTGCTCTTTCATCTGGTCCTCCTCCTCCAGTCTGCGTATCTCTCCCTTCAGGAAGTTGATGTTTTCTCTGGAGGCTTTCAGTCGCTCCTTCAGCTCTGCGATCTCCAGGCTGGTCTTCTTCTTTGCAGCTTCCACTTTTTCTCGTGTTCGTATTTCCAGCTCTGCAACTGCAACACAGAAAACTGAATGTTTAGTTCACATGATTAGAACTGCTGTACTTAAACTATTTATTAGGTATGCAGTCTAACTGACAGTATTTTCAATCTCAATAGGAGCTGTAAAGGTAAGTGAAGCACTCACACTCCGTCTCGTGTTTGTAAGCACCTAACGTCAGCTGTCTGGTGGTGTTCAGAAGCTGCTGCATCATGGCTGTGGGGTCTTGAAATATCTGCAAAAACACGGATTTTAGGCTTTATGATTGTTTTAATGCTATAATGTTGTGCTGTTCTCATCAAATTCACACCATCTCGTCATAGAACTCGGACACAACAGTCTTCTTTGGCATGGCGCTGGAGTCTGACTGGAACAGCTTCAGCAGATGATACAGGGTGACCTGAAGACAAAAACACCACAATATCAAACCTTTGCGTTTTCTGTCCATTTAATCTGAAGGGACACTAATGCAGGGGGTCCAGGGGGGTGCAAGGGAGTGACAGGGAATCCATAGAAATGTTTAAAGAAAAAGTGTATTTTTTTTAAAATAAAAAAACAAAAACAAAATTCAGTTAACTAATGCACTAAAAAGTAAATAAAGTTTGATTCAAATAAATAAATGTATAGATTTGATTGATTAAGTAAAATTTGATTTAAATAACTGAATAAATTAAGTAAATAAAAATGGATTTAAATAAATTAATTGATTAAATTTATAAATAAAATTGATTTAAATAATTGAAATATTTATTTTTAGTCAATTATTTAAATAAAAATGAATAATGTACTTATGTAAATAAAACTTGATTTTAAAAAAATTAAAAAATAATATAAAACTTAAATTTAATAAAACTTTAAATTAATAAAAACATTGATTATAATATTAAATAAAAATGTATTTTAATAATTGAATAAATTTTTATTAAAAAATATATTTATTTGATTTAAATATATGCACTGAATATTTTATTTTTTATTTAATATATTATTAATTTAATAATTTATAATTATTAATTAAATAACACATCTAACAGCACAGTACTATACTGAGTAAAAAAATGGTGATGTAACACAATAGAAATTACATATTTCCCAAATAACATTTACGCATATTTATAATATTAATTTTTCACAGTATTAATGGGGCTGCCTTTTTTAATTTTAGGATGGGGATCCCACCACAAGGATGATCATATTTGGGAAAAAAAAAAAAAATAATCATATAATGCCATTTACCGGTCTCTCATTTGGATCGATGAAGAAGATCTTTATGATGATCTCAAACTCTCCCCATCCAGTCTCTGTAATCTCATATGGAGGCTTCGTAACCACTGAAATAAAATGAGTGTTTGATCAACTATGCATATTAAGTCCTGAAATATTAATATTGTACTATAACACTGTAAGATCAACTGAATAGCACACCTCTTAAAGGATTCCCATAACTTTCGTGCAGTTTGAACTGTATTTTTTTGACATAAGCAGACATATCCTAGGAATATCAAGGGGAAAAGAAAAAGAACATTTTGTTATTTAAGTTTACCATTCATATCCAGCACTTAAAATGCCTATAAAACAACATAAAGTGTCCACCTCATTTCTGTAAGGCTTCACATAAACTGTCCACTGATGAGTGTGACCATCGTCTTCTCTTTTCTTGCCAAAATATCGTGCAACGTTTCCAAACACGATAGGTTTAACGATAGTCACTCCCTGAGAATAAAGTCATTATGATAAATACATAAATCCACCTGTTATTGTATTTGAGCACCAGTGGCATCAGCATTAGCCTCATGATAGCTATACCTACCTTCACCCGTCCCCCCGAATCTGGACCAAATTCAGCCATCCTCTTAAACATAGTATACAAAGAGGAAAGTGTTTATGCGTATTGGCTTCTATGAAATGGCTACAGTTATGAACTGAACTGAATTACTGTATCGAACTGCCATTAAGTACAATATATATGCTCTTCTATGAAGAAGAAAGCCTCTGTTTGTAGCGCTCTTTTCACTCCGTCTACAACAAGAACACGAGTTTTTAGACAAATTTTCAAATTAAGAGTCCTAATAAACTTTTACTAGTGACTTGTTATCTCACTATTTTGACTTTTTCTCAAAGTTTCGAGTTTACAATCGGGAGGGGGAAAAGTCAGAATTATAAGAAAAAGGTTTTTCAGAATTGTAAACTAGTTCTAAAGTCCAAATTGCGTGAAATAAACACAATTCTTAGAAAAAAAGGTCAGTATTGTGAGATATAGGCACAAAAAAGTAATATCTCGAAATTCTGACTTTTTTTTCTCAGATCTAGTTATAAAGTCCAAATTGCAAAATATAAATTCGCAATTCTGAGAAAAAGGTCAGAATTGTGAGATATTTGCACACAATTGCAAAAAAGTCAGGATTGTTTGTTTATATCTCGAAATTCTGACTTTTTTTTTTTCAGAACTGTAAACTAGTTATTACGGAGCCCTGCACATGACATGCAAGAAAAAAAATTAAATTGTGTGCACGACTTACTAATTCGTTCCATCGATTTACTAATTCGTGCGCACAATTTACTAATTCGTTCCCTCGATTTACTAATTCATGCGCACAATGTACTAATTCGTCCCCTCGATTTACTAATTTGATTTACTAAAACGTGCTCACGATTTACTATTTCGTTACCTCGATTTATTAATCATGCGCACGTCTTAGTAAATCGAGGAAACGAAATAGTAAATTGTGTGCACGTTTTAGTAAATCGAGGGAACGAAACAGTAAATCGTGCGCACGTTTTAGTAAATCGAGGGAACGAAACAGTAAGTCGTGCACACGTTTTAGTAAATCGAGGGAACGAAATAGTAAATTGTGCGCACGTTTTAGTAAATCGAGGGAACGAAACAGTAAGTCGTGCGCACGTTTTAGTAAATCGAGGGAACGAAATAGTAAATTGTGTGCACGTTTTAGTAAATCGAGGGAACGAAACAGTAAATCGTGCGCACGTTTTAGTAAATCGAGGGAACGAAACAGTAAGTCGTGTGCACGTTTTAGTAAATCGAGGGAACGAAATAGTAAATTGTGTGCACGTTTTAGTAAATCGAGGGAACGAAACAGTAAGTCGTGCGCACGTTTTAGTAAATCGAGGGAACGAAACAGTAAGTCGTGCACACGTTTTAGTAAATCGAGGGAACGAAATAGTAAATTGTGTGCACGCTTTAGTAAATCGAGGGAACGAAACAGTAAGTCGTGCACACGTTTTAGTAAATCGAGGGAACGAAATAGTAAATTGTGTGCACGTTTTAGTAAATCGAGGGAACGAAACAGTAAGTCGTGCACACGTTTTAGTAAATCGAGGGAACGAAATAGTAAATTGTGTGCACGTTTTAGTAAATCGAGGGAACGAAACAGTAAGTCGCGCACACGTTTTAGTAAATCGAGGGAACGAAATAGTAAATTGTGTGCACGTTTTAGTAAATCGAGGGAACGAAATAGTAAATTGTGCGCATGTTTTAGTAAATCAAGGGAACGAATGAATAAATTGTGTGCATATTTAGCCTACTATTTTTTTTTTTTATTATAATATAATTTAATCTCGTTACCTTACTGGTATAAAAGCTTGATTAAAAGAAAAGTTTCAATAATAGCTATCAAATGTTTTGACTGGGACAGAGAAACATATTAATAACATATTTAGTTAATTTTGAAATGACTATTGTTAACTAAGAACCACAAATACAGAGACTTTAAAGTGAAACGCAAAAGAAAAAGAGAATGATTGTGAAAAGAAAGAAACGCAACTGGCCCTTTATTTTGAAATTGTGTAGGCAATGTCTCGTTTTTTTGGGCGGGTGCTTCCGACTTCACGTACAGGCGTCTCTTCTTCACGCGCAGTTAGAGCACCGAGGAGGAGGAGGAGGGAAACAGAAAATGGCGGACGGTGTTGACCATATCGATATTTACGCTGATGTAGAAGAGGAATTTAATCAGGTCAGGTTTACTTTAAACATCTAGATTTGCTTAATAATATATATCTTACGTGTTGCACGTAGAGATTAAGGAGAGCCCCATAGTAACATGCAGCTCTCTCTGGGGAATTAGGGCGTCTGCTAACTCCAGCAGCTAGCTATCGAGCCGCGTTTGTGCATACGCTAATATTGAGGTTAAAATAGTTATATAGCTTATTTGTAGTTATTTACCTAAATAATACCGGTTCTATGTCAGTATTTGCATTTGTAAATCGTGTTGGTGGCGCGAAATTGACTCCAATGCGTCGCGTGCTTTCATTGTTTGTGGTCTCGTGCAACTACAGCAGGCCTAGCGCGAGACACAATATCGCGTCAACTGGGCAGATTAATAGTTATGATCAATAAATGTTACTTCAAACGTGTTCACGTGGTATCAACACTATTAAATGAGCTGGTAGGCTGTTGCAGGCTTTTTTTTCCCACAGACTTGACGTTGGGCCGGTCATTTTAATAAAATGCAAATTAGCGTATGATTTGTTATTTACAAATATTTGCATTAAAAGGTGTTTCCTTTTGTTTTAATATACGTTTAATGCATTATTCATAAAGGGGCCGTATTCTAAACATTTATTATTTTATTACTCCTATGTAATAAAACAATACATTTTATCAATTGCACTCCTGTTTATTGATATTACCCATAATACTGTAAAAAAAATACATTATTTATATATATATATATATATATATATATATATATAACAAAATAATTCTTACAATGTTTGTCACCCCAGGGTTATTAAATTTAGTTTAAAACATTGAATAACATAGGCTCATATGTGAATTTGCTCATGGAAATGTGTATGTCATTCCCTGAGACAGGAATCAGATTATCCTGTTCATGAGCAGATTGACCTGTATGATGATGTCATCTCGCCATCTGCCAACAACGGGGACGCACCCGAGGACCGAGATTACCTGGATAACCTGCCTGCACCCGGAGGCAATGAGGGCTCCAAAGGAGCTCCACCGAACGTCGTCTACACCTACACTGGCAAAAGAATCGCTCTGTACATCGGCAACCTCACATGGGTTAGTCTTGTGCCTCTTCATTTATGAAATATCTAGACATATGATCATTGTCTCATTTTGCTTACAGAATATATATACACTACTGATCAAAATGCTCAACAAAGCTGCATTTATTTGATCAAAATACAGTAAAATTGTGAGAAATGTTGTCTGTGAATATATTGTAAAATATAATTTATTACTGTGATAAAAGCTGAATTTTTAGTATCATTACTGCAGTCTTCAGTGTCACATGATCCCTCAGAAATCATTCTAACATGCTGATTTGCTGCTTAAGAAATATTAATCAATGTTGAAAATGGTAGTGTGTTTTATATATATATTTTTTTAAAACCATGAAACACTACCATGCAAAAGGGTGGGAGAAGTGAATTTAAAAAACAAAACAAAACCAAATTTACTCTGCAAGGATGCATTAAATTACATCTTGTATTAATGTTTTACAGTTTCCAAATTTTCAGCATTTGATAATAAGAAATGTTTCTTGAGCTCCAAATCAGCATATAAGGGGTAAAATTATATATATGGATCCCTTTATTTATAAATATATATATCTATTTTCCTCATTTTGATGGCTTACATACAGTAGTGGACCCTCATATTTTAAAAATAAATAATTTTCCTCATTTTGATGGTTTAATCAAACTTGTAGGGTTGTTAAAAACAAGTATCACATCCAGACATCACTTTTGGCCACTACTCTGTGTGTATGTATGTATATATACGTGTGTGTGTGTGTGTGTGTGTGTGTGTATAAATAATCTTTTTCAGTGTTCAGATTGTGATGTTTTGCTATCCTCTTTACAGTGGACCACTGATGAAGATTTGACAGATGCTATTCGCTCCATAGGCATCAATGATGTGCTGGAGATAAAGTTTTTTGAGAATAGAGCAAATGGGCAGTCAAAAGGGTAAGTCAGTTCTGTTTTGTCAACACTTCACATTCTAGGTTTATGTTGATGTGCAGATCAGCCTTGTTTTGGCTTTCTAGGTATCTGCATCGAACATTTAACAACCCATATCGGTCGACAGCTATCTTCATGGTTTGGCGTGACTTCTCATCCGCTCTGTGCTCAACAGGTTTGCGCTGGTGTGCGTGGGTTCAGATTCCTCGTCCAGGAAGCTGATGGATCTGCTGTCTAAACGGGAGCTGCACGGACAAAACCCTATCGTCACTCCTTGCAACAAACAGTCGCTCAGCCAGTTTGAGATGCAGTCCCGAAAAAGTGAGACAGTAATTCAGACAGTTTCAGTTTACTCAAATTTATTGACTGAACAGTTAAGTCCACTTTCTCTTCTGTGTGTGCTTTAATTGTTTAAAATCAGTTTTTGTCCACTCAGGCACACAGTCAGGGCAGATGTCAGGAGAGGGGAAGGCTGGGCCTCCAGGAGGAGGTCGCAGTGGCTTCCCTCTCGGCAGGGGTCGAGGGCGCTTTCCAGGCCAACCTGGACCAGGCGGAGACCGCTTCCCTGGACCAGTCGGACCTGGTGGACCTCCACCACACTTTCCAGGTACAAATCTCTAGATAAGGGTCCTAAGTTGATGAAATGCTAATAATTGACCTTATGACACTGGGTCCTTTGTTTATTAAACATAATGGCAATGTACTTTGCAAAATCTGGAAGGATAAGCTTTTGTATCAGGTTATGTTGAAACTCTAAATGTAACATAGAAGACAAGAAAATGGTCAAATCACAAGGAGAAATCCTGTTGTAGTCTTTAATCAAAATCTTGTCAATGATAACTTGTCAAACCCTATTCTTGCAGGTATGCAAGGACCACCTCGTCCTCCATCTGGCCCACCTGGGCCTCCAGGACCCCCTGGCCCCCCTCCACCTGGACAAGGTCTGCCACCGCCTCTTGGCGGACCTCCTCACAGAGGAGACCGCCCTCCTCCACCCGTCCTTTTTCCTGGTCAGTTTGGTCAACCTCCAATGGGTCCGATGCCTCCTGGCCCGCCCCCACCAGGATACGGGCCTCCCCCAGGCCCCCCTCCACCTCAGCAAGGTCCGCCCCCTCCAGGACCCTTCCCTCCCCGCCCACCTGGTCCTTTAGGACCACCGCTTGGCCTCGCACCTCCACCTCACATGCAGGGACCCCCACCTGGAGGTCCACCACCGGCTCCTCACGTCAACCCAGCCTTTTTCCCTCCACCTGGAAACAACAACATGCCATCGTCCGACGGCAGGGGCCCTCCACCCGGCGACCCCTACGGCCGCCCTCCTCCTTATGACAGAGACTACGGCCCTGGCGGCAGGTAATTAACACCTCACCTTCATTGTGCTGTAATGTGTAAAAACAATGTCGCTCTTCACTCTGAAACATGCAGTGCATATATTCAATTAAATCTTAGCTTTTGCGTTTTGATAATCGCACTAAGCCATATTGCAATATTGGTTTTATTCCAATCAATCTTTCAGCCCTACTAAATACTGTTAACTCCAGGATTGGGCAATATTGGTTAAAAAAAGTGAAATGTGTAGCCTCAAACTGACCCTGAATCTCCTCTCTGGCCCTTTCTTCAGTAACTTCAGACCCCCTCTAATATGTGGCTTTGAGCCCTGGATAAACGAGGGGTTGGTTGATGTGAAAAACTCTGGCCAGCACTTGCACAATACAAGTGATCAAGGGTTAGTGATGTAACCGTTCGCTGAGACCAGGACCCTGAAATGGGACCTTCGTTTCAGGCTTGAGTGTGTTGTGAACGCATCGAGTGTGCGGCATTTCTGCAGTGATTTTCAAACTAGTGATGCACCGAAACACAGAAACAGAAATTAAAGTTTTTATCCAAAAACTGATTCCAAATATAAAGTTACAGTATTTGAACTATTTATGCTGTTCAGAGGGACTTGTGTTCTCAATGAGTTGTAGTAAAGTTTTTCAGCAACAAATTTTAAATATTGCTACATAATTTTTGGTCATGGTAAAATGTGTGCACAAACTAGATGCTTACACAATCAAAACTGTTTCAATCAATTATTTTGGCTTTCCAAAACTTTCAGCTGAGACCAAAAATCATTATTTGTTTCGGCTGAATGTATTTGGTTACCGAAATTTTGGTGCATTGCTAATTTTAACATGATGCAATGTGATTCAGCATTAACGGCACTGCTGCACTTTGTGTGAATTTGGTCCCCCGGTGCATTTGTTTTATTCTGACTAATGCTTTTAGTTTACGAGTCTTAATGCAGTTGCTTTTTCTCTTTTAGGGACATGGATGCGTCTCGCACTCCTCTGAGCGAAGCAGAGTTTGAGGAGATCATGAATCGTAACCGAGCAATCTCCAGCAGTGCTATCTCAAGGGCTGTGTCGGATGCGAGCGCAGGTGCGAACATGATTGGTTGGTTTGGTTTGTATGCTGGTAATTTAATTGTTTCTGTGTTTGCATCTAAGTTAAATGAGATGCATCTTAGTATAAGAAATTTTCTTAGTGATTCAAATCCTCATATGATCAAGTTGTTTACTAGGTGCCGTTTGCCATACGGCATTTTAAAATATTTATATATACATTTTTTTTTTTTTCTTCAGCGGATTACGGCAGCGCTATTGAGACACTGGTGACGGCCATCTCTCTGATCAAGCAGTCGAAGGTTTCCGCTGATGACCGCTGTAAGGTTCTCATCAGCTCCCTGCAGGATTGCTTACATGGAATTGAATCCAAATCCTATGGCTCTGTGTCGAGGTAAATATCTTGTGGATCTGCATGGTATTTTTGTGTTTGGTGTGGAGGATGGATGATTCATAATTTTTGCATGATCTTCCATCTAAGTAAAACGTGTTTTGAGGCCACCTTTTGCTGATGTAACCAATGCCACAAGGGCAGGTAAAAATCAGGTTGGAATCAAATAAGTATTGAATAGGCATTCGATTCAAAATTGACAAATAATATCAGCCTAACATGTCTTTCATGATCCTATCAAATCCAGAGGGGTAAAATATAGTCCTGCCCTCTGTTTTGTTGAATTAAATTATCGCACGCATTATCGGTTTGCAACACTGCATTAAGTTAGTGCATGCATTTTCAGTTTGCAGCAATGCATTCAATTATTGCATGCACTGTTTCAACATATTTGCAACACTGCATTAAATTTTCATGTGTGCAAACTTTTCATGTGGTTTCATATTCTCTTTCATGCTTTTCACCCTTAAGCAGGCGGGAAAGGTCCAGGGAGAGGGACCACAGTCGCTCTCGTGAGAAGAACCGTCGGCACAAGTCTCGCAGCCGAGATCGGCACGAGGACTATTACCGGGAACGTAGCCGCGAGAGAGATCGCCATCGCGAGCGAGACCGTGACAGAGAGAGAGACAGAGAACGTGAGAGGGAATATCGCCACCGTTAGAAGAAGGTGTGTATTCTGTTTGTTTGTCTGTCTGTCTTTGTCCTTTTCTTTCAGGATTCAGATGTACTTGCATCTTGTCCTGCAGAGGTTGGGATATCACAGGTAGGTGATCAGAAAAGGTGAGTCCTTGAACCTACAATGTGACCACAAGTACTGTAATTGTACAATGGCTAATCTTTTTTTTTCTTTTCTTTTTTTTTTTTTTTCTTCTTATGTATGTAGCATGATCTGAGCACTCTTGATCCTTTAAATTTGTGTACCTGGTCTTGAAGCCAATTACCGTGTAATATCAGCTCCAGCAACTATAAATTGTCCGCCATTGTTATAGAAAAAAGCAATTGTTGCAACCAATCCAAAGGATTTTGTGTATTGACATGTTTTTTAAAAAAAAACAGAATTATTTTTATAAGTTACTGCACTTTAGTCTTTGTCTATTTTAGCTTATTGAGATTTGCTGCAAGTTATAAGACTATGCCAATTTTGTTTATGTAATTGGTATCTTCATATGAGGTCAAACAGAAAGCTTTTACTTAATAGATTTATTGTTTGCCAAAAAATTGAAATTCAGGATGTATTGCATGTCTTGAGGGTTGCAATTATGACAAATTCCACATGTAATCATAAATGTGTTGAAAAATTGGAAAAATTGGTTGCAGTTGGATGAGAGAAAATGAATGTTTGTATCCCACATTGAAACATTTACTGATTTCAGTGAACGAGCAAAATCATGTTTCTCAGGTTGTGCATTGACATTCCTGTAGGCAGATTTGATATTGACATAATGGTTTTTCTAGTGTTTAGTTCCTCATTGAACTGAATGTTGTGAAAAACAAATGAATGGATTCAAATTGACTTATGAAATTTGCTGTAGACTTATGTCAGGTTGAGTTGTGCATGGTGTAGGCCATATCAAATTTTTTCATGTTGTGCCTTATGACTAAAGTATTTAGTCTTTAACATATGTACAGTATAATTTAAGAAAAAGCATTCTGAATGTCTTCTGTCAGAGCAAGTTAAATGTCTTTTACTGTAAAGGTTATTTCGGACGTCACTTTGTGCATCCTACTAGTATTTCTGCAAGGTTTAAATTCATATTTGCAGGTTTTTAGTAGAAACTTTTTTCCATCTTATAAGTTCATTTCTTATCTGAATTTGACATTTTCTCGGTTGACACATCAATTCATTATTAATTTATTTTCCATGTTTGTTAATGTTACATCCTCTTAGATATTTCAGATGTAGCAGTTCTTCACCATTTACACTTAACTAACTTCAAACATTTGTTGCTTTAACTGTAAAACAAAACTACAGATCTGCGATGTCAGAATGGAGCCCTACTGGGCAAATAAAACAGTATGCATTTCATATTAATATATCTCCTTCGGTGCATTTATGAATGGAGAAGAACTGCTATATTGCTTTTCCAAAGTGAACTTTTTTTGTTTGTTTGTTTCCTTATTGGTAAACATATTCATGTTTGTAATGATTTAAGTCTCTATGACTGCTTTCATTTAATATGCAACAGGTATTAAATACATTTTCACAGTCAGTATTTACATTTATGGAGCATGTCCTCGTTCAATCCCTGTTGGTCTTAGTTAAGATTTCTGACTGAGACGCATTACTGTCACCTGTCTCACTTGTGGCCTGTTGCTTCGTAGCTCTGCTGTCTGACTGTTTCCTATAGGCTAAATTTGTTCTGTATGTAAATCCTGAGGACACCATTATATCATGTGTGATCCATTGTGAGTGACCTCACATAAATTTGATTTTTAGATGCATAGACCCTATCATATCTGTCCATAGACAAGATTATGAAATTAAAACTGCAACAGAAGTCAACTCATTTTTAGATTGCAATCATTGTAAATGTATAAACTTAAGCATAACAACATTGTCTGTTTTGTTTTATGTAATTTTGGCAAGAAAACTTCCAAATTGTTGTTCTGGCCTCCTAGCCAAAAAAAAGTTCTGAAATTGCAAATTAACAATCAGGTGCTTGTTTGCTTTTGTTGTTTTTTTTGTTTGTTTTTTTTTCTCTGTATTAACTTTTAAACTTTAATGTACAATCTATAATTGCAGCAACACTAATCAGGGAATGACTATTGGTTGGTTCCACTGCCATTAGCTGCAGGAATTACCTTGCACTTTTAATACATGCTGTTTCTCTTATGCCGGATTCGGACTAGACAATATTAGCCAGATTTTTGGCTCGATCCGTTTGGTGTAGGGTGTCGTGGTGGTTCATTAACTGCAATGGCCATGGAGCCAAAAAAAAAACCGATCATTTTATCTTATATAGTGTGCCATAGTGGACAACAACCGATACCGCATCTGTGACGCTACACAATGTCTCAACAGAAAGACTAGGACTACCAGGACAGAGTGAGAAAAGATAAATGCTTGTGAATGATAGCAGAGGCACTTCAGCAACCCCATGAGTACTGGAATTTAGGGTTGGGCTAATAGACGATGCCATAGTCCATCGCCCATGGCTGACAGACATCATGATGTTGAGCCAGCATCATGATTCCTCCCTTCCTTTCAATTTCTGCGTAGCTACTACTGAATAGGTAATAACATAATGTTGTTCCTGAATCATAATACAAATTACTTTCAAAACAATTCAAGGAACACAATTTAAACAGTAAAGATTTTAATTTGCAAAGCGAATTAGACTAATATATGTTTTACATGAACTAAACCACTGATATTCAAATGGTGGATGCGGACCACAAGACAGTACGGTAGCACCATTTTTACTGTTTCTAGTTTAAGTGAGCAGAGCGTGAATACTCTCAGGATCCTTTGTGGTAATATTTCAGCGTTATATCCTCTAGTAGTTTTATCCAATGCCAAACACGCTTCATTCAAGCCCTTTTAGCTCCGTGTGCGTTCTTTCTCCAGACACGCACCACATTAACGGTGCATGTCCACTGGCGCAGAGCGAGCGTTTTTAATGCATTCCAATGGAAGTTGCCATTGTCATTGTCCATCTGTTTCACTGTAGACATTAATTGATGCCTTAAGATAATGTGCTGCCTTTGTAGCCATTATTTACGCTCATGTTTCTGGAAGTTATTCAATAATTCCGCCTTCTCAATGACATCACACACATCATTAAAGGTGGCAATCAATGATTGGTCATGAGGCAACTTCTAGTCTTGACGTTTCTTGTCCCTGACACAAGTATTTAGGTGTCAATCACATCTGACACAGTGACTGTCGTAACACAAAAATATTGTGTAGTCTGAATCGGCATTAAAGACAGCATTGTTAGATTGAGTAAAGATTTGTATGCACTGCACACTGAAGGATTTTAAAGCATTTGTACCATGCTTAAAGCCCTGTTACATGGGATTCATTGGGATATTTGGATGTAGTGCCCATCTGTATGGAGTTTATCTGCGGCAATGATTGTTTTCCCGGGTTTTTGTGTAGGTTTTTCTCAAGTAATGGTCCTGACATGGCATTTTTCTGAACGGTTTAATCCCACCCCCTTTCCTCTGTTCAACATTGTGCTTTATAAGATGCTCACAGGATTGGACAAACTTGTTTCAGTTGTAGTTACAGGTTGTACTAATAATTGTAATCCCAAACACAAACTAAACTGACATATCCTTAATTCAGTGGAGTTTCCATGTGTTAATGTCTAAAGTAAAATTATATTTATGAAGTTTCTGTAGTAAAATGGGCTGAGAGACCTATGAATATGGCTAGAGGTAATGTTTTGATAGAAATCACATTTTCAGTACATTTTTATTTCATGTCCATTTTCTCTTGTGACTGAACAGAAGGGCAAAAGCAGAATTAGTTTCTGATTATTTGTCCAACCCTGTGTACTGTAACTCCAGTGTCCACCGAATCACTAGAATCAAGCTTGTCGTTCATTTGCTGTCTTAATTTATTTTATTTTTTTTGGTAAACTCTTAGAAACTTAGTTTCTAGGTCAAATTATGCATAAACTCAGTGGTAAAAAATTGTAAATGATCATTGCATCTTAAAAATAAAAAGATTTTTGCGTCGAAGGTAATCAAAATTGAAATGTGGATTTGATGCTTATTCTCAGAGGTACAGTGGACACTGTATTTTATGTGCTTCTCAAATTGTTCTCTATGGGGGAAATAAGATTTTTCCTGTTGTAGCAAAAATACAGAACTTGGTTAATTTAGTTTAATTGTAATTAAATGACTAGTTAACTGCTCTAAAGAAACTTGAATGATTGGGTGATAGTTTGGAGAAAAAAAAAAAACAGGCAAAATAAAATGTAGTGTGTTTTAAGTAGTTAACCATGTGTAGATGACCATAGGTCGAGTCATTATTAGCCATGATTGAAGGATTGTTTTGGCGACATGAAATTTCAATGTTCTGTTTTTACTACTTTTTAGATAGTCTAAAAAGATTAGCACCTGGATCACTTCTGCTTATAGAATTGATTTACTTGATTTTGTGCCAAAAAAAAAAAAAAAAAATCCTCAGTTACCATGAGTTAACCATGTTTGAAGCCATAAGAGGTCATACATGTTTTACACCCAGTGAGACAAACCAATCAACCAAATCAGTATCATAATGCAGGAATTATACAATGTAAATTAGTCATATTCAAAATTATAATTGTTCTTTTATCCTCATCTTGTTCCAATGAATTAATTTCTTTTTCATTTAACACAAAAGGGGCTAAAATGTGGCCTAAAAATACAAATCTCACTCATTCAAATCTGCTGTTGACAATACAGATACTGATTTGAAAGAATTTGTTTGATTTTGTCTCAGTGGGAGCCAAAAGCCATATATTTTCATATTACTCTTAATACATATTTTGCCAACTGGCTAACTCTTATGAATTACAGTTTTGATGTGAGTTATTGTGCATCTGGTTACTTATAAGGTTTATAATTTTTCATGGAAGAATGAAACAATCTCAGGGAAAAAAAGGTACAAAAGCAGTCACTGGGGCAGTACCCTTTCAAAAGGTATACCTTTGTACCTAAAGAGTGCATATTAGTACCTCAAAGGTACATATTGGTACCAAAAGTGTACATATTAGTACCTAAATGATACATATTAACTTTTTGGAAGTGTACTGCCCCAGTGACAGCTTTTGTACCATTTTTTTTTCTTAGTGTAATTGCTCTTGACGATTAAGTAATCAAAGTGAAAATGAAGTATTTGCTCGGTTGTGGTGTTGAGTACATGTTTCATAGTTGTGCATGCCAATGTCTATACTTTTGTGTCATCTCTTCACACTGTATTGATACACTGATTCCAGGGGCTTGTCTTAAATACAGTGTTATGTTTTTAGCATTTCCACTTATCACTGACTATGTTTACATGTGCACCAGTAATGTGATTATTTCCAATCATCAGAGTGCTTATTTGCAGTAAAAGGTTTACATGACATGAGCAAACCTTGTGGTTATTTTAAATGCCATTATTCACTTACCCCAATGCACAACACAAATAATAACCTCACACATACAGTAGGTCAAGCTCTTCCAGCGCAAACCGATCTGTTTGCCAGATCTTTGGTATCCGTCCTTGGTCAAAAACATTGAAATGGAGGCATTTTCATGCGTCACCGAAACAAATGACTATCAATATACTGCATTATAGGGATACCCTCTAATAGTCGATTAAACGTTAGAGGCTTTAGTCGACCAAATTTTAACTAGTCTGTTAGTTGCAGGGGGAAAACTCCACAAAAGTTTGAACAAATGCATAGTTTCTCATGGAGAAAGCCACCATGTTCTATCACCATGTCCCTTAAGGGGTTCTGTAGAAAACACTAGTTTATTAATGTTCAGACAGTCTCCTTTTTGTTTGTTTTTCAGGCACATTCATAATCATTACTTTTTAGAAAGCTTTATGCATTCACTTAAAGGCTTAATTTATATTTAAAGGATCATTATGATTTATTTCTCTGTAATGTAGAACAATGTTAGCAAAGTTACAAAAATTCTTTATCAGCCTTGAAACTTGAACTTGACCATTTTTCGATGCTATTAAATTAATATCGTAAACATGCGACTAGTTGCCTTGTGGCTTTAAACAAATGACTACTCAACTAGAAAAATCTTTTATAAAATAAAAAATATAAAAATAAGAAATTATTTCATGTATTTGTCAATGTTGTTTCTTCAGGACCCCAAATATGCACATGCACACTTAGATCAGAGTGGAGTAGATGCAATTAAAGTGTTTACATGCCTGTTTATTGCGATTAAAATTGACATATGCCACGTTTTACTATGATGGTTGCATTTGATTGAATTGTCTACATGAGGTAAATTTTAATTGCAATATTGGCTAAATCTCATTGTAATCTCATTGAGGGTGCATGTGAACTTAGTCATTGTTCTCTCTGACTGCAGTTAATATACTTTTGTACCAAATTCTGTGCTGATGTGAAACCAAATTACCTATTTTACTATAATCGGTGTGAAAAATAATGCCCCTTAAGCTGATGCTGTTATATAATTTGACTTATCGTTTGCATGCCTGTGTATGTCTGGGACAGTCTGAGCGTGTGTAGATGTAGAGGGGAAAAACAGCTGTGTGTGTTTCTGGGTTCTGTGCCCCAAAACAAACTGCCACCTTCGTTTTGACACCTTTCAGCTGAACGCAAGAGGAGGAGGAGAGACGTCAGGAGCAACGTGGAAACATCCGACAGCGTCCCGCATCGCAGAGCGCTGGACTCCGGACACACTCTGCAGTGCTAAAGTAGAGTTCTGTAAAATATTATATACTCACTCTTAATTCCCAACAGCTCTTTTATTTTTTACTTTTATTTGGAAGTAGCTGTGTGCTAAAAAGTCAGTTCAGCTTTTTGACAAATGATTTGCCTGCTCATTCAAAACACAGAACAACTTTCCAACTGCTATAATGTTGTAAATTGTCAGTTAGCTAGATTTGTTTTTATAGGATCTTTTTTTTTTTTTTTTCTTTTTTTTTCATGTTTCTCTCCCCCCTTTCCCCTTGTCCATATAATGTTTGTAAGTGTCTTTTGCCTTGATTATTAAATAGAATCTGTGTTGTAATAAAGTGTGTACTGGGGTTGTTGCTTGTTCATAATTTAGCTTTATACCATTGACATTTGGGTCAAACTCCATTTAGCCATCCGACTTGTTCAGAAATGCACTTTTCCAAAATTGGTCCTACTTGACTATCAGAAAAACAGATTTGTTTTTTTTTGGTCTTTACTTTCTATAAATGCTGTGCCATTGTGCCTTTTCCACTTTTAACCAATTTCAAGAGGTTCCACACAATGGTGTGAATTTTTAAAGAGATTAAAGAAGTTTTATTTATGGGTAGATTTGTCATATTCCAAATTATTTGCCAATTCATGTAGGGTTTAATTTTGTGGTTTTCTTGATTGTAATTGAAACTACACAACTCAAATATGTGAAATGCTCTTCTAATTTTTGTAGTCAATTTATTTTTAGAACAAAATCAGTTACAAGTCATAAATTTTAATACAAAACACTGAGCATTTGTAATGTTTCTCTGACACAGATGTGTACACAGATGCTTTCTGCATATGTTCATATGTTTGTGTATATATATATATAAGCCATATTGTAACTTGTCCCTTATTCTGGTTTGATTCTGCTAGTTTTAGAATTTAAGCTTAAAATTGACTTGTGCATTGTATGGATTTATCTTAAATTCACTCAACTTGTCTGTCACTTGTAAAAAGGTTAGTTTTTAGATCAATTGTCTCAATTCCTCAATTTTCTATATGTAGACACTTGCGGCAATGTTTGCCAGTGATGTAATATAATAAGCAGTGTCGAAACAAGCTTACTGCTTACTGTAAATGTGCAAGCACTTTATTTTCATAAATAGATTTGACAGATCCACTTGAACTTTGGGGTGTTTGTCACACTGATTGGTCAGTTTTCATCCGTTTTAACAGCAGATAAGATTCATGTTACTCTCTTGAGGTCTGTGGGCTTTTATTGGCCTGTTTTTAATGGTTTATCAATGTAACTAGAGTAAGTTCAATGTTAGTTTCTAGTAGTTTTTGCAACCGAACACTGGCAGTGAAGTGGATGAACGACTACATTGTGGGTTCCTGTTCCATGGATTGAATCATCTGGACTGAGAGGTAAGTCCGTTTTGCTTTGGATATATCTTATCAAAATTGGTACAGCTGTGTATTTTGCTATGTTTATCCAGACCCAAGCATTACAACTCTTTGAATGGACATTTTGTTTTAATATAGCTAAACTATATGCAGGTCCTTAGCTGGTGCATTTTCATTCATTGTTCACAGACATTTTGATGTGGTTCAATCCACAGTTTTATTAAATCCATGATTGACGTGGGCTACCTGATGTAATACATTTAGAGTTACAATTTCAGAATATTTTTGCCAATAAATTTTTCCCACACTAGATTTGTCTTCTTTTCTTGTCCTGTACTTGTTTTCTCTTTGTAGTGTTTGGGGGAATAGAAATTCCCAGAGAAGCAGAAGAATTTGAATGCTTTTAATTGCAACTTAGTGCTTTGAAGTTTAAAAGGAACTTTTAAAGTAGAGTACTGTCTGACTGCTTCCGGTAATCCTGAGAGAGTGTTCCGGTTAATCTAATTAATCATTGAGCGAATTAAATTTAAACTCTTGCCAGAAATCAGATCTTTGAAGCAAGGCACTGTATCATGTTTAACAGTGAATGGCCATATGAGGGCGCCAGGAGTAGGCTGTTTGATAAATAAAACCTGGTCCCTGGATATGGGTCAGGTCCATAACTACACACAAACTAGTTTATTTGGCTATACTTTTTTAAAACAACCCAATATGGGTTAAAAATGGACAAACCCAGTGACTGGGTTGTTTTAACTCGGCAGTTGGGTTAAATGTTTGCCCAACGTGATGGGTGGTTTTATTTAACCCAACTATTGTTTAAAAATTAGTATAGGCTATAGCTGGCTTAAAATGAACCCCAGATACCTAACATTTAACCCAATCGCTGGGTTTGTCCATTTTCATTCCAACTTCGGTTGTTTTTAACCCAGTGCCCTCATGTATTACCAGATGTAACCTTGCATAATTATGCCAAATAAAATGTTAATTGTAGAATGCTTTATGATCAAACAAGCTTTGACTATGTATTCTTTAAAATTACGAGATGTTTTAGGTAACTAGGCTGAAGGTGTAGTCAAAATATCGGTGTGAATATTACTGAGATAATGTTGCTCCTCTATAATTACACCTCGAGTAAACGCATGAACAGACTGCTTGAGCGGTTCATGTGGTTCATTGTGTGTGGGTTAAATGTGCAGGCCTATAGAACATGACAGTAACACGAAACTCTGTATTCCCAGAAACTATGACTCCCTGGAATAAAGCATTATACAGTTGTACAGGACGTGGCTGGGCTTGCAGTAACAGGCCTAGTATGGAGGTCAGATATCTTGGTTTTGTCTACTCGGTGATCCCAGCAAGGGTGTTTCCCTTTAGTTTAACAGTGCATGCATGTTCTTGGGTTTTTCTGTAGAAGATGGTCCAGAAATAAACGCCCTCATTCTGAACCACAGATGACCTTGGCTGTGCATTGAAGAAACGTTATTCTCGGACTGTCTGACATTAGATGAGCGTAGAAAGGACCAGACGAGACAAAGAGAACCCAGCTAAGAAACTGATGTTCTGATAACGTCGTGGGAACAGTGATTTGCAATGTTTTTAAAACAAAGTGTCGTGGTTACAAAGATAGCCTATCTAAAAGGTTAAATAACCTATTTTTACTCACAATGTAAGATTTGTATTCCAAGAAGCATGACGTTCTAAGAACGTTTCTCTCAACGTCATATCAACTAGCCTATAGCGTGTTACAGGAACGTTCTACAAACGTCATTTAAAGAATGTTTTAACATTTGTATAACCTTTACAAAACATCAGTGAAAGTTGTGGGATATTGTTCCGTGTTAGTTGGGAAACATGCTTAAAGACTCAAAGAGGCAGTCATTACACTAATAAAAAAATAAATAAAAGAAAATTGTATAAATAAAAGAAAATTTGTAGTACGTTTAATAAGAAAATTCTACTTTAAATTTTAATTAAACGTGTTACTTGCCATTTCGTTGTTAATATTAGTAAAAATGCACTAACAATTTCTGAGTAAAACTTCTTTCAAAGTGAATCCCACACCATTTTTTTTGTTTCCAGAGTAGTTTTGCACATTTGCTTTAAACTTCTAAAAACAAAGGTTCCAAAAGAGGGTGAAGAACATTTTAAAATTCTATAGAACCTTTGTGCAATGAAATGGTTCTATGTGTTTTACCATCAATGCCAATAATGAACCTTTATTTTTAAGAGTGTAAGTTCTAAATTCTATTCTGTCTTGATCACGACAGTAAAAACTAGAATGACATCCTATTAAATAGAGGTAGTATTGTGCGAGTATATTTTCAGAGGACAGGTGTGGTATATTGTCTTGTGGCATAGAAATGATTCAGTCAACTTTGTACTACATGATGTTTCTATTGTCGTTACGATTTCTGGTTCTGTAAAAGAATACTCGCCCATCCAGCTTGTTTTTCGTCATGTTCTCTGGAATCCCACTATGATGATCATGCAGGTTATTTGCATAATGTCATTCCGGTAATAGCCTATCTCAGATTGTTTATCTTGCTGACAGCGTAATGGAAAGAAAAAAACAAGCGGGAAACAAATAGTTTTCAGATAAGAGCAAACATGTTCTTTTGCTTCATGTGAAACACTGCAGAATGTTCCACCATCATATCTGTTAATCATTGCTCTTGAGGTTTATGAATTACTTTTATGATACATTAACATGATTTTGAAGATATTTAGACAGGTAAAACTTGTAAAAATCCTCAAACAGTTATCGATGGACAAGCTGAGTTATGTCTAACCTAAACGAGCAATAATAATACCTATGCTGTTGAGTACTTGATATGAATTATTTAGTGTAAAAGAATCCATCAAAGCATTATAGGCTGTCTTTAGGTGTTTAGCCCTTCAATATATATTTTCTTTCAGTAATGAAAGACACCTTCATTGTCTACTTTTCTCTAGCAGTGGCTTTATGTGGATTCAAACAGCTAGAAAAAGCATTAAAATCGACAGGGCTCAACTGTGAAGAAAATTGACTTTGAAAAAGATTACAGTAGTAAGCATGCATCCATGTGTCTTAAATGTAAGAACTTGTACATTTACAGAATCGCATTTTAAGAATCTTTTATAGAGATTTTTTTTCTTTTCTTTTTTCTAAGTTGCATTTTATTACGTTGAATCTGGTTAATAGCCCATGAAGCTGATAAATAGTACAACCTAACAATCCAGACTAGTCCTGAATAAGGGAGTGCAAAGCCAGACGCTTTTAGTTTTACTGTAGTAAGTGTATTGAGTGTGTGTTTGGAGTCACACCCAGTTCACACACACACATAACCACACGCGCGCTTGTTTCTCCATCAGCGCTGCGCCAGAGGCGCGTTCACTGCAGCTCTGTGGAGCGCGCGCACACAAGAGAGAGGAGGGGACGCGCTGCTGCGGCTCGGAACATCTTCACCCGGTGTGATTCATGTTCAAGGTAAGGCGAGATATTCTGCTTTCTTCTGTTTCGGAGCAAACTGTGGCTTGACTTTTTAATCCCGGGTGTACCGTTATAAGAGAAAACGCGTCGCGGTTTGTTGATGCATCCTTGAGGAAGAGAATGTGCTCAGCGTGTTTAATCATGACGGTCTGGATGCTTACACATGAGGCTTGAAAACGGATTTAGGGTGTTTTGGATTCTTTTGGATCTGGATTCTTGAGGAGTGAAGGATGTACAATATGTTAATCAATCTATCGACCCGAAGAAGCTCCCAAACCTCCTGTATACAGGACGCGTTCTTGATGCGTTCCGTCTGCGGTGCGTCAGACGTACCGCTGCGTTCTAAGACGGATTGTCAAGATTAGTACAACTTTGAAAATCAACGCGTTTACTTTTAGCTGATTTTGAATTCCCGAACGCGTCCTGTGTGCGCGTGCGACGCGGGTCTGTCGGCGAACGCTGCTGAAACGGACGCGTCACGCCGCTGCCACTAAATAATAATAGTAACTGTTTAGGTTAAAGTACTATTTCTTTCTGTGATTGTCACATCATTGTTTAAATATGAGCTTCTGTGGCGGGTGAAGCAGAAAGAGGAGGAATGCGCGGCGCCAACGCTTCAGTTCGAATGTTACAGTGTAGCGCTATGATTCTTGAACTGTTGAGGTTTGGCGCGTTCGAATCATTCTTGCTACATTGTTGCACTTGAGGATGAATCTTTTCCGGGTTATATTTCATCCCAGAATCAAAAGTAAAAGTAATGTTTTGTGTTAAAAAATAAAGTAAAAAATCTTCTCAAACGCACTTAAGTGCCAAATAAAATTTTTTACGCAAAATATAATTTCCTATTTTTTATTTGTGGTTTTGGGGTGGAAAATGTGATCTGGACATGTTTTTTTAAAGGTTCACCGAATTCTACTGTTACAGTAAATTACACTAATATGCTCTAGTTGATGCCTGAAGGGACATTTGTGTGCAGCAGCAGCAGTAATAACATTAAACAGGCTGTTCAATATTCAACAGACCATATACAACATACACTCTATATATAGAGAGAGAGAGAGCTCGGCTACAGTAGAATGTACTAGGGAGACATGCCAGCAAGTTCATACAGTCACATCACGTGCCTAACGCTTTGCTTTGACTTACAGAGCTGCGCTAAATATGACGACTGCTCGCTTATCTGGACCTTGATACTGATACGGCAAGAGACAGACAGACAGACAGGGCCATCTGCACACAGATAGAGAGCCACTGTTTTTATTCAACATGCCTGTTGCTTTTGTC
This sequence comes from Megalobrama amblycephala, assembly GCF_018812025.1. Classification (NCBI taxonomy): domain Eukaryota; kingdom Metazoa; phylum Chordata; class Actinopteri; order Cypriniformes; family Xenocyprididae; genus Megalobrama; species Megalobrama amblycephala. The sequence goes on along the minus strand of NC_063057.1, from coordinate 6,973,965 downwards.
ATTCGGAATCAGTTTCTTTCAATCAGTGCCTGTGACTCATAATAAGTTCAGTCAGAAATGTATGCAGGAGTGAGACGGATCCAGGATGATGTGTAGTGCATGGAGCGAGTTTTAAAGTAATAATTTATCTGATGACATGTTTACTGGCGTGAGGATGGGGCAACTGTCACTCACATGAGACCACAACCATCCAATCAATTAATCAAGTCCCACACTACATTTGTTCTTGTTTGCAAAGCCATTTCACTCCGATATATGTCTTAATAGGGAAGAAAAGACTGTCACAACTTCTTTCATGCTGGCTTTAAACTAGGCCTTGATGAATCCTCATTGTCAACTGATCTCTCCTATCTATGACCTTTAGTTTGATCTGTGTTCTCCAGCCGTTCACTTTTCCCTGATCCCACTCCAACAGCGTATCAGCAGTGCTCAGAACAGAGACCTCAAGGCGAAGATGTTGAGATTAGCTCTGGCTTGATGATCAGCAGGCCTTCGTGGGTCACACTGAGAGCGAGTGAGGGGGGTGAACGGAGGAAGTACGGACCACCAGTGTATTTACACTTAAGAATCTGTGGTATTTACTGATAAAACAGACACGGAATTAAACGCAGCAGATATGAATCTCGCATCTTTCACCATCTGTAGTCGTGTTGACACTGTGAAAATGGTGTTGTGTGATGTGTTGCTTCTTATACGTAAGGTGACGGGAGCAAAGCGGATCAGATTTAACATTCATTTACATACACTCAAAGCCTAAACTTGAACCAGGGTTATTAACTAAAACAATAAAAAAAATTAATGGAAATAAAATAAAATATAAGACAAGCATATAGAGAGATTTTTTTATTTTTAAAGTTGAGATGAAAACTGAAATACACTCTTAAAAATAAGGTTCCAAAGGGTAGTTTTTGCAGTGATGCCATAGAACCTTTTTTTTTCTCCAGTGAACAGTTCTAAAAAGAACCTTTTTTTTTTTTTTCTTTACGTGAAGAACATTCTAAAAATTTAAAGAAGCTTTTTCTACTATAAAGTACCTTTTATGGAATGGAAAGATTCTGTGGATGTTAAAGGTTCTTCATGGAACCATATATTCTGATAAAGGACTGTTAGTTTTATTTTTTAGTGTATAAAAATAAAAACTAACTCAAAAAAAAAAAAAATTATATATATATATATATATATATATATATATATATATATATATATATATATATATATATATAAAACTAGTGTTTAATACTAAAATAAAACTGACTTGAATGAAATCTTGAAATCTGGCCTATAGTTATTAGCTGATGATGTAAATCTTCTATATTTACATTGCACAGTCCTCCTGTTCTCTTTTTACTCATAATAGATTTTGTAGTCATTTTACTGGTGTATTTCCCTCTGGACTGGACTATAATTAATGTGACTTGGAGCTGCTATTTATACTACAGGCCTAATTAGCCAGAACCACATTTGAAAGAACAGCCAGACTAGCAACAATCCATTCCTGCCCTATTAAACAGGTGAATTATTGATTTATTTATAGAAAGTTGCCATTTTTTTCATTTTATTTTGTGATTGATAAGGTTCTGTACAGTAGGTGGGTATTTTTGGGTGGTTGGGCGTTGCTATGTTTTTTGCTGTCTCAAGTGTTTGTGATATTTTGGTTTCAGATATGTCTCAGGCCCTTTCTTCAGTGTAAGTTTATGGGATTTTTTCTCACCTGCTTTATTATCCACGAGGCAAATTGGTTAAAGTAAAAAACTAATAAAAAACTGGATGAGTCAGTAGTTTAACACTAACTATGAGCAATAGTGACAACATATACCCATATACATGTGCATGTGTTTGCTTGTATGTGTTTATGTATATATGTGTATATATATATATATATATATATATATATTAGGGCTGTCAAATGATTAATCGCGATTAATCGCATACAAAATAAAAGTTTGAGTTTGCCTAATATATGTGGGTGTACTGTGCGTAATTATTATGTATATATAAATACAAACACATTCATGTATATATTTGAGAAATACTTACAAGTATATGTATTTATTTATATTTTTATATAATCTTTATTATATATAAATAAAAATATTTTGTACATAAATAACAAATTTCTCTTAAATATATACATAAATTTGTGTGTATTTATATATACATAATAATTATATACAGTACTCACACATATATTAGGCAAACTCCAACTTTTATTTTGTATGTGATTAATCGCGATTAATCGTTTGACAGCCCTAATAAATATATAAATATATATATATATATATATATATATATATATATATATATATATATATATATATATATATATATACACACACACACACACACACACACACACACACACACACACACACACACACACACACACACACACACACACACACATAATAGTGGTGTCAAACGATTAATTGTGATTAATCACATCCAAAATTAAAGTTTGTTTACATGTGTGTGTATTGTGTACATTTATTTATAAATACACACACATGCATGCATATATTTTAACAAAAATGTATTATATTTATATATAAAATATTTGTGTATACATCTAATATAAATTATATATCAAAAATTATATATATACATGAAAAAAAAATTATATATATAATGAAATGTTAATGATTAAATACATTTTTAAATAAATAAATAAAATAAATGACTTTTTTTTTTTTGAAAATGCTTAGCAAAGCAAGTTTTTGTAAGCGTCCCGTAATCCAGAGCCCCAACAGAAAAATGTTACTTGAATGAAAGTGATGAATGGGCATGTTTTTATGTATTCCTATAAATCCATCTTCTTTTTGTGTCCCAGTTTTCCAGCGTCGCCTTTAGTGTCAGATAGTGCTAAAATGTTTCAGGAATGAATGATTTCGACTCAGGTGATTTACAAGAACATGTATGCTTTCACTTCTGTAACTTGAGGACAGGTCAGGCTTTCTCATACGTACGTCATCATCGTCTGTAGCCTCAGGTCATGATGTGTCTTTGGAAGCTCCTTGTTTGTTTGACTTTCATGTCTTGAGGCATCTTGAACAGCTACATTCTCTGATGAGGGATGTTGTGCAGCTTCTTTTGGCATGTCGTGAAGTTGGTTTCATTTTAAGAAAGGATTTATGTGACCGTTCAGTTTAGTGCATGAAAAACTAATTTTTTTTTTTATTTTTATTAAATGCATTTTTTTTCTAATAAATGCAAGTGTTTCATAATATTGTCACAATATTTCTCATTTAAATAATTCACGCCCAAGGCATGCGTAAAATCCAGGGACAGGGCCTGGTTGAGTTAGCAGTAGTGTGGGTCACTTTATCACAATTGCTGCCGGTTGAGTTTTGAGTAGCAGTTGGGCGGGAAACAACTGGTTAGTAGCGTGTTGAAACTCACGGTTATGGTAAGGGGCAGACATTTGTTGGTTCTTCTATGACATCGCTGTGAAAAATTCCTTTTGGAACCTTTATTTTTACCTTTATACCTTGACTGTATGATTGACAGTAATAGTGACATTTGAATCGTACTGTGCTAGAATTTAGAGTGCATTCTTCTAATGAGATGCCATTATTGGCCATCTCTGAATGTACATTGAGCAGCAGTGAGTGTTAGAGTGATGCATTAGCTAATGATGTTGTTAGCAATCTGCTCTCGCTGCCCCCAGAGGATATTTAACTGATGTAGGGCAAATCAATCAACACACACACACACACACACACACACTGCAATGCTGTAATGTGACTAATGGCAGCAAGTCAACATATCAGTAGTATAAGTTCATCGAAATGAAAACTGAATATGTCTGTACTGAAATTTAAGAGATTATTTCTATGAATCAAATTCATTGCTTTCTGCTTATGTTTTCCCTCCAAAATGATCCTGGAGAATGATGTCTTTGAGCAACTGGCTAAAGTAATAATTCTATAAAATTCTAAAATTCTTTTTTGCTGAATCATATTGTGATAAAACAAATGAATATTATTTCCATCTTTAGTGGTATTTCTCATACGATACATTCAGACACATGTGATGATGGCATGAAAGTGTGTTATCTAACAGCTGATCTCAGGTCAGTCTCGGTCACTCCGCAGGTGTCAGGATTCTCCCTCAGGCTGAAATCTTCTCAACTGGTGTCACAGGCTCATGAGAGATTCACATTTATTTCCCCTTCACCAGATATAGACTAGTAGTGCTGAACTGTTCACATTTTTTCTAGTGTTCTTTCTTCTGTTTGTGCATCTTGCATTACCTTCCTCTCCTGCTTGCTTATTGTTTCGTTTGTGTTCACTACCATTCAAAAGTTTGGTGTCAGTAAGATTTTTAAATGTTTTTGAAAGTAGTCCCTTATGCTCAGCAAAAACAGTAAAAATGTTAAAACATTATTACAATATAAAATAATTTTTTCTATTTGAATATATGTTAAAATGTAATTTATTCCTGTGATGCAAAGCTGAATTTTCAGCATCATTACTCCAGTCTTCAGCATCACATGATCCTTCAGAAATCATTCTAATATGATGATTTGCTGCTCAATAAACATTTATTATTATTATCAATGTTGAAAACAGTTGCGCTGCTTCATATTTTCGTGCAAGCTTTTTTTTCAGGATACTTCAATTAATAGAAAGTTCAAACGAACAGCATTTATTTGAAACATTATAAACTTTTGATTTAATGCAGTTTAATGCATCCTTGCTGAATAAAAGTAGGCTATTAATTTCTTTCAAAACATTTATTTACATGTCAAACACACAAATCTCCCTAAAGGTTTGACTTCAAAACATCTCTAGCATCAGTGATATGTGGACAAGTGTCTTTCCCGTATACATCCAACAACTTATCACCGTGATGATAAAGTTTAACCTGTATTGACCTCGTAACATTCCTCTAAAACTGTAATCGGTAATCCGTGCGGATCTCGACAGATCTGAAATCCTCTTCTTGTTTGGGTAGATTGTTTCCTGTAGTTTGATGCATGTTTTGTACGCAGTGTCCTTTATAACCCCAGACAGGCAGCACTGAGCTGTTGGTCGGTGAGAGTGATTGTGTGTTGGGTTGCATCGTGTTTGTTTCTTCGTTCTTGGAAGAGATGCAGAAACAGACGCCCTTCTGCAGATAAAGTTGCTCTCGCCGACACTTCCCGTAATTCAAGCCCAAATAAAAGCAGAGTTTGTTGTGGTGTATTGTATCAGGACTGTATCAGATCGCCGCTGGAATATAGCTCTGAAGTTGTGCATAATAAATCGCACCGGTGTAGCTGACATGTGTTTGTGTTCATATGTGTTAAAGAGGACCTACTGTGCTTTTTGACATGTTCAGCTCTCTTTAGTGTTTAATGTTGCTGTTTGAGCATGAAAAATGTTACAAAGTCCCTCCAGCAGGAGTTATTCTCTATATCTGTGTCACTGTTTCTGAAACGCCTCTATTGTAGTCTTGAGTTTTCTTCTGGGAGCAAACACGTCACAATGTTCCTCTTTTAAATAATTCCTGCCCCTTTATTTTTTCACAACACACTGATCCAGACAACCTATCAGAGCACACTGTGCTTTTCAGAAGGAGGGGCTTCAAATATGTGAAAAATATTTTTTTGAAAATTCAAGCATGAAAATGTATTCTACAGCCCAAAAACAAAATCAGGACTTTAGGAGAGGGCATAATATGTCCTCTTTAAGGGTCAATGGGTTGCCTGTTTGCTCTCTGCACAGTTATAAACCTCTGAAACTACTGAAACCAGAGCTCTGTGTGTGTGTCAGGATTGAAGAATTGGCTTCCTTTCAAATGCACAAAGTAGAATTTGAATTGAATTGGCCACACGCCCAACAGGATGTTGAATTGGAATGACAGGAAAGTGATTTTACTGCATTGCAATGCAAAGCATTTTAACAAAATCATGCAAAGGTTTAGCGACAAAACACAAGTGCATTATTAATTTCGAATGGAATCAAAATGAAGTTTTGCAGAATGTTAAAACACTGTAAATAAGTTGTAAATATAACAGATTATTGAAATACAGTATTTCTACTTCAAAATTTAATGTTAAATTCAACGTGTTGCTTGCCATTTCTTTGTAATTATTTGTGAAATTTACTAGCAATTTCTGAAGTAAATCCTACTTTGAAAGTGTTATTTTATTTTGAACTAGCTTTTATCTTTATATTTTTAGTTTTCATGTTAATTTTAGTTTAATTTTTTAGTAATTCCGTTATGTGATTTTGTCATTTTATTCGTTTTTTTTTTTAATATTGCTATTTAGGTTTAATTTATTATTTTCAGTTTTAGTTTGTTATTATTTATTTACAGTTAACAGTTTTAGTGCCTTAACTTAAACTTATTTCATTTTATTGCCAAGGCAACATTTATAATTTTCATGCAGTTTGTTTTTCAACTAATGTTATTTTATTTCAGCTTTATTTCATTTAACAATTTTTTTTTTTAAGTTTTAGTTGTTTAGTTTAGTTTCTTTTTGTTCACGATAGTTATGGAAGCTCGTTTCCCCCACTGAATAAAAATAAAAAAGGTAATTGTGATTTTTTTATCTCAAAATTCTGACTTTTTTTTCCTCAGTTTTGTTATAAAGTCATAAAGTTATAAAGTCAGAATTGTGAGATATAAACTTGAAATTCTGAGAAAAAGTCAGTATTTTTTTTCTCAGAATTAGATTTTATTAAAAAAAAAAAAAAGCTGAGAAAAAAAAGGTCTTTATAACACACAATTGCAACTTTATATCTTGCAATTCTGAAAAAAAAAAAGAATTGTGAGATAAAAAGTTCCAATTATCCTTTATTTTTTTAAATTCCGTGGCGGAAACAAGCTTCCATAGTAACCCTGCTTTGAAACAAGTGCTTTTGTGATCGTGTGTGATTTTGTGTAGTGTGTGTGAATCAGATCATGAGGAAATCACTTTTTGTGAGGTAGAAACTAACAGTTTTAGGAAACACTTTCGTTTTTTTAGCCTCTCAGTGATACTGAAAGCTGCCAAACGTACATTTGTTTACAGCTCTTAAAAATAGTCACTTATTCAAAGACGGGGCAAACTCAAGACACAGAGACGCTCCACCTCAAACATCAGAGCTCTTTGTGCTGGTCGTGTTTCCGAGCCCGGTCTGCATCCGTGCAGGAAAGAGGATGTTGTGTTTACTCCTGTTCAAAGAGGCTTCATGCTCTTTAGGTCAGTTGAGGAAGCCATTCTCTGATGTTTTATACCTGTAGAAATGGTTAGGAGGAACTGATATACTTCTACTAGTTCCAAAAATCATTAAAAACAGATGAAGCTGTTATTCAAAACATGAACTTCTCCGTAAAAACACAGAAGTAAATGTGCATGAGTGAATTTTAAATCTATTCAGTTCTACACTGTAAAAAAAATCCCGTTGTTTCTACGGAAAAATACCGGCAGCTGTGGTTACCAGAACAATACTGTAAAAATGACATCAAACCGTAAACATACTTACGGAGTTACATGTGAATTTTACATTTTAAATATGTATATTTAACATTGGATTTCAGTACACTGTAAAAAAAATCCCAGTAAAATTTACGGTAAAATAACATATTTCATTAACTGATATAATGTTAATTTACCAGCCTAATGAAGTACTAATATCTGTTTTGTATCTTTATACTACACTGACAGTCACCAAACACAGTGGTGATAAGAGTCACATGATGAATCAAAGTTCATCACAAGCAGCTTTTGCACAAGCCGAGAAGGACAACACTAACATATAGAAGGTGCACACAGTGTCATTCACACACACACTAAACACCATCATGGTAACATGCATGAAATTTTAAAAATGCAATAAACATTAATTTAACAACATTAGATGTAACATAAAACCCTAATGTACATAACTGATTAGAAAAAAATGAGAAAAACTAAGAAGAAACAGAGTTATTTCAACGAAAATATATCAAATGTGAAGTGTGGGAATGTCAATTTACGTTTTTTCACTGTAAATTTCACAATGAATTGTTATTTTTCACTTTCAAAAACTGTGAATTTAACGGTATTTTACCGTAAAATTACATTAAATGTACCGTCAGATCTATTACAGTTATTCACCGTATATAGTACGGAAACTTTCTGTAAACCAATTAACAGTTTTTCACAGCAGCATTTTTACAGTCTTTTACTGTTAAAATCACGGTAATTTTTTACAGTGTAGATAATAATAGCATGACACACTAGTGCTCGACCGAGAGCCGGGTGACCAGTGGCCAATATAAAAGAAATTAATAAACTTATTCATCAAGGATGCATTCAATTGATCAAAAGTGACAGTACAGACATTTATAATGTGACAAAATATTTCTGTTTCAAATAAATGCTGTTCTTTTGAACTTTCTATTCATCAAAGAATCCTGAAAAAATAAAGGCTATGTTCAGACTGCAGGTGAATCAGATTTGTTTCTTAAATCAGATCTTTTCAGGCAGACTGTCCACACTGTTAATTGCAACTGATCAAATAAGATTTGTGTGTCCAGACATCTGCATAGGTTGCTTTGGGACGTATGTGACGAGGCTTTCCAAACGGATGCAGGAGCATCATCTCGCTCCGCAAATAAGCACCTTGTTGAGTTTCCAGTGCACAGGAAAATGGCGTATTAATACTGTATGAATACTTCCGGCATTTCCATCAACAGTTTTGACATTATTGTTGTGTGTTTCATTAAAAGTGATGCAGAAGACAGAGCATCCACACTGAGATGCATCTGTAAAAATGGGGTCGCATTTCAAACCAAAACAAGATCCGATTTCATGTGTTTTTTTTGTTTTTTTTTGCTGTCCAGACTTTCAAAAACACATCTGGGTAAAATATGGATATGCAAAAAAATCTGATTTTTGAACATAGCCAAAATGTGTCATGGTTTCTACAAAGATATGAAGCAGCACAGCTGTTTTCAACATTGATAATAATAATAAATGTTTCTTGAGCAGCAAATCATCATATTAGAATGATTTCTGAAGGATCATGTGACACTGAAGACTGGAGTAATGATGCTGAAAATTCAGCTTTGTTCACAGGAATACATTATGTTTTAAAAGATATTCAAATAGAAAGACTTATTTGATATTGTAAAAATATTTAAACATTTTTACTGTATTTTTTTGATCAAATAAATGCAGCCTCGGTGAGCATAAGAGACTTATTTCAAAAACATTTAAAAATCTTACTGACACCAAACTTTTGAACAGCAGTGAACACGAATGAAACAAAAAGCAAGCAGGAGAGGAAGGTAATGCAAGATGCACAGGAGAAAAATGTGAACAATTCTGGACTGAATCTGAAGGGGAAATAAATGTGAATCTCTCATG